>NW_022437120.1:40888-103821 GCF_009761245.1 Sapajus apella
ATGAGCATGGAATATTTCTCCATCTGTTTGTTTCCTCTCTTATTTCATTGAGCAGTGGTTTGTAGTTCTCCTTGAAGAGTTCCTTTACATTCTTTATTGGTTGTATTCCTACGTTTTTTATTCTCTTTGTAGCAATTGTGAATGGTAGTTTGTTCTTGATTTGGCTCTCTTTAAGTCTGTTATTGGTGTATAGGAATGCTTGTGATTTTTGCACATTGATTTTGTATCCTGAGACTTTGCTGAAGTTGCTTATCAGTTTCAGGAGATTTTGGGCTGAAGCAATGGGGTCTTGTAAATATACAATCATGTCATCTGCAAATAGAGACAATTTGACTTCCTCCTTTCCTAATTGAATGCCCTTTATTTCTTTTTCTTGCCTGATTGCTCTGGCTAGAACTTCCAATACTATATTGAATAGGAGTGGTGAGAGAGGGCATCCTTGTCTAGTGCCAGATTTCAAAGGGAATGCTTCCAGTTTTTGCCCATTCAATATGATATTGGCTATGGGTTTGTCATAAATAGCTTTTATTATTTTGAGATACATTCCGTGAATACCTAGTTTATTGTGGGTTTTTAGCATAAAATTTGAATTTTGTCAAAGGCCTTCTCTGCATCTATTGACATAACCATGATCAAGTAGGCTTTATCCTGGGGATGCAAGGCTGGTTCAACATATGCAAGTCTATAAACGGTTAGTTTTCAGAGTTCTAAAAAGTTTTGACAGTTATTACCAGTTTTTTAGTAGATTTTATAAAGATAAAAATTTTGAAAATTTTTATTCCATTTTTGCTGATGTCACTACACCACAACCTTTTTATTACACTATTTGTAGCATATAATGTATTCATTATACTATTATTATTACTTATTAATCACAACAATTCCCAATATTGAAAACGATGAACAATTAAATTCTGGTAATTTTAGTCGAGATCATAATGCATTGAACAATATAAAATTGACATTTTTAAAATTGAAAAAAATTAAAACTATGGTGGCACATTGTATTTTTCAAAAGTGCATTTTCAAAAAGTATAGTTTTCTAAAAACATATATTCCATCCCTCAAGGACTTTTTATAATGTAACATTGATGCTCCTCCACTGAGAGGTAAAGTCTATGTTCCCTCTGCCTGATCTGAATCTTTGCAACTGCCTTAACTAATAAATACAGTACAGACGATGCTTTCTGACTTCTCAGGCTACATAATAGAAAGTTATATGACTTCTGTTTGTATCTACTTCTCCAGAACCCCTAGTTGAAAAGACCGGAAATCCTAGCCAGAGCAATCAGGTATGAGAAAGAAATAAAAGGCATCCAAATAGAAAGAGAGGGAGTCAAACTATCTATCTTCAAAAGTGACATGACTCTGTAAGTAGAAAATGCCATAGCCTCTGCCAAAAGGCCATAGATTTCATAAACAACTTTAGTAAAATTTTAGGATGTAAAATCAACGTATAAAAAATCAGCAACATTTCTATACACCAAGCTATGAGCCACACTAAGAACAAAATCCTATTCATAATAGCTGCAAGAAAAACTAAAAATACCTAGGAATACGGTTAACAAGGAGGATGAAAGATCTGTAAAATGAGAATTATAAAACACTGCTGAAAGCAATCAGATGACACAAACAAATGAAAAAACATTCCATGCTCAAAGATAAGAAGAATCAATACTGTTAAAATGGCCATACTGCCCAAAGCAATTTACAGATTCAATGCTATTCCTATCAAACTATCAATGAAGTTTTTACAGAATTAGAAAAAACTGTTCTAAAGTTTGTGTGAAGCAAAAAAAAAAAAAAAAAGAATCTGACAAATGAAAGTAATCCTTAGCAAAAAGAACAACACTGGAGGCATTACACTACCCAACTTCAAACTATCTGACAAAGCTACAGAAACCAAAACAGCATGGGACTGGTACAAAAACAGACACATGGACCATTGGAACAGAATCTCTATTCCAGAGATAAAGATTGCTGTAACACAAAAATAAAGCTGCACACCTATAACCATCTGTTCTTTAACAAAGTTGACAAAAATAAACAATGGGGAAAGGACTCCCTGTTCAATAAATGGTGCTGGGATAGCTAGCTAGCCATATGTAGAATGAAACTGAATGCCTACCTTTCACCATATACAAAAAATTAACTCAAGTTAGATTAAAAATTTAAATGCAAGACGTTGAACTATAAGAATTCTAGAGAAAAATCTAGGAACCACATTTTAAACACTGGCCTTGGGAAATGATACATGACTAGGTCTTCAAAAGCAATTGCAACAAAAACAAAAATTGACAAGTGGAGCTGAATTAAACTAAAGCGCTTCTGCAGAGAAAATAAATAAATAACTTTTAACAGAGTAAATAGCAAACTACAGAATGGGAGAAAATATTTGCAAACTACACATCTGACCAAAGTCTAATATCCAGAATCTGCAAGGAATTTAAATCAATAAACAAAAACCTTTATTTAGAAATTTGGCAAACGTGGACACTTGTCAAAAGCAGACATACAGAAAGACAGCCACCATATTTTTTTAAATGTCCAATATCGCTAATAACTAGAGAAATGAAAATCAAAACCACAATGAGATCCCCTCTCACACCAGTCAGAATAGCTATTTTTGAAAGTCAAAAACTAACAGACCCTGGGGAGGCCTTGGAGAGAAGGGAATGCTTATATACTGCTGGTAGAAATATAAATTAGTTCAACTACAGTGGAAAGAAGTCTCAAGATTTATCAAAGAACTTAAAATAGAAGCATTATTTGATTCAGCAATCCCATTATTTAGTACATATCAAAAGTAATATAAATTATTGCACCGTAAAGATAGATACCTGTGTATGTTCGTTGCAGCAATATTCTCAACAATAAAGACACGGAATCAACTTAGATATTAAAGCTACCTATTGAGTAATATGCTGAATACCTGGGTGACAAAATTATCTGTACACCTAACCCCCATGACACAAAATTTACCCATGTGGCAGACCTGCACATGAACCACTTGAATGAATTACGTAAACAAGAATGAGGGCATAAACAAAAAAAAGACTTTATTTAACACCTTTGTCAAAATCGTTGCCCATGTGTAAATATATACGGTCTTATCCATATGCGGACCATTCATATGATGGTCTTATCCTTGAGTCTCTATTATGTTCTGTTGAATTATATGTCTCTCCTTATTCCAGTATCACAATGTCTTGATTAATGTAGCTTTGTCTTGAAACAAGGTAGTCTAAATTTTCCAGCTTTGTTCTACTTTAGAAAAATTATTTTGAATATTACTCTTTTGCAACATTTTTGCAAATATAAAATTGTTAAAATAGATTATTAATAAATAAATTGGTGAATGCTCATAAATGCCATGAAAATGATCAAAAGTAGTCAAATAAAAGCTATATAAGTTACATATATATGTATATAGATTTTTCAAAAAAGACTTACATCATATATGAAAGTTTACAAATTTTAAAAAATATCAATTCAGGGAAATGTGCCAATAAGGAATTGAACAGAAGGTAAATTTGTTTTGGGTAAATTGGATTTTGGTCAATTGATTCTTGATGAAAGGCATGCTCTTAAGCTTTCAACATTTTGTTGCTATGTGGTTGGTTAGGGTGAAAGGTTAGGGAGTCTCTTTAGGGCCAGAGTCTTTTGACAGGAGCTGTGCACTTTACTCTGTCTTTTATCTTTCAACTCTCCTGATCTTATTCACCTGTTGTATGAGATAATCATACAAAAGATCAATAATGATGAAAAACTATTTGTTTTCAATTTGAATTAAGCATATCCACCTTTCAGATGTGATTAAGAACACTGTACACAAGTGATAGCCTCTCTTTTAAGGAATAACTTAATTAAAAAACATAGCTTCTCATAAATGAACCTTAGATAATACTCTTGTCCCTCTTGCAAAAAAAAAAAAAAAGGTGTGTTATGGAAATGTTTTTTTGCAAGCCCTAGGACTTTTATAATAAGGAAGTCCTGTACTCACATGACCTTACTTCTTGGCCCCATTCAAAAAAGAAAATTAACTAAAGGTATTAACTGTGATGAAATTGAGAGCCCACAGAAAAAGGAAAGGGCTACCCATCTGGTTTCCTATAATTAGGTTAATTTGTCACCAAATTTAGAGACTCTAGGGTTTGGAGATATTCCAACGGAAGCTGTTTTATTTCCTTGCTGTTAAGCTTCACTGACTAAGAGGAACCTCAGGCCCCCAGAAGTAAATAAAAGCCCCTGTGTTCCACCAGCCCTGATCACTCACCTCTCTGTTGGGTATTCAACCATGAAACTCCATTCCTTTATTTCTGTTCTCCTCCTCTTTGTGACTTTAATACCAAAAGGTAAGATGGTGAATGATTATCGAAGTCTATTGGGATGCCCAGACCATAAGAGGTCTATTGAGAGAATTATACTGTGGCCACCCTAACTCAGACCCCAATTCACAGCCTTAGGGATTCAGAAATCCAGCATGCTTATCTTCTTTGGTACTAATGAATCGAAAATTAAGAAGCAGGACAAGGAGTTCTTTCAAAAGAAAATGGGAGTTCAAGAGCTCCATAATTAGAAAATGGGACCGAAATAGAGGTAGTGGTATAGAAGTTTTGATATGTGATTTAAAGGTTAGTGAATACAGCAAATAGCTATCATCAAGGCCTCACTCTCCAGAAAGGACAGCAAAGATGACAGCCCTTGGCTCAGACTTGGTAGTGAATGGAAATGATGTAGAGTCTATCGGTGAGGAATATTCGTCAAGGGTAGCAGTTAGGCAAATAAGACACAGTTCAACAAGAAAGTGTTGCGTCAAATTATAAAAGACCAATAGAAATTTGGGAGCAGGGGAATTTGGAAAAAGTATAAACAGTAGCATGAAGCTTCAATGGCAAAATTTTAAGCATAAGACAAATAATATAGAAGACATTTTAAGACTCTTTGTTGCATTCTTAAGGTCTGTGATTCAGAAGTTTATTAAAATGTAGAATCAAATTTAAAAGGGAATATAGAATCAAACGTCTTCTGGATGTTTCATCCAGATCCTAGTAAGTTTCTGATAAAATTATTATCTCCCCTGTTAATAGTGGGATGTTCATATCACTCAAAATGAATGTGGTCAGTGAACAAAGATCTCTTCCATGCTTTACCTCTGAGATTCTTTTTTAAAATAATTTCAACTTATATTGTAGATTCAGGTACATGTGCAGGTTTGTTAGGTTGGTATAATGTGTGCTGTGAATATGATGATGATCCCATCACCCAGGTAGCGACCATAGTACCAAATAGTCAGTTTTTCAATCTTTGTTCCCCTCCCTCCCCGCTCTAGTAGGGTCCAGTGTAGACTCATCTGTATGTCCATAAGTATCCAATGTTTAGCTTCCACTTATAAGTGAGAACATGCGGTATTTGGTTTTCTATTCTGTATTAATTTGCTTGGGATTACACCTCCAGCTGCATCTATGTTGCTGCAAAGGATATGAGTTTGTTCTTTTTTATGTCTGCATAGTATTCCATAGCATATATGTACCACATTTTCTTTATCCAATCCACCGTTGATGGGCACCTAGGTTGATTCTTTGTCTTGACTATTGTGAGTAGTTATGTGATAATATAGGAGTGCATGTATGTTTGGGGTAGAAAGATTTATTTTCTTCTGGACAATATACCCAGTAATGGGATTGCTGGGTTGAATGGTAGCTCTGTTTTAAGTTCTTTGAGAAATCTTCAGACTGCTTTCCACAGTGGTTGAACTAATTTACATTCCCACCAGCAGTGTATGTGCATTCTTTTCTCCAAGCCTCATCTGCATCTGTTACTTTTTGACTTTTAATAATAGCCATTCTCACTGGTGTGGGACAGTTCTCATTGCGGTTTTGATTTGCATTTCTCTAGTGATTAATGACATTCTATTTTTCGTGTTTACTTACTGCTTCTATGTCCTCTTTTGAGAAGTGTCTGTTTGTGTCTTTGATGTCTTTTTCCCACTTTTTAGTGGGGTTATTTGCTTTTTGCTTGTTTATGTACATTTCCCACAGATTCTAGATATTAGATTTTTGTCAGATGCATAGTTAGCAAATATTTTCTCCCATTCTGTAGTTTGCTGTTTACTCTCTTAATAGTTTATTTTTCTCTGCAGAACCTCTTTAGTTTAATTTGGCTCCACTTGTCAATTTTTGTTTTTGTTGCAATTGCTTTTGAACACTTAGTCATAAATTATTCCCCAAGGCCAATATCTAGAATGGTATTTCTTAGGTTTTCTTCTAGAATCCTTATGGTTTGAGGTTTACATTTAAATCTTTAATCCATCTTGAATTAATTTTTTGGTGAAAGATAGGCATCCAGTTTTATTCTTCTGCATGTGGCTAGCCAGCTATCCCAGCACCCTTTATTGAACAGGGAGTCCTTTATTCGGTTGCTTATTTTTGTCAATTTTGTCAAAGAGCAGATAATGTGCAGCTTTATTTCTGGGTTCTCTATTCTGTTTCAAAGTTCCATGTATCTACTTTTATACCAGTCCCATGCCGTTTTAGTTACTGTAGCCTTGTAATATAATTTGAAGTCAAGTAGGATGATGCCTCCAGTGTTGTTCTTTTTGCTTAGGATTATTTTGGTTACCTGAGCTATATTTTGGCTTCATATGAATTTTAGAATAGCTTTTTTCTATTCTGTGAAAAATGTCATTGGTAGTTTGATAGGAATAGCACTGAATAAATTGCTTTGGGCAGTATGACCATTTTCATAATATTTATTCTGCCAATCCAGAGCAGGGCATGTTTTTCTGCTTGTGTCATCTGTGATTTCTTTCAACAGTGTTTTGTAGTATCCCTTGTAAAGATCTTTCACTTCCTTGGTTAAATGTCTCCATGGGCATTTGATTTTTTGTGTGGCTATTATAAATGGGATTGCATTGTTGACTTGGCTCTCAGGTTGAACATTATTGGTTTATAAAAAAGCTACTGATTTTTGTACATTGATTTTGCATCCTCCTGAAACTTTACTAAAGTTGACTCTCAGGTCTAGGATCCCTTTGGCACAGTCTTTAGGATGCCTTAAGTGTAAAATCATATCATCAATAAAAAGAGGCAATTTGACTTATTTTCCTATTAGATGTCTTTTGTTTCAAAAGGCTGATTGCTCTGTCTCATACTTCCAGTACTATATTGATTAGGATGGTGAGAGAGGGCACTCTTGTCCGTTCCAGTTCCGATACTCTTTTAAATGCAATCAAAGCTACTCAATTGTTTGATCTTAACCTACTCTGTGGACATGTTGAGACCTACCTCACATATGATTGCCTGCTTCTGAAGGAGCTTGTGCAATTCTCCTTTGGTTCTCAGAAGATGCAATTGGTCAGAAGGTACAACTGAAGTCAGACACACTTGTGGTGACATCTGATATGAAATTATATGATGGTAATGATTTCAAATTAAAATAAAATCTAATGGTAATTGTTTTTATTTTAGATAATAGAACCCATGTACAGATACAGAATGTGATTTTACTACGATCACATAGTAGCAACATTGCAGCTAAAATCAAATCTCTTTAATCTGGGTCAATGTTGCTGTTTTTATCAATCCATAGGTGTGGATATGCACACAAAAATGATAACTCTGATTTCTGTCAGATTTTTTACTCAAAATCTTCTGATTATATATTGGGGAAACCAAGGAGATTTTATGCCGTATGTGACAACATGGATGAACCTGGAGGACATTACACTAAATGAAATAAGCCAGTCACAGAAGACAAATACTGCATGATTCCACTTATATGAGGTACCTAAAATAGTCAAACCCATGGAAACAGGTGGTAGAATGGTGGTTGCCAGGGACTGGGGAGGGAGGAGGAAATGGGAGTTGCTGTTTAGCCAACTGCAAAATGCAGTTAAGCCAGCACCTTCCATAACTGGCTGGTGAGACTTCAAGTCTCTCTCTGAAAGGCAACCACTTCCTCTTCCACAATAGTCTTGGGGGAAAAAAGAGGTAGTATTACCAGATATTATCCAACTCCCCCATCAGGACATTCTCTTGCTGCATAGAAACCCTGAGTTTACAGACTGCTCATCTGGTAGTAGAGCATAGTACCAGACTTTACTAGGTTGAAGCTTCTAACAAGGGTGGAAGACAATCTTGCACAGGTTATGAGCACTCAGTTCCAAAGCCTGCATTGGTTTTTCTGGCTTTGGATCTATTTAGACAAAATAGAGAAATAATAAGGATAGCCTAGTTTAAATACAAAACAATAACCAACGACAACAAAAAGATTCAGAGCCGAAAAGGCCATCAAACTATTAGTCAAACTGCAGAAGCAAAGAAGCAAGAGGTAGAATGTTACAGGATAGCAAAAATAAGATCCAGGTGTGTTAATAGGATGCTTCAGGAGCCAATGTCTGTTAAGGAACATAAGCAAAAGTGTTTTTCTTATATGACATCTGCTGTGATCCACAGTAGGAAAAATAAACTATGGCTGTGCTGAGAAGCAAGAGAAAGGAGAGTAAGCATAGAGGAAACCACTGAGTTAGAGCACACCCATAGCCATATGCTTCTCAACAACCAAATGAATAAGAGAAAATGTGAATACACTTAAGGGAAAATACCTTTTAGCTCTGTGAGTAATTCTCTGCAAGTATCTATCTGTCTATCTGTCTGTCTGTCTGTCTGTCTGTCTGTCTATTTATTTATGAGGCACTGAGCAACATAGGAAAGGTATTTCTTACATAGTCCTGAAATGGGGAAATTAGTTTAGATAAAATCTAAAGGATTGATAGGCTTTCTTTAAAAGGAGCTAAAGATGCAACCCTGCACCATTTGATAAGAATGATGTACACACAGAAGGGAAGGTGGAAGGACATACTTTTTTTGAAACTGTTCCCTAGGGGGGCCTTGTTGGTGTTTGGTGCAAGACAATTCCTTAGGTGAAAAATTCAGTAATTCTGTGCTTTACCCACTAAATACCAATGACACCTTCCCTAGTCACAGCGGCAAGAACAAATGTTTCCACACATTTCCAAATGTACTGCTCTAAGGGAGGACAATCCCTTTAAAGGTTTTTAGAAATTTGCCTATTTCCTTCAAGGTGTATATAATCTGCAATCTTAGCTCCCCTCCCATAAAAAGGCACCATTTTTGTCTAAGTGTCTGATCCTTTTTTATAGATAATGTTTTCTTTTCTATCCCAAAGGCATTCTTCTGGGGGTTTATTGTTTTATGTACATTTCCAACAGTGAATTAATGACGTTCCTAAATCTCTTCCTGTGTAGGAAAGACTGGCGTTATTCCAGGACAAAAACAGTGTATTGCTTTGAAAGGGGTGTGCAGAGACGCCAGATGCAGCACACTAGATGATACCATTGGTACATGTAGTGAAGAAAAAAAATGTTGTAGAAGGTGGTGGATACTTGAGCCCTATCCAACTCCAGTTCCCAAAGGAAAATCTCCTTAGGTGGGAGCAAACTTTAAGCCCTTTGAACTCCAGAATTGATGGATAAATTTTGCAGACTTCTGTTTAACATAATTTCTTATTCTTCATTGACTGGAAATAAATGTTGTCCTAATCCCACATGTACTGACTGACTCCTGGAGCATTTCTTCTTGATGCACATTCAAGCCTTTTAAGAACTCTAAGAATAAATAATAGAGGAATTTCATACCCTACAGGTGTTTATAAAAAAATGTAAGTTTCTAAGAAAAACATAAAGATAAAAATGTTAAACATGTAAAACAATAAGAATATGCAGTCGCAGTAGGCAGTGTTTGATTATTTGAAGTGGAAAGTCAGCCTTCTTCCTCATCTGGTTCTGAACAAATATCATTTCCATTACTAACAGAGACCTACTTAGATAACATGGGTTAACGTCTGCTAATGATGCCACCTTGCTAACATGGCACCTGAGAATTAGGCACATGACCATTCCAGTCATTCCAGCACTTGAAGCAGGTCTCCCCTCTGCTGCCCTCTGCCCCTAGGGAAATAGAAAAGAAGACCTGCTTTGTACGAGTAGGCTCACTAGGAGGAGCTGTAGAGCTGAAGAGCTGCTAAGTCAGCATGCCTGGTTAGCTCTTTCCAAACTGTCAGATAACTCCATTTTCAGGCCAAGAAAATTAAAGGGCAGGAAGGATACCAGGAGTACGACATGGCATGAGTGCCACAAACATGGAAAAAATCTAGAATGAGAGCAAATTACCTCACAAACAAAATTCAAGAGTTTGTGTTTTTTTAACCACAAAGCTTATAGTCAGTCCATCGGGGAGCGGGGAGGGTGGGTTATCTCCCTATGCAGAGGAGACATCAGGAGTCTATTAAAATAACTCTAATTGCATCTTCGTGGATCTGTTTCTTCAGTGATAGTCATCGCTTTTTCTATATCTTCTCGGAATCACGCATGAACAGCGTATTACTCTGAGATCAGATTCTAAGCTAATCTCAGAATAACACACTAATACAATTTTTTACCAGGTACACTGTACCCAAAGCTGAAAATTCATATCTTCTTTGTCATCTTAAGTTATGTGCCACTGCATTATTCAGTATAGCACATTAGAGATTCTCTGATAATTAATGACAGTAAGGGATTTTTAAAGTCATAAATACCCTCCTGTATCAAAATACTAAAAAGGAAAAATTTCTGACATTTGAATATAAACAAAAACTTTCCTTTTAAAATGTCTAGGCATAAATCGAAGTTCAAAGATTGAATGTCTTCAATCTCTATGTTAAAGCCCAAGGTATTAGAATCCAAATGAAGGAAGGTAAACAATGAATATTTGGTTATAAATTATTTATTGAAAATCTGGCACCTTCCTGGAGCGCTATGTGCAATAAAACGCAATAATTTCTAGGTCAGATTTAACTATCTAATGGTAAATTGCCTCCTTTCTTCCTCTACTGTGACAGCTTATATTTGACAGCTATCTGCTCTCCTTCTTGGTGTTCTTTTAAGGAAAGGCATTTGTCAAAGCACTCTATCTTTTTTTACTGAAGCTGTCTGCAATCTAAGCCATCTTTCAATGCCCCTCTGGTGCCTACTGGCCCACTCCCAGAATGCAGTGAGCCTTCCTGTGACCCTTCTTTGATATCCCTGATCGCCAGCCCGTGGATTACACAATGTTCTTGGGCTTCCTGGGAAGCATTCCAAACCTGTCTCCTGGCTCCAAATCTATTAGGTTGGTGCAAACCTATATCAGGCTGGCAAACAAAGTTCATAGAATATATCAAGCAGAGAAAATTCTGCCCTTAGTGTTCCATAAAGGATTTCAATTATTTGTTCTCATAAAGTCTGTTGCTTTGTAATGTGAACTGTATTTCCAAAGCTTTTCTCATGATCAAGAAGGAAAGACTTCTCAGATTGGTGAGAAAAAATCAGTCAATTCTGGATTCTTGATCAGAGATGCCAGTGATCCTCGGCCATTCTGGTTTCAGTAAATGGAACAGTCAGCAATAGCAATAACCAGCACGACGACCCTAAAATCCCCCTTTGTGTTTCTAGGGTGCCGGCAGAGGCTTGTGCCCAGGTACCACTGCCCCTGCAGCTCAGCAGAAAGGACCTGAATGGAGGTTTAGGGAAAAACATCCCCAGAGCTTTCATGCCCCTCATTGGCCCTCCTTAGACTTAGACTTGTGAAGTTTGCCTCTTCCAAGGCCGCCCCATTCCTGATTCAACTTAACATGTCATTTTCAAAGTCTCCAAAGGCAGGGAATGCCTGATTAAATAAAGTAACCACATGTTCCATTCACTGAAACTGTGAAGTATTATAGAAGTAGCACCCTGAAGAAGCCGTGGCAGAAAGAGAACTTCCTTTTTGGTACTGAGAAAAGTTCCTTCACCGTAGTGAGACCATCTAGAAAGCCACGAAGATCAAGTAAGACCAGGAATGTGCATGTACTTTGCAGTTTCTGAGGCTGATATTCTGGCCGGACGTGGTGACTCACGCCTGTAATCCCAGCACTTTGGGAGGCCGAAGCAACAGATCACTTAAGGCCAGGAGTTTGAGACTGGCCTGGCCAACATGGCAAGACCCCATCTCTAGTAAAGATACAAAAATTAGCCAGGCATGGAGGTGTGCACCTGTAGTCCCAGCTACTTGGGAGGCTGAGGCAGGAGAATTGCTTGAACCCATGAGGTAGGTGTTGCAGTGAGCCGAGATCACACCACTGCACTCCAGCCTGGGCAACAGAGTGAGACTCTGTCTCTAAATAAATAAATAAAGTTTGCTCATACCCTCTTTAAGCATTCCCTAGGCCACCCAACATATTCTGGGGTTTATGTTCATTTCCTTAGTGTCTAAGTGGTAATTTGCACCTCTTTGTCAGAAATATGCTCATGTTGCATTGCCATTGCTTTGTACATATTATTTGCTTTCCCACGTGTATCATAGGTTCTCTAAGGCCCACTCGTGTTTCTTTTATTCCTCTCATATTACATATAACTGATGTGTAAAGAATTTGTATTAACTTAGATTTCAGTGTAAAAAGTAGTTGATCTCATTCAGTTGATTGGACAGAAAGATAATCAAATGAAATCTTTTCTATATCTTACTAGCCTGTTTACAATTTCAAATCTAATGCCACGGGTTAAGGATGCGAATACACAGTGCCAAAAATATTAATAAATAGGCATGCTGTTGTATCATGTGCTTCTTCTTCTTATCAGAAAAAATAAAATGAATGCTTTTCCTATATAACTGCTTCTTTCACTTTTACAATTCCTCCAGAATGCATGAGACAATGCTGATATTTCAACAGAGTCTCTCTCCTCCTTTGCCATGGCTGTCTTTTCTGCTACCTTTGCCCGCACTCTGTTGAGATTTGATAAATGTACTTTGAATGACTGATAGTCATGATGATTGCATGCTGTCTCCTGATATAAATTCTCACTGAAGCATAGAAATGTTCTTGCTCCTGGAAGGTTCAGCAGTCATTCAGCAACTCATCTCTTCAGAGGACTAAATGTACACAGAAGTCCTCTTCACCTCAGCCACTGATTCTCTCTAAACTGCTTTACCTATTCAACCATGAGGGTCTTGTTTTTATCTTTGGAGTCCTTGCCTTGTCCATAATTCCTCCAGGTAAGATAGAAACTTTTTATTCCAAAGTTCTAAAATTACAAGTAAAGAAAATGGAAGGTATTTCAAGAGTCTGAAAATAAATTAGACATGGGCAGATCTTATTGTACCATGAAGGCTGCTCAGAGGATTGAAGAGTTGATACTAAAGACATCAATAAGGTGGTTCATTGCAGGATTTAACCTATTATAAATTCACTTGAGGCTGGTCACAGTGGCTCATGTCTGTAATCCGAGCATTTTGGGAGTTTGAGGTGGGTGGATCACTTGAGCTCAGGAGTTCCAGACCAGTCGCTGGAGGGGGAACAGGGCGAAACCCCATCTCTACAAAAATATACAAAAAAAATAGCCTGGTGTAGTGGTGCGTGCTTGTGATTCTGGCTACTCAGGAAGCTCAGGCAGGAGGATCACTTGAACCTGGGAAGTCAAGGCTGCGTTGAGTTTAGGTTGTGCCACTGCACCCAGCCTGGGCAGTAGAGTAAATCCCTGTCTCAAAAAAATAATGATAATAAATAAAAAATAAACTTACTTGAGAGTTGTGTTTGATCAAAAGATGGTGAGAGGATGCACACAGAATACAGGAAATTTAAAGAACTGCAAGAATGAAAAGCAAATGGTGACTAGAAGAAGGGCTGGAGGTGAAGAGGTGGGTGTCCCACCATAATCCTTGATTCACAGGATACTTTCACCACTGACCCAGGCAGGGACCTACTCTCTGTGTTCCTTTAAAGTTGAATAAAATTCTTGCCAACTAGAAAGTGCTAGTAAGATGAAAAATAAATAAATAAAAATAAAATTGAATAAAACTCTTACGATATCATTTAACGTATGTGGAAATTACTTTTTGTATGGTAAGACTTAAGAGTCCACCTTAATTTTTAACCACATAATTAGCCAATTATGTAACTATATTTATTAAATAATCAGTATGACTTTCCCAAATTAATTTAAAAATTCATCAGTACTCCATAAAAAAACATATTAAACCGTGGTTTATACCTGAGATTTAGATTACTAGTTGACTTATTTATAATTTCTAAAGCACATTTTAATACTTCACAATTCAAGATTTCCTCATTTATATAACACTTCACTATTGAAGATTCCCTTATTTATGTAATAATGAATAATTATAATTTTCCTCCATGAATGTTAGTGGGTTTTTAATATGTTTATTGAGATATAATTTACCATAAAATTTATTCCTTTAAAGTGTTCCATTCAGTGGCCACCAGTGTATTCTTAAAATGGTGCACCCATCACCACTATCTAATTCCACACATTTTTATAACCCTAAAAAGAAATCTCTCCTCCTCCCAGTCTCTAGCGACCACTAGTCTGATTTTTGTCTCTACCCAGATCCCTATTCTGAACATTTACTATAAACAGAATCATAAATATGTGACCCTTCATGTCCATCTTCTTTCATTTAGCCTAATGTTTTCAAGACACATCCATGTTGTGGCATATACTTGTACCTCATTCCTTCATTCAGCAGTCATCAGTATATCCCATTTTAAGAATCTACTGATACTCACTGGATGGAATACTACAAAGGAATGAATTTTATGATAAACTATATCTCAGTAAAAATATAAAAACCACCAACATTCATGGAGGAAAAGCTGAATTATGTATAATTATATAAATTAGGGAATCTTGAAATAAATATTAAAATGTGCTCTGAGGTCATATGTGCTTCAGAAAAGATAAATATGCAAATTAATAATCTAAATCTCAGGTATAAGCCACAGTTTAATATGTTTTTATTATGACGTATTGGTGGATTTTAAAATTATTTTTGGAAAGCTACACTGATTATTGCTATTGGTAAAAAAGCTTTTCATTGTATGGATTTTTTTAGATTTTGCTCTTCTGTTTATCAGTTGATATCATGTGGATTGTTCCACTTTGGGGCTATGATTCATGATGCTGCTATAAACATTAATGTTCAAGTTTTTGTGTAGATATAAGTTTAATTCTGTTGGGTATATACCTGAGAATAGGATTGTCATGTTGTATCGTAACTATGTTTAATTGTTGAGAAATTGCCAAACTTTTCCACAGCTACCTCCTTAACTTTGCATCCCCACCACGCACAAAGGTTCCAGTCCTCCACATCCTTGCTAATACTTGCTATTTTCTTTTTTATTGTAGTTATCTTAGTTCATGTGAAGGGATATTCCGTTGTAGTTTTTTATTTGCATTTTCCCAGTGACTAATGATGCTGAGTATATGTTGACCATTTGTGTATTTTCTCTAGAGAATTGTCTATTCAAATGCTTTGCTCTTTTTAAATTGGATTATTTGTCTTTTTATTGTTGAGTTTTGAATTATTCACATACTGTAGATACTAAACTATTATTAGACACAGTTTTGCAAATATCTTCTTTCACTCTGGGGATTTTTTTTTAATGTTGTTCCATTGAATAAGTTTTCAGGATGAAGTTAAAAGCAACGCAGGCTCGGTAGGCTAAAATAGTAAAGAAAATTTATTATAATACATAGCAAGAGGTCCCAAGGTCAGATAGCTCTGAAATTGGTTAAATCAGCAAACCACCAACATCAAGTGTTGTAGAGATCTTTCAAGTCTTCTGTTAAATTTATTTCTAGGTAATTTTTTGTAGCTAATGTACATGGGATTGCTTTCTTGATTTCTTTTTAGCTAGTTTGTTATTAGTATATACAGATGCTACTGATTTTTCATGTTGATTTTGTATCCTACAACTTTACTGAGTTTGTTTACAGCTCTAAGAGTTTTTGGTAGTGTCTTTAAGTCTTTCTATATTTAAACTCATGTAGTTGACAAAGAGGGACAATCTGACTTTCTCTATTCCAGTTTGGCTGTCATTATTTCTTTCTCTTGCCTGATTGCTGTGGCTAGGACTTCCAATACTACATTGAATAGGAATGGTGAAAGTGAGCATCTTTGTCTTGTTCCAGTTCTTAGTAGTAAGGCTTTCAACTTTTCAGTATAATATTATCGTAGGTTTGTTATATATGGCCTTTATTATGTTGAGATATGTTTTTTTTTCTTGAGATGGAGTCTCACTCTGTTGCGCAGGCTGGAGTGCAGCAGCGCAGTGTCGGCTCACTGCAACCTCTGCCTCCTGGGTAGCTGGGACTACAGGCATGCACCACTGCGCCCCACTAATTTTTGTATTTTTTTTAATTATATTTATTTTAAAAATTTATTTTTCTTTACAGATGGGGTTTCACCATATTGGTCAGGCTGGTCTTGAACTCCTGACCTCAGGTGATCCACCCCCCTCAGCCTCCCAAAGTGCTGGGATTACAGGCATGAGCCACTGCACCCACCCTAATTTTTGTATTTTTAATAGAAACAGGGGTTTACCATGTTGGCCAGGCTGGTCTCAAACTCCTGACCTTGTGATCCACCCACCTAGGCCTCCCAAGTGCTAGGATTACAGATGTGAGCCACTGTGCCCAGCCTAGGTATGTTCTTTTTATGCCTACTTTATTGAGAGTTTTTAACATGAAGCAATGTTGAATTTTTTTGTTTGTTTTTTTTTTGGAGACGGAGTTTCGCTCTTGTTACCCAGGCTGGAGTGCAATGGCGCAATCTCGGCTCACCGCAACCTCCGTCTCCTGGGTTCAGGCAATTCTCCTGCCTCAGCCTCCTGAGTAGCTGGGATTATAGGCACGCGCCACCATGCCCAGCTGATTTTTTGTATTTTTAGTAGAGACGGGGTTTCACCGTGTTGACCAGGATGGTCTCGATCTCTTGACCTCATGATCCACCCGCCTCAGCCTCCCAAAGTGCTGGGATTACAGGCTTGAGCCACCGCGCCCGGCCCAGCAATGTTGAATTTTATCAAATCTTTTTTCTGCAGCTTTTGAGATGATCATATGGTTTTTGTCCTTTATGCTGATGATGTGTTGAATCATATTTATTAATCTGCATATGTTGAGCTACTCTTGTACCCCTGAGATAAATCACAATTGATCTTGGTGTATTATATTTTCAATATGCTACTGGCTATCACTTGCTAGTATTTTGTTGAGAATTTTTGCATCTATGTTAATCAGGAATATTGGTCGTTACTTCTGATTTTTGTGTTCCCTTGTCTGGTTTGGGCGTCTTTGTTCTCATTGAATAAGTTAGGAAGAATTCCTGTCTCTTCAATTTTTTGAAATAGTTGAAAAAAATGGTGTTAATTCTTTAAAAGTTTAGTAAAATTAAGCAGTAAAACCACCTGTTCCTGGGCTTTTCTTGGCTAAGATGCTTTTTATTGCTGATTCAGTCTTGTTACTCATTATTGGGGTGTTCAGGTTTTCTATTTTTTTTCCTGGTTTAATCTAGGTAGGTTATATGTGTACAGGAATTTATCAATTTCTTCTAGTTTTTCCAGTGTGTCAGCATATAGTTGTTCATAGCAGTCTCTAATGATCCATCTTGTTTCTTTCATATCAGTTGTAGTGTTTCCTTTTTTATTTCTGATGTTATTTAATTGGCATTCTCTCTTTTGTTCTTGGTTAGTCTAGCAAGCGGTTTTTATAAAGTTTATCTCTTTTAAAAACCAACTTTTTGTTTCATAGATTGCTTGCATTTTTAAATCTCTAATTCACTTCGTTCTGCTCTGATTTTTATTATTTCTTTCCTTTTACTAAATTTGGATTTCACTTTTTCTTGTTTTTCTAGTTCTTAGAGGTACATAGTAGGTTGTTTATAATCTAAAAGTTTCTCTTAGCACTGTTTCTGTTGTATTCCAAAGGTTTTGGCATGTTGTGTTTTCATTTGCATTTGTTTCAAGAAATTTTGTTATTTTCTTCTTAGTTTTTCAATTGACTCATGGTTGTTCAGAAGCATGTTGTTTAATTTCCATGTATTTGTACAGTTTCCAAAGTTCTCCTTTTTATCTATTTATAATTCTATTCCATTTTTGTCTAGAATATACTTGATATAATGTTGATTTTTCAAAATTTGTTGAAACTTGTTTTGTGCCCAAACATGTGGTCTATCCTGGAGAATATTCTATGTGATGCTGAGAAGAATGTGTATTCCACAGCTATTGATGAAATGTTCTGTAAATGTTTGTTAGGTCAATTTGGTCTATGGTACAGATTGATTAAGTCTGATGTTTATTTGTTAACTTTCTACGTAGATGATCTGTTCAATACAGGAAGTGGGGTGTTGAAACCCTCAGTTATTACTGTGTTGAGGCCTACCTCTCTCTTTAGCGCTAATGACATTTTTAATATATCTAAGGATTCCACTATTGGGTGTATATATATATATATATATATATGTGCATATATATACATATTTCAAATTGTTATACCCTCTTGCTGAATTGGCCCTTTATCATTATATGATGGTGTTCTTTGTCTCTTTTTATATTTTTTCACTAAAAGTCAATTTTGTCCAATATAGATGTATTGGGTCATTCTTGCATTGCTATAGGGTTATCATAACAAAGTACCACAGAATGGGTACCTTAAATAACAAAAATTTATTTTCTCACAGTTCTGGAAGTTGTAAGTCTATGATCAAGATGTCAGCACATTTGGTTTCTCCTGAGGCCTGTCTTGACTTGCAGCTGGTTGCCTTCTTGCCATGCCCTCTGATGGCATCTTCTCTGTGCACATGCGTTCCTGGTGTCTCTTCCTCTTCTAATAAGGGTATCAATCATATTGTAGGAGGGCCCTACCCTAGGAGTTTCATTTTAACTTTATCATTCCTTTAAAAAATCTTATCTTCAAATATGGTTACATTCTGAGATACTAAGGATTGGGACTTCAACATATAAATTTTGGGGGAACACTGGTTAGCCCATAACCATGAATTCATCAATAGGCTGATATGATCAAGGAAAGAATCAATGAGCTTAAAGAAGTTTAAATAGCAACTTCCAAAACTTAAAAGCAAAGAAAAAAGAATGAAAATGAGCAGAATACTTAATAAATTTAGGCCAATTACAATAGAAACAATATATGTGTAATGAAGTATTAGGGGGAGGAGAAAAAAAGGAACAGAAGAAATGTTTAAAGAAATTATGACTGAGATTTCCCCAGAATTGAAGATAAACAAAATCCACATATCCAAGAAGCTGAGAGAATACCCAAACAAGATAAATACAAAAAATTTAAGCATAGGCATATTATATTGAAACTTTAGAAAATCAAAGACAAAAATAAAATCTTAAAAGAAGCCGGAAGAAGAAAAAATCTTTATCTATGAACAACCACGGATAAGAATTACATCCGTCTTCTCTTAAACCACAGAAGCAAAAAGAGAGGGAAGTGAAAAATTTAAAATAATAAAAAACACCAACACCAACAAAACACTATCTTAAATCTCTCTAACACATTAACAGAGTTTGTCACTTATAGTCCTACCTTACGTTAATCTGAGACAGAGTCTCACTTTGTCACCCAGGTGGGAGTGCAGTGGCAGTGACTTCAGGTCACTGCAGCCTCCTCCTCCTGGGTTCAAGCAATCTCGTGCCTCAGCCAGCGACCACCACACCTGGCTAATTTTTATATTTTTAGTAGAGACAGGCTTTCACCATGTTGGCCAGGCTGGTCTCAAACTCCTGACCTCAGGTGATCCACCCACCTGGGCCTCCCTAAGTGCCAGGATTACAGGTTCAAGCCACCACACCCAGCCTACCCTTTAAATTAAAATAAAACTGTATTATTTTCTTAGGTAAACAAAAACAGAGTTTGTCACTGATAGTCCTACCTTACAATAAAAGTAAAAAGAATTTCTTCACTCATACTCAATGGTGAAAAACTGAAAGTGTTTCTTCTAAGATCAGGAACAAGGCAAAAGCACCCCTTCTTCCCACTTTTATTTAACATGGTACTAGAAGTTCTAGCAAGGACAGTTGGGCAAGAAAATGGAATAAATGGCATCCAAACTGGGAAAGGGGGGGAAATGAGTAAAATTATCTATTTCCAAATTACATAATCTTTTTTGTAGAAAATCCTAAACTTCACCCCCCCAAAATTATTAAGTTGCAGGATATAAAATCAACATACAAGTATCAGTTGCATTTCTACAGCTCTAACAACAAGCAACTGCAAAGCAAGTAAGGAAAATCCCATTCATAATAGCAACAAAAAATGAGCTACTTAAGAATCAACTTAACTAAGAAGATGAAAGACTGGTACACTAAAAACTGCAAAAGTTCACAAAAGAAATTAAAGATGACACAAATCAGTAGAAAGGCATCCTATGTTCATGAATTGGAAGGCTTCATATTATTAAAATGTCCATACTATTCAAAGAAATTTATACATTATGTACAATCCTTATCAAAATCCTAATGGCACTCTTGACATAAATAGAAAAACAATCTTAAAATTCATATGAAACCATAAAGGACCCCAACAATCTTAAAAGTCATTTGAAACCCCAAAGGACCCCAAATAGCCAAAACAATGAACAAGGAAAACAAAGCTAGGGGCATCACGTTTTCTAATTTCAAAATGTATTATTAAGACAGAGTAATCAAAACCGTATGCTACAGGCATAAAGAGAGAAATATAGCCCAGTGGAATGAATAGAATAGAGAGCCCAGAAATAAACCCACGCATTTGCAGTCAACTGGCTTTCAACAAACATGTGAAGAATATATAATGGAGAAAAGATGGTTTCTTCAATACACGGTACTGGGAAAACTGAATATTCAGATGCCAAAGAATAAAACTGGGCCTGCATCTTACACCACACATGAAAAGCAACTCGAAATGAACTACAGATTTAAAAATATCACCCGAGACTGTAAAACTTACGGAAGAAAACATAAGGGGAAACTTTCATGATGTTGGTCATGGCGATTGCTTTAACTTATAAATTGTAAAAAGGATTTGGGAAGGACTGGTAGGTTTAAAGGGAATATCAAAAATGTTAATGCAGAAAATCTTACCCATAGTGTCTAAGGATAAAAACTTAGGTCATAAAACTATTTTTAAAGTAAGAAAATTATTACTATAAAAGTTAGTTTGGTGGTTTCTCTTGCAGCAAAGAGTGAAACTCTGGAAGGAACTTGCCCATGGAACAAAAAGAGAAAGGAAGAAATGGTACCAAAGTAGGGGATTGTGGGTTCTAGGCTCCTGTGCGTATCTCAGGAACTTCCTCCGTGAAGGACACCTGGCCTTGAGCCTGAATGCACTGGGAAGCCGGAACTATGACTCAACTCCGTCTGACCCCTTCTCACTCTCAATTAAGGATTTTTCTTTTTTTTCATTTCACCAAGAACAGAGAAGGAACCAAAGATACCTTTTTCATTTTTCCACCGCCATATCTCTGCACTTAGTTTTATCTTTATCCATAATCTACCTTCTCTCCACTCTGATTCCAGGCCAGCCCCTCCACTTACACTAGATTCCAACCCCAATGATGTTTTTAAGAATTTAACTCCAGAAATTAAACATTATTTCCTGCATTATGAATCTCTACCCACCCCCAAGCTGGATAATTCCTTCTAGGCAGAAACATGTGATAATAGTTATCATTTAAAATTCTGCCCACTTCCAGCTACTGCCTCATTTATCTACTCTCTTAATAGGAGAAATCATCATTTGTCTTTATTCAGCATGTCTACTTTTTCTCTTGCCTTCTTTTGTTGTTGTTTTTGTTTTTCTGGGAAAGTTCTTTAATGTATTTAATTTATTATAAAACATTTCAGACATTTAAAAATAACAAGTATCGAATTAGGAATGGAAAAAGAAAAACAAGAAAAACATCTATAACAAGTGATATTGTGTCATATCCTTTGTCGTCTCTTTTTAAAGCCAGAAGCTCCTCTTTTAATATTCGATGTCATGGAAAATATTATCATTGCAAACTGAAGTGCCACGCTGATGAATATGCAATGAGATACTGTCCTGACAACAACATCTGCTGCAGAGTGAAGAAAACAAAATTTGTGGGACAAACGAAGTGGTGAAAATTCCAACTGCAACTTCTTCAGACTCCAGGAGGAAAAACAACTAAAAATGTCTGAAACTCTCTTATCTATGAATAATGAACATGACGGATAAAAAATAATGTATTATAAATTGCATGTTTAGATGGTCAGGTGAAAATAAATATACATTTTATAAATGCTTACACTCTATTTTCATTTGTGCATTTGAACATTCACTTTCTTAGTTTACATCCACAACCACATTGTTTTTTCATCCATAGTCCTGTTTCCCAGCCCCACCACTGATTAACTGTTCGAGTTTGGGCAAGTTATTTATTTTCTGTCTATCTCAGTTTCCTTATTTATAAAATGGGATAGCAATAAGTACCCACATTGTGGTATCGTTAGGATTGTATGGGTTAGTATACCTGAAGTTCTTAAGCAGCACTTGATCCTATTATAGACATTACGTAAATGTTAGCTATAATTTCATAGAACTCAAGAATTTGATCCATCCTATTTCTTTTGGGGTTTTATTGAATTATTCTTTGTGGCCTAAGATAGAGTTCATATTTGTTCAAATTTTATGTGGTTTTGAAAATAAGATATATTTTTCAGGTTATGAGACATATAATTTTATGTAAACACAATCTATGAATGCAATGTTATTCTATTCTAGTAATCTAGGACTTGAACACTAGTAGTGAGAACTAAAAAGAAAGAAGAGATGCAAGGTGAATTTCAGAATTAATATTGGCAGGATTTATTGGCCATATGATATACTGAAAAGGCATGAACAATAATTGAGATTTCAAAGCTAATAAAAAGATGGATGCCAATATAACTCACGAAGCTAGAGAGGCCAGAAGAGAAAGCAGGTTGGGAATGTGGGGAGAGTCAATAAAGAAATGTTTTGGCATAAGAGGGTTTTAGTCATGTAAGGGATATGTCCGTTTACTAGGTATATTTACAAAAGTATAATTTTTGGTTGGGCACGGTGGCTCATGCCTGTAATTCCAGCACTTTGGGAGGCCCAGGTGGGCAGATCATGAGTTCAAGAGATCAAGACCATCCTGGTCTACATGGTGAAACCCCATCTCTACTAAAAATAAAAAATTAGTTGGACATGGTGGCGGACACCTGTAGTCCTAGCTACTCGGGAGGCTGAGGCAAGAGAATCACTTGAACCCAGAAGGTGGAGGTTGCAGTGAGCCTAGATCACGCCACTGCACTCCAGCCTGGCAAGACAGCAAGACTCCATCTCAAAAAAAAAAAAAAAGGATAATTTTCCTTTTCTATAAATTAACTGAATCCCTACTAGAACCTTATTTTGCCTGGTCACAGACACTTAAACTTAGTCAATTCATAGTTGATCATATCTTCCCCAAGTTATTTTTAAGTTCCAAAAGAGGTAAGCAGTGATGAGGTATCTGGGAGAGCCTTAATTACGTTACCATTACCAAAACACCTTCATTCTCATCTGATCTTCTGTCACTAACCTAGATACAACTGCTGAATTGTGTCTCATTCTTATTTTCAACAAAACTGTATCCTCTTTGGGCGAGGCCCATTCTTTGGTACATTGGTTGTCGCTGGTACTCAAGCAGACACTAGGTCACCAGGTGGGAATACTCCTTGCTTACCACTTTTATTCTGGTCTGAATCATATAATAACTCTATTCCTGCCCTCCTCCCATGCTGGGAAAACCTGTGTAAGAAAAGAGGAACTAATGTGGGAAAGCAACTCCTCCCCTGGTTAAGTTTGCAGGCAAAACTGAAGACCCAGCCCACACCTCGATGGCAGTCCTGTGGGCGACTTTGAGCCTGGAGGCACTCACTTAAGCCATGCCAAGATTCTTCACGCAAAGAAACTGAATTAATACATGTTTATTACTTTAAGTTGCTAAATTTGGGGGCTAATGTGTTACCCAGCAATAGATAGCTAATGCAAGGAGACAAGAATAATTCATAAGGAAGCTCTCATATCAAGATGATTTTGGTGAGAAGTATTTGCTGATTTAAAAGGCAACTGAAAAGCTAAATGGTCCTTTTAGAGAGTAGGATGAGGACGGCAGGAGGGTGGAGGTAGAGGGGCAAACAGAGCCCTGCACAAAAATTTACAAAGGTAAATCACACGGGAGCCTTACCTTGTAAGAGCTCCATTTCTGTTATAAGAAATGTATATAAATAAGCAATCTGCCAAAGAATTTAATAATTGTATAGACGAAGCACAAATTGTGTCCTTTATAATTGAACACACTTTTGGTTTTCTGTACACTAGGTCCTTCTACATGCCAGGATCCTTCAGTTTTCTTTTTCCTGACTAAGGGAGCCTTCAGCATAAAGATAACCTGCAAGATCAGTGGCTGGCGATTCCCTCAAAGTGAGACTTTGCATTCAGGTTGGTACTCACTCATGGGCATACGCAGCAGGTGACTTCCAATGTCCTGTAAACTGTGTTCAGGCTTTGTCCTCCTTAAGTTATAAGTAAGTCACAATAAGGGCCACAAAATAGCATTTCTCTTGCACTACTGCGGAAAGCCCAGTCCCACCCCACCTCAAATTCTTTCTAAAAAGTCTTGCATCATGTCTCAGATGAGTCCCAATATGTGGCACCCACCATTTTTCTTGTCTTTTTTTTCTCCCTGCAAGTGGTAATGCCCTGTTGGCAGTGGGAGCACTGGTATTACCTCTCACTGCTGCTGTAGAAGCTGGCACCACGCATTGCTGATGCCTTGGCGCTTTGCACCCCAAGATGTCTGTTAGAAAAAAGGCTTTTTCAGTGTCACTTCCTTAGCATAAGCTCTAGCCCCCCAGTTCCTGCCATCTACAAATTCCACCTGGCTGGCCCAGATTAGATTCAAACTAGAATTTTTGCTTTATTTCAGAACCTCTATCCCAGAAGACAATATAGAAGAGGGTTAATAAATTTGGGTTCTAGAATCTCTGTAAGACTTCTTAGTCCCAGATGTATGATATCAGAATTACTCAAATCTCTGTTTCAACATCTTGAAAATGTGAATGGTGAAAATGTTCAGTTAAGAGAGCATTTGTGAGATTAAGTGAGGCAATATTAAAAAAATACTTAGTACAGTCCTTGATGCCAAAAAGCACTGCAAACAGCAGTGGTTAGGAATATATTTGCAGTAGTTTTCCACCCATCCACAGTTCCAATTAGTTACAGTCAACCACAGTCCAAAATATTAAATAAAAAATTCTAGAAATAAACAATTCAATTCCTAAGTTCTAAATTGCATACTGTTCTGAGTATGTACACGAAATCTGCACCACACAGCTCCACACACCCAGAATGTGAATCATCCCTTCATCCAATGTATTCACACTGTAAACACCACCTGAGCATTCATCATGGAAATCACCTGCTTCTGAGATCCAGCCATTGACATCATCATGGCTCAGTGGCCCAGGATCACCCAAAACAGACAATCCTCCTTCCGACGTATGGTCAGAAGATTAGTAGTATCCTAATGCTGTGGCCCAATGCCTGTGTCACTCTCCTCACCTCATCTCATCACATAGGCATTTTATCATCTTACTTCAGCACAAGAAGAGTGGGTACAGCACAATGAGATGTTTTGGGGGAGGCAAGAGTTCATATTCACATAACTTTTACAGTATTGTTATTATAGCATATTGTTATAATTCTATTTTATTATTAGGTATTGCTATTAAAATCTTACTGTGCCAAATTTATATGTTAAACTATATCATAGGTCTCCATGGGTAGAAAAAAAGCACAGTATATATAGAGTTCAGTACTATCCACTGTTTCAAGCATCTACTGGGGGCCTTGGAACATAACCCCATGAATAAGGGAGAACTATATATTGTAAAGTTGAAGTATAAACTTAACATCCAGAGTTCATTTATTTATTCAACAAATATACCTTTGGCACTGACAACCTGCTAGATTCTGAGCCCACTACTGGTGTACAGTGATAAATAAAGACAGTCATGGAATCTGTCGTCAGATCTTAGAGTCTAATCATAGAGACACAAACAATCTATATAGTTACAGTTGTGACAAGTGTTATGGGAAAAAGTAATGGGTGCTCTGAAAATGTGTAATGGGAAAGAGGACCGTCTCTTCACAGAGGATACAGCAGCTGCTTCCTTTTATATCTCCCACTGTTGCTAGAATACATTTCTGTTTATTAGGATGACCATTTGGAAAGGCTGCATATTGAATCTGTAAGGCTGAGGGTCAGACAGGGACATTTCAATTGCAGCTGAGAATATGGCAGTTGCAGAACATCCACAGATCAGGAAGATGAGAGTAGCATGATGACCCTAAAGAAATAGCAAACCCAGGACGTAGAAGAAAGAGCTGTCTAGTCCCAGCATGGAGCATACTGTACTTCTCCATTTTCTAATCCCAGAGCACCCTGTGACCCTTGGGGAATCTGTGTGGACAGAAGGAAAAAGCTGGTATGCTGGTAAACCACAAACCTGTTTTCAAATGATGCACAGATCTCCCCTCTTTATCTCCAAAGCCTAAGTGAACCAGACACTGAGCCAGGATCCCACCGTGTTTATTAAGTCTTCTTTTTGAATTGAACCCTTTATCATTATGTAATGCCTTTCTTTGTCCTTTTAGATCATTTTTGCTTTAAAGTCTGTTTTCTCTGAAATAAGAATAGCAACCACTGTTCTCTTTGTTTTCCATTTGCTTGCTAGATCTTTCTCCATCCCTTTACTTTGAGTCTATGAATATCATTGCATGTAAGATGCATCTCTTGATGACAGCATTCAGCTATGACCCAGCTTTTCTGCTCCTCAATATTTGCAAAAGAGAAATGAAAACTTATATCCACACCACGACTTGTACATGAATGTCCATAGCAGCTTTATTTACAATAGCCAAAAACTGGAAATAATCAAACGTCCATCAATAGGCGACTGAATAAACACATAGATGTATATCCATGCAATGGCACTTAGCAGTGAAGAGGAATGAACAATTAATTCATATTATAGCAAGGATTAGTCTCAAATAATTATGCCAAGTAAAAGAAACCCAACAAGAAAGAGTATAGAATATATTAGAACATATGATTCTATTCACGTGAAATTCCAAGAAAATACAAAGTAATCTACAGTGTCAGCAAAAAAGTTGTTGCCTGGAGACGGGGAGGTGAAAGAGAATCAGGAGGGGAGTATTACAAAAGAGATGAAAAAATGGGGAATGGACATGTTTATGAGTTCGAATCTGATGATGGTTTCACAAAAGTGTAGATATGGCAAAACTTATCCAATGGCACACTTTAGTATTTGAAGTTTATTGTATGTCATTTACACTTCAATAAAAATGTTTTTAAAACAGTGACAATTATTTTAAATGACCCTGATGAAATAGTGTGCAACATTTAAAAATAATATTTATAAAGTTTATATTGCCACTGATATATAGTATGTATCAAGTTACAAAACCAGGATATCTAATTATAAGAATATTGTTTATAACTATGTAAAACAAAATATTAAACAACAAACTAAGCACAGATGAAACTTTCTTAAGAAACACACGGTTTGTCTCTGAGAGATGAAGTTAAAGTGTAACTTGTCCATCTTTGTCATGTTCAATATTTTACCAATTTTCTAAAATTAGCTTTAAATTTTTGTTGTAACAAAAGCTTATGAAATTTTAATTTTATTCATTTAAAAAAAGTAAGAGCACGTAGTTTTCAGGCCTCCATGAGTACTTTTGGAAAACCCAGATGGAAGAACAGTGTCTTTGTCAATAGGAAAAGCTGTTAAACAGGAAAGGGCTGTCCATTTTTGTCCTCAGATGAGCATTGCGAACACCGCTGCCTCGGGGGTATTCAGTGTAGCGTATCTACCTGAAGCGGGCCATAACCCAGACCTGGGAGGTTTGTACAGGAGTGTGTGTTCAACTTCTTCCTCTCTATTCTCTGACAGCCAATATCAGACCCTGCCATTAGCCTCCTCAACAGAAGCTCCCAGCCATGAAGCCTCTCCTCATTGTGTTTCTCTTTCTTTTCCTTTGGGATCCAGTGCTGACAGGTAAAACTGGCAGATTTTGAGGGGGGCAGGGGAGCTTCATATAGAAGAACAATTCCACTAAACAACCCTATAAACAGACTCCCACCATGGACCCTTTAATTTTCAAAGTAGAAAAAGGCATCAGCCAGTTTTGATGTCAGCAAGACCTGGGCTTGAATCTGGCTCTCCAACTTCTTAACTGCGTAACTTTGGACAAAGGTCTGGCCTTCTCTGAGCCTTAGTTTCCTTTTTTGTTTGTTTTTTTTTTTTCTTTTTTGGCTGAACTGATGAGCATCCATGAGCCTTAGTTTCTTCATTTGAAAAATGGAAATGAAGAGCCTTACAAGGATTAAATCAGATCACGTATGGAATGTCTGTATGTAATATGCAAAGTACCTGGCTCGTGAGACCTGTCACTGTATTTTCATCAGTAACGCCCATCCTGTTTTGCTATTGTTATTTTGTCTCTAATTCAAGAATGTATCTAGTCAAAACCAGCAAATAATGATAACACAATTTGTTAATTTTCTAATATACTATAAATTTCTTATAGTTAATTTACTATTTGTGACTCCATTGGTTGTTGCTGGGACCAAATCCACTATGGTTTATGGCAATGGATTTGTGGGCTCCAGACAAAGAAACCCATCTAGTGTACAACATTCCCTTCAATTCCTTTTGCATTCTCCTAACTTGTCATTTCTATAGAAATTTCTTGTCTATTTTATAGACCATTATGTTTCATCTTCTCAAAAGTGTTACAGACTGTCCTCTTGGGCTTCTGTAACAATGATCCCTTCTTGTCCCTGTAGGATGATTATCCTCCAGGGCATTATGCCTCAGTCAGGGTATGTGTTTGCTCAAAATTTCTACAGATTCCTTGAGCTTCATCCATTGAGACTTCTCAAATCTTCAGAATTGATTTCACCCTGCTCCAAATGACAAGACCATTCCATGTTGCAAATACGTCATTGCACTTGTCATGATTTTTCCTCTCCCAGACATATTCTGTATTTCTTCTCTTTTTGTCTAGACTGAAAATTCACTGAGATTAAGGTCTATGTCATACTCAGATCTGTACCCCAACAGTCCTTGATGCACATGATTTATAAAGATTGGTTTATGAATAATAATGAGTAGTTATTTAAATAATAAATAATGAGTGAATGACTATGTGAATAGCTAGCTTGATTGTTTGGATCATATTCACTGACCAATTCAGGGCAGCTTCCAAGTTATTAGTTGTTTTAGTCAGCTTGAGCTGCCGTAACAAAATTCCACAGACTGTGTGGCTTAGACAAAATTTATTTTCTCATAGTTCTGGAAGATGGGAAATCCATGATCAAGGTGCTAGCTGATTCCATTTCTGATAACAGCTTGCTTCCAAGCTTGTGAATGGCCATCTTTCTGCTGTGACATTCACTAATAAGACCATAAATCCTATTGGATTAGCTATCAATCTTATCGGATTAGGGTTCCACCATTATGACCTCATTTACCTTATATTACTCTCTGAATGCCCTATCTCCAAAGACAGTCACATCAGGGGTTAGGGTTTCAGCATATGAATTTTGGGGTGACACAATTCAGCCATACCACTAATTAATTTTTTCAGTTACAGAATCCATTATTATGACCAAATCTCCTTGGAACCCAGTTGGATAAAAACTGAGGGACCAGTAATTTTATAGTCCAAAAAGGCCTGTAGTGAGTTATCTTTCTATTCATTTTCCTTCCAGGTCTAAATCCATTATCATCAGAAATGCACACGAAATGCTATAAGAATGGCATCTGCAGACTTGAGTGCTATCAGAGTGAAATGATCGTTGCCTACTGTAAGTTTCAGCTGGAGTGCTGTGTCGCAGGAAATCCTCCACCCTGACATGAGAAACCAGTGAATTGCCACAATCTTGAAGGCCCTTGATTCTGCCATCTTTCACAAAACCAGGGAATGTAGATCAAACTGTGACATGATGATGTGTCCACAACTGTTGAGAAATGCTAAATGTATGATTGCTTTGAAATTCTGAACGTAGGATAGAGTATATTGTTTGCTAAGAAGAACGATGGCAAGGAAAAATATCATTCACCTGTTAAAACGATGCTTTAATCTCGGGCCATCTGACCCACCCTGCCCCGTGGCTCCCTCATGGAGAATACTTTTTAGTTTGTCTGTGATCACTGGTAAGTGGGCACCAGCTGCCTACCTGGTATATTTTTATGTTATGAGAAAATACCGAACATCTGTTTGTTGATAATAATCACCTGTTCAAAGAGAATAAATGCGTGGGTCAGAGTCTGCTCGAGGCCTTCAACCCGGGATGCTGTCAGCCCCTGAGGCTCTCAGCTCAGTAGGCTGTTGACCCTCCGGATAGACCCACTTTGCTGTTCTCTCTGGGTATCTGCTTCTTAATTCCCAGCACCACCTGGGTGGGGGTCTCTACAGACAAGCTGGACTCTGTACACAACTACTGGGTTTTAGCATTTTTATAAGCCAGCAGACTCTTATAGTCTTAAATTTAAAGAGCTGAGCTATAGGCTTCTTTAAAAGATCTAGGTTTTTCACAAAAACAATGTAGAAGATATTTTCTCACTTCAAAGGGATGTCCAGTGTGCTCATCAGCACCTGTTTCTTCCTCGAATCACAGAGAGGATATTCTTATTATTTAGAGAGGCTTCAAGAGAAACATCTTTTGACACCTAAGTCCTGTCCTACCTTCTCTTCAGCTTCCCATTTCCCATTTCTGTGAACCTCCCATCTGTACAGAAGCATATTTGCCATGGCCCCTGACAACCCTGTACATCTCTCATGTAATTCACAGAGGCAGGTCTTAACTACAGGCTGGCCCATGTCTGGACTGAATCTGGCCCTGAAGTTCCTTTGAAACAGAAGAAGAGAGGACATCTTGTGATGGGCTGGCACAAGGTAACTTCTCATCCACCTCCCTAGTTTCGGCTGAGCAGTGGAATTTCCCACCTGAGCCCCTAGGGTTAAGCTACAGGCTGCAAGACTGCTGGCCTTGGTTTAGTGTTGGTTCCTTAGCAGCAGAGTGATGCCTCCTCTGCTGCCCATCATCTGACCCCTCTGGATGGGTGTCATGCTGATCTTGCTTTGCTGTATGTGTAACTAATAAACTGTCTAAATCCATTCGAACACATGGTTTTCTCTACCAATCACCTTTATGAAGGTGTAACAGGAAAGCTTAGCAACTTCTGTCGTGGTGCTGCCGGCCCTACTGTCTACTGCGTGGCTGGTGAATTCTTACCTGATTTTTCAACAACATTCGCCCTTATGGATGCACGAATGTGTGAGTTCTGTATCTGCTGCTCAGGATAAAGAGTGGATGGCAAAGGAGGGTAGATTTCGGTTGTGGGGCAACTTTCATGGCCTTCAGTGCTAGATATGGCTCAGACTCTCTAGCAATGTGGGGCTGAGAGTGTGGGGTTCTTGCTGCAAATAGCCAGTTGCTGATGTGGTACAGGGATAAGAATACAGAGTCTTAGTTTCAGGGCTGAGCCGGCAATACTGCCTGCCCAGCCACACGTGGCTGCTGGGAAGGGATGAAAAGAGAGCAGCGGGTGAAAAAGCCTGAGGGTTTGTAAGGAGTTCTGTGCTCCCAGCAAATGTCCAACCTTTGAGCAAATTCAGTATTCGTGTCTTTGGAGAGGAAGATACTAAAAATCCAGTAGAATGTGCCCTCTCAGGGGCCCAGACTCCCTGTGTAGACCGTAGAGAAGGTTAGTTAAAATTGAATGGGATCACAGATGGCCTGGAATTATAACCGTGGTTACTAAGTGTGCAGAGTAAATAATGCATCCAGACATGGCCAAGGAAACTGTCAGACCCTACCTGAAGGGCACTGAATCTTCTGGAACTTTGGCCTCATAACATCCTGGACAGTCTTAGGCTTGCTTTTCATCTCATTCTTCCTAGTTGGGTTCAAGTTCTCTACACATACAGATAAAGAGAAACCTGAAAACAATCCAGCCTGCTGACAATCTGAAAAATCAGGTGCATGATACTCTACAAGCTAATTAGAAAGCTGATCCCCAAAGCCAGAGAAAGAGTCTGCGTTCTCTGTGCTAGAAAGTTCTTTCTGGAATCTGGTTAAGTCCTGCATGGACAGAATTTTCCACTGCCACAAGACATCAAAACAAGGTTATCACATCAGGTCTAGGCAACCTCTGTGCCTCAGATCCTGCCGAAATTATTCGGACTAGCCACTATTAAACCTGCTTATCCCACCTCAATACTCCCTCCCAGGGAAATTTGCCAATCCTGCACTGCCTTCATCTTACTGTTGACAAGCCATATACCCTGTCAGGAAATGAACTCTGTAACAACCGGGGTAGCTGCAAACTTTTTTGTTCTTTTGAGAGAAAGTGTGTATGTTGCATGCACACCCTTCAGCTTTGCTGAAGGAATCTGAACAGATAGATATTCACTAATTTTGGTTGGTCTCTGTACATTGACACTTTCAAAAGAAACCCAATTCCAAGATCCAAAGCTTTTTTTAAAAATAACTTAAGTATTTACCAAATCTATCTGTATGGAAACAAAATGGGGGAGGAATTTGTCACCATGTAGAGCAAACTCTCTTCAAAATTCTTTCTGAATATCGCTCCCTGAAATCACTCATTCAGTAGTGAAACTGCATTGTCTAAGACCAACGTCTAGAATTCATCTGGGATGTCTAGAATTTGTAACAGAGATGCTGAGAAGCTTCAAAGGGTAAGAACAAACTCTGTCTTTAAGGAAACTCATTTTTACTTAGAGGTAATTTTTGACATTTTTCCAGTTTTATTGAGGTATGATTGACAAATAAAAATTGTATATTCAAGGTGCAGAAACGTGGCTAGATATACATACGCATCATATAATGATTACCACAATCAAATTAATTAACACATTCCTTACCACCCATAGTTACTATTTGTAGGGAAGAGGACACTTAAAAATTACTTTCTTAACAAATTTCAAGAAAACAATACAGTATGATTAACTATGTAGTCACCATGCCATGCATTTTATCCTCAGAACATATTCATCTTCCAGCTGAAAGTTTGTACTATTTGACAAATATCACCCCATTTAATCCAGCCCCTGGCAACCACCATTCTACTCTGTGCTTCTATAAATGGAACCCTTCTTTTTTTTTTTTCCTTTGGAGACAGAGTCTTGCTCTGTTGCTCAAGCAGAGGGCAGTGGCACAATCTCGGCTCACTGCAACCTCTGCCTCCCGGGTTCAAGCAATTCTCCTGCCTCAGCCTCCTGAGTAGCTGGGACCACAAGTGCACGCCACAGTGCCTTGCTAATTTTTTGTATTTTAATAGAGACAAGGTTTCACAGCGTTGCCAGTCTGGTCTCAAACTCCTGAGCTCAAGCAATCCACCCACCTCGGCCTCCCAAAGTGCTAAGATTACAGGTGTGAGCCACCACACCCGGCCTGGTGCCCTTATTATAAAAGAGGCCCCAGAGAGATCCCAAATCCCTTCCACGTGTAAGGATGCAGCAAGAAGCCACCATCCACGAACCAGCAAGAGGCCTTCATCAGACGCCAAATCCGCCAGCACCTTGGTCTTGAACTTCCCAGCTCTAGAAAGGTGAAATAAATGTCTGTTGTTTCTAAGCCACTCCATCTGAGAAATTTTGCTACAACAGCTCTGAAAGGCAAAGAGAGCATCTTGTATTTTCTGTATTCTGATAATTTGACTTCTGGAGCCTTGTTGAAGCTGGAGGGCTGGCCACTCCCGGAGTTAGCCAATTCCTAGAGACAGTAAGTGAACAATTTACCCACAGTCTGCTCTTCAGACCAACCAGTTCAGAGTCCACACCTCAACCACCTCCTTTATCAGGCCTTCATACAGCGGGATGCTATCCACAGTTATGTGACCTGTGCTCGAGTTTCCCAGCAGGGGGTAGCAGGGTTGTGACATAGAGTCTGTGAAATTCCTTGGTTATTGATAGCCTAAGTGTGTTGGCTTTGTTGAATGCGGGTTACAGTAGTAACAAACTGGTCTTGCGGACAGACTCAGGACCTGCTGGTTAGCCACAGTGGTGCAGGCGGTGGTGACAGCTGAGATCCACAGCGGTTTTCTCTGTCCTGGGTGCAGTATTAATCTGCCGGGCGATATTGTCACGGACGGTGTCGGTTGGCCTCCGGCCAGGAGGTGGCGCTTGCAAAACAGCAGCAGCCGCGGTAGCAGCAGTGGGATGTTTGCTTGCTTGATGTTACCCAGAGGGGCATAGGCTGGTTTCTCCGGACGGGGGCGGGGCCACGTAGCTTCCAGGAGATTACGTCGTTTGCGTTAAGTTACCGGCGCGGGTGGCGAGGCAGTCAGGTAGGGGCTGGGACCGGCGGGTTTGCACACGGGTGTCCACGTGCAGAGAAAACAGCAGCCCCTGCGGGTGTTGCGGGAGGGGAGCGGGTCTCAGGCTGATGTTTCAGTGGGGAGCGTTGCTGCCCCTGCTGCATGGAAGATCCTGTGCAGGCTGTGGGGTGCACTGGGCAGTGGTAAGCTCCGCAGTTCGTACCCACTTGGCAAGGCAGATCCGCTCCTACAGTGTTCGCTGGAAGCAGTGAACTGACTGCCACTCGGCCTGTAGTGAACTCGCGGCTGCCGGGGCCCGAAAGCGTTCCCTGCGGAGATTGCAGCCCAGGCGTTCAGACCACGCCCCTCCCTGTCCGCCGCAGAGCTGGGGTGCACCCCTGGCTCCTGCGCTTGCAGTTTCTGTACCCACGACTCCTGCACCTGCGGCTGCTGGACTTGCAGCCCACTTTTTACCCTCCCCCTTCCCGGCCCTGGCCAAGGAAGTTCGTCCCCATCCGAGGTGGTATTGAGGAACCCTGTGAAGAGCTTCTTTCAACCTGCAACCAGCGCCAGAACGTTTTAGCTGGCCGCAGGCCCTCCTGTGAGGAGCAGTAAGGCATGGCTGCACTCTGGAAGTGCATGCAAGGGGCTGCCCCTAAAAGTACGCAATACTTTTATATTCCATAACCCCCCCGCCAAGTCTGTTCTTGCGCTAGGTCGGTTACGGCTTTCCCCCCCCCCCCCCCCGCCTCCCCCCTCCGCCTACCAAGCACCCCCACCTCGTGTCCTGGACTTTCAGGCTCCTTAGTGAGGTCCGTATCCCAGAGGCAAATCCCCCCTCTCACACTCAGGGGACTCGCCGCCCTTTGCCTGACTCACAATGTAGGCTGTATCCTCCTCCTTCCTTTAGTATCAGTAGACTCCTGCGGTTTTCTTCTTCGGTTATTGCATTGCTTCTTGAAAAATAGTTCACAGTGTGAATCTGTACACACTGTTTTGAAATCCTTCCAAGCGGTAGAGAGAGGATAGTAATTCTTCTAATCCACCATTTTGGAAAAGCATTCCTAATTTTTCACAGATAGAAACATTTTTATGGCCTGGTCATCCTAAACAGCACACAATGTTTTCGTGCATTGCAAACTTACAACATACTCGGTATTTCAGCTTAACTATTTTCAATATGACTTCTTTTATTGTTCTCACTGTCAAACCATGAGTGTTCCTTAGTAGGTTCCCAGGTTGGACAATCCAATAGAAAAGTGGACGAACGTCTTTAAGGGTCATATTACAAATAAGGATATCTAAATGGCCAATAAACATCTGAAAAGGTGCTCAGCTTCATTAGGTCATCCCTACAACACAAATTAAACCCCATATGTCATCACTATATACTCCCTAGAATATTTTTTAAAGGCAGAAAATACTAGATGTGGATGAGAATGTAAAGCAAGAAGAATGCTCAGACATTGTGGATGGGGGGTGTATATGTTGGTACAACCAATTTGGAAAACAATCAGATGCTATGTATTTACCAAAACTGAATGTGTGCATAGCCAGTGCCCAACAATTTCACTCCTAGGTATATAACCGCCACAGAAATGCCTGCACCACAGCAGTATTTATAAAAGCAAAAACTGAAAACCGCAGATAGGACCATCTTCACTAGAATACTCAAATAAATTGTAGTATCTTTCCCAATGTAATACAATATGCCATTGAGAAGGATAAACTACAATTACATGAAACAGATTAATAAACGTCACAAAAGTAATGTAGAGTAGAAGAAGCCAGACACAAAGAAATACCTACAATACCATTTATATAAAGTTCAAAAGTAGATGTCAGGAGTTTCCTATTAAAAGTCAGGCTAGAAATCATTTTGTATGGATTAGCGGCTGGTAGTGCCTGGGATGTTAATGATGTTCTTTTTTGGAGCAGGGTGCTGAAACACATGTGTGTTAAATTTGTGCAACTATCAGGATAATGCTTACTTATGATTTGTGTATTTTTAATTGTGTGTTATGCTTCAAAAGTTCTTAAGAGACTTTTAAGAAGCAATAAACTAATAAAAAGAAAAAATACTGAATACAAGGAGTTAGAGTATTTCTGTAGGAGAGTCAATAAAAAGAAAGACAGCAGACACAGGAACACTGATAGGCTAAAGCCATTGTTTCAGTCGAAGGTTACAACTGAGAGGGATCTGGGTTCCCAGAAGAAATCAGCAACAGCTTCCAGGTACTCACAACTATTTCCCAGTCAGTATAGGCATCTGTTTTGGCTTTACACAGCACAGAAATGTAGTATCACACAAAATATGATATTCTTCGGGTTTTAAACATTTTTGCTTGCAAATACCATGTAGTCGCCAACATGTAGCAAAGGCTTTTCGTATGTAGGCATTGGGCCCGCTTCTACCTGCCAAGAGAAGCAAAGGTTAATGCACAGTGTCCTGCAGTGTCATGCTGCAAGACGTTTTACAGCTGGATGTCCCTTTTCAGTGGCTCTTACCTTGTTGTTTGGGGGTCCTATTATAAGCCATTCTATGACTTCACAATTAATTACATGAATTACTAATCAACTACATGGAGTTAACAGGGGCCAACATATTCAGCTTGAGATTATTTGCTACAGAAAGAACACTCAGAACATCGAAGTCATCCCAGGAGTCAGCAGAGGCCCCTTACCAGAAGATGTGCAGGGTCTGGAACAGCTGCCTGAGGCAGTTTGTGATTAAAGTGTCAGCATGAAGAAAGAAAGATCACTGAACTAGAATTTTAGAAGCCTGCAGTTCTACCCCTGTACTCTCCAATAATATTCTGCATGACTTTTTATCAAGTGCTTCATCACAAAGCACTTAAGAGAACCCATGGGAGAATGAGTGTGAAATGGTTTGAAATACCTGAGACAAATATGGAAATTTATTGCTAGTAATTTTCCTAGACCTTAAGAACTGGGAGCCTCTGGAAACCAAACGGTGGAGGAGGGGTGGTAAGAGGCAGTTTGAGAGGGTTAGGGTGGCCCTGAATTGCCTCTACTGAATCACCTGCTCTTGCATGCTAAGTCTTAACAGTCTGTCTACCCAGGTGCCCCCATGAGTCCGTGGACTGAGCCTTTGTGGTGTGAAAATAATCAGTGTGGTATGGTAAAGGGCTATTAGCAGGCAAACTTGCCCGCCGTGTGCTCACTAGACCTGAGGCAACTTTCTGGGGACAAAGGAGTCCAGTAGAGACACAGTGCACAGTGTCCAGAGAATAGTGGCTGATGCAGAAAATCAGCCACTATCTCAGCATGATCCACCTTCATATCTGTCCCTTTCTTTCCCTTCTTTCTTTCTTTCTTTCTTTCTTTCTTTCCTTCCTTCCTTTCTTCCTTTCTTTCTCTCTTTCTCTCTTTCTCCTCTATTTCTCTCTTTCTCTTCTTTCCTTCCTTCTTTCTTTCTTCACAAGTAGCTGGGACTACAGACACACGCTACCATGCCCCGCTAATTTTGTATTTTTAGTAGAGACAGGGTTTCACCATCATGGCCAGACTGGTCTCGAACTCCTGACCTCAGGCAATCCACTCACCTCAGCCTCCCAAAGTGCTTGGATTACAGGCATGAGCCACTGTGCCCAGCCTCATATCTGTCTTTTAAACACTTCACACTTGGTCCTTGAGTGATACACTTTATAGATGAGGGTTTGAGGCAAAGGGTACGGGCTTTCTGCTGACCCCAGAAAACCACAAGCACAACAGTTTTGAGAACCTTCACTTTAGTGACTGAAGTAGACTTTTCTCATTGTCACCAAGTTGCTGGCTTCTGTCCAGAGAATGTAAACCCCTCAAACTGATGTTTCATAGGACCTCGTCATGCTATAAGTTAATGTAATACATCTTAATAACCAGCTGTGTCTATGGATTCTGCTCAGCATAAAATTTGCCTTGGCTTCTAAATGAGTGAAAAATAACGTGTGGCTGATGGTGGAAGGCAAATTCTAAGAGTCCTCAAATAGCCCTCTCACCTCTAAGTCCTCCGTGTTCTTCAAAGTCTCATCTTTTTGCTCTGCCCTGCTTCTACCAACACCAGCAGTCCAACCCTCCCCTCAAACTTCACCAGCTCCCCAGACCAAAACCCATGCCCAGTTTCTGTCTGTAGAGAGCCGCCTCCTGCTCTGTGTCCTTGCACCTTTTCCCCGTTCTCTGCACCAGCTTCCTTTGTCCAGTTCCTCCTTTTTCTTACTCGTAGAACCTCACACCCTTCTTCCCTTTATTGTTCCTAATTCTACAGAGAAGGACTCCATTTTACCTGGTGGGACATAGGAGAGCAAGACAAGGACCACAAGGCCCAAGAGGACGCTCCTTGTGACCATACCAATCAGCAAAGAAGCAGCTTCGGTGACCGGGAGAGTGACGCTCTACGCAGCCTTGGCGAGACGGGGAGCTGCATGGCTAGTGAACCTTTTGGAACAAGAACATCTGCCTGCTCCACTGAGCAGTCCAATCAGCAAAAGGTCTGGGCATGACATCTCTTCATTAAAGCACACTTCCTGGGTGCCACATGCATGCTAGCAGCTGCATGCTCACTGTGTAAGCGGCCCTGTTCTAGGCCCTGGTCGGATACTGTGTAGATGTCTGTGTATCTTCGTTGTACATCCACTTAACAAATGCCCATAGTGTGCAGAGAACCATAAGCCTGCCTTGTATAGTTGAGAAAGTGTTTTTTTTTTCCCGAAACACACAAAATCCAGGTAGGCATGATTCTATCCATTTTAAAAGCCAAAGCAAAGAGTCTGAAGTGAAAGAAATGACTTTCCCAAGTTCACGTAGATCCTAAATGGCAGCAACACGACTTAAAAGCAGGCTTCCCTGACTCCTGTATACAGAAGTACTCAAGTATGGCGTTGCCCAGTTCTGGTATAGCTGCCATCTCTTTAGGAAAATAAGAGCTCCTCAGAAGCAACATGGAAAAAGCAAGTCCCCATCACACCCGCAACATGACCCTGGGAAAAACACTGAGTCTTATGGCTCCCCATTGAGTATATGCTGTGTGCCAGGTAATAGGAGCCACACAAAAGAATTTATGACAAAACTCTTGCTTGGAGGGACTAAAGGTCGACAGTGTTTGTCGTTAAAGTATTTTAAGTTTTCCAACAACTTTATCTGATACTGTCTAAAGAACACAAAACCCAGAATCTTTCTGGTCTGGATTCTGCATGCAATAGCTTGATAAGCTTTTAATAAAGCACTTACTTCACCTCTCTGACCATCAATTTTCTCACTTGTAAAGAAGCTTGCACACCTGGCCGAGCGCAGTGGCTCATGCCCGTAATTGTAATGCTTTGAGAGGTCGAGGTGGGTGGATTGCTTGAGCTCAGGAGTTCAAGACCAGCCTGTGCAACATGGTGAAACCCCGTCTCTACAAAAAATACAAAAATTGGCCAGACATGATAGTAAGTGCCTGTAGTCCTAGCTGGTCAGGAGGCTGAGGTGGGAGAATCACCTGAACCCAGGAGGTCGAAGCTGCAGTGAGCCATGATTGCACCACTGTACTCCAGCCTGGGTGACACAGTGAGATCCTGTCTCAAAAAAAAAAAAAAGAGGTTGTACTCCATCAGTCCCAGTTACCAAGAAGGCTTGTTGTAAGGCCAAATGAAGAAATGAAGTAATTTTTGAGGCCAGTCCTTTGTAGAACATACATTTAAAAAACTGTTAGGCCCATATTACAGAAGGAGACATTTAAAACTATAGATATTGGTCAGTGTGGTGGCATGTGCCTGTAATCGCAGCAATTGGGGAGGCCGAGGTGAGGAGATCACTTGAGGCCAGGAGTTCAAGATCAGCACTGGCAACACAGTGAGACTCCCTTCCCTATTTAAATAAATAAAACTAGAGATGTTGCTCTTCCAACCAGACAGTGTAATAGCCAGGATGAGGAACACATGCCTCCCTCTCTCTGTCCTTGTTTTATTCACAAGAATGCATCGAATATATGCCACTTCAATGGACTCTTGTTTTCCAACTTCAGGATGTTTGTGATGTGGTCAAAAGAACACATCTGTGAAAGACTCCTAAAGAACTGCGGAGCAGAAGAAAATCAGCAAAGAGACTAGAGGACCTGGGTTTTGAAGAGCACAGAGAAAGATGAAGCATGCACAAGTGCACGAAGGGACTCTCCTGAGAACCACTTTCCAACCTGCAGCAATAGGTACGGCCTGCTTTGCGTTCTTCCAGCCCCCGTGGTCCTGATCTCCTGTTCTCCAGCCATCCCCCTCTGTCTCCATCTGAACCCTTCCCACCGTGCCCTCCAGAACCACAGTTAGGCTGTAAACACACCTTCTCCCTCACGTCTTCCCCCAAGAACACTCTTCCACCTGAGTGCCTTGGCGAAATGCTAGGTTCTGCTCTATGGATTCTCTAAGGACACTGCTTCCTGGCAGCCTTGGTGACTAGAGACTGTTCACTGACCCAGGCTCCACACCCCAGGGGACAAGTAAGCCACACTTCACAATCTCCTACAGCCCCATGCCATTTCCAGAACGATGCCATTACCTGACATGATCCTGACACCTCCTGTCCCTCACGCTGTCCACACTGAACTGCTCATCAAATGTTCCCGGTTCTGCCTCCAACATACAGTTCACACTTGCCCATTTCTATCTCCACTGCTGCCACTGCATCCATGCCATCACCTTCTGTCACTAAACTCAGTAAATGTTCTCTTAAATGGCCTCCCATATCATTTTTAGATATTTGCAGTTTATCCTCCACTTGGACACCAAAATGACCTTTTATAAAACTGAAACTGATTAATGCATTTGCCCTGTGGAAACCGCTGCGGGATGGCTTCCTTTTGGGATAAAGTGGAAACGTCTTAGTGTGGATACTGGCCTGGCCCCTGGCTTATCTCCCCACCCAAGTCCTCTCATTTGTTCTGTCTCTCACTGCATTGCATCCTACTGGCCTTCAGTATTCTCAAATATGCCGACCTCAGATATTTCACATGTGCTCTTTACACAGCCTGGAAATCTGTACCCCTTACCTCCCCACCTTCACCTAACATGTAGTCTCATTTAGAGGAACAGTATCCATCTCTTCCACAGAACAGATTTTCCTGAGCCTTTCCAATAAAAATTAGTTCTCAGGCCAGACGTGGTAGCCCATGCCTGTAATCCCAGCACTTTGAGAGGCCGAGGCAGGTGTATCACCTGTGGTTGGGAGTTCAAGACCAGCCTAACCAACATGGAGAAACCCCATCTCTACTAAAAATGCAAGATTAGTCAGGCATGATGGCACATGCCTGTAATCCCAGCTACTCCAGGAGACTGAAGCAGGAGAATCACTTGAAACCAGGAGGCGGAGGTTGCAGTGAGCCAAGATCACGCCACTGCACTCCAGCCTGGCAATAAGAGCAAAACTCCGTCTCCAAAAAAAAAAAAAAAAAATTAGGTTCTCTCTTGTAAATCTCTTTCAGAGGACCCTTTCTTATCCTGAGCATATAGAATATTAGAATTTGATATTTGTGCATTTATGTTTTTCTTTGACATTTGCTTCCTCCACTTGACTGCAAGTTCAGTAAGAGCATGGACCGTGTTCTCACATATATGTGATATCACATCAACAGAATCTAATTTTTTTCTTTAAAAAAAATGTTCATTTTCTAGGACATCCATAACAAATTACCACAAACTGAATGGCTTAAACAACAGAAACGTGTTATCTCACTGGCTTGGAGGCTAGAAGTCTGCGATCACGTAGTTGGCAGGGTTGACTCCTTCGGAGGGCTGTCAGAAAAGGAACTGTCTCAGGGTCTCCTGGCTTCTGGCAGCCGCCGCATTCCATGGTTCGGGGTGGTATTCTGCTGTCTTCATGTCATCTTCCCTCTGTATATACCTATCTGTGTCCAATTTTGCTTTCTTATGAGGACATAGTCATATTGGATTAGAATCCACCCTAACGATCTCTCATCTTAACTTGATCTATGTAAATACCCTATTTTCAACTAAGGTTGCATTCATAGGTGATGAAGGTTAGGACTCCGGCATCTTTTGTGGGGTTACAATTCAACCCCTAACAAACATTAATCTTCAGTCTTCCTGAGTAATCTCTATAACCCAAACGACATCAAAGCAACCAACTGTTCTTCTAGAACACTAATTATTCTTCATTTTTTCTTTCACCACGTTTGCCAGAAGAAAAGCCATCTATAGAACTGCTCCTGCTCTCGGGCTTTTAAAAGCCACTAGAACACATCACACAACTCCACAGGAAAGCTGAGTTTGGAAATTTGGTTGTTCCTTTTATACATTCTGGTCAACCTCAGATGCTATTTGCCCCCTCAGTCCCCACCCTCATCCTACTCTCTGCAGAACTTCTGGCTTCCTATTTCTCAGAGAAGATTGATGTCAGAGGATTTAAATTCCCTAAACTTTTCACACAATCCCATCAAAATACCACCATCATTCTTCATAGAACTAGAAAAGTCAATCCCAAAATGTATACGGAACCAAAAAAGAGCCCCCATAGCTACAGCAAGACTAAGCGAAATGAACAAATCTGGAGGCTCCGCACACCAGGGAACAAGTAAGCCCCACTTCACAATCTCCTGACAGCCCCACGCCGTTTCCAGAATGATGCCTGACGTGATCCTGTCACCTCCTGTCCCTCACCCTGTCCACATTGAATTGCTCATCAAACCTTCCCAGTTCTGCCACCAACATACAGTTCCACTAAAATACAAAAAAAAATTAGCCAGGCATGGTGGCATGCCTGTAGTCCCAGCTACTTGGGAGGCTGAGGCAGGGGAATCGCTTGAACCCGGGAGGCAGAGATTGCGGTGAGCCAAGATCTCACCACTGCACTCCAGCCTGGCGACAGAGTGAGACTCTGTCTCAAAAGAATATTTCAATCCCATGATGACAGTTTCTCCTCACAAGTTAAAATATTATGAAACTACTTGTATAAGCCAATCTTATGAGCCTGTTTATGTGAATCTAACCCTGAGGGGTACATAAACTTTGGGGGAGTAGAAAATCAAGAAATAAACCCTGGATTGTGGTAAATGTGCAAGTGTAATGAATACTGAAGAGCAGAACACTCTTTAGATGTTGACATTTCTCTCTCCCAATCGCTTCGCTGCATGAAAAGAAAAAATATCACTTTGCTTTTTTTTTTTTTTTTTTTTTGAGACAGAGTCTCACTCTGTTTCCCTGGCTGGAGTGCAGTGGTGTGATCTCAGCTCATTGCAACCTCCATCTCCTGGGTTCAAGCGATTCTCCTGCCTCAGCCTCCTGAGTAGCTGGGATTACAGATGTGTGCCACCGTGCCTGTCTAATTTTTTTATTTTTAGTAGAGACAGGGTTTCACCATATTGGTCAGACTGGTCCCAAACTCCTGACCTCGTGATCTGCCTGCCTCAACCCCCCAAAGTGCTGGGATTACAGGCGTGAGCCACCATGCCTGACCCACTTTTCATATTAATAATTCTACAGTGGCATGGTTCTTACCTCTTTATACTAAAATTAGAGCTTTATAACTCTCCATGCTCCGTGGGACTGTAGGGGAAACACCCATCTATTCTTCACATCCCTAGACCTCAGCACAGGGTCCACCATGGAGTAGACTGCCACACTGAACTCAACAGTCTCCTTCCCCTCTCCCACTCTCTGGAGCTCTCTAAATCTGTACCCTGTCTGGATTTCTCCCCACATCCATAGCGATCCTGGCCTTTAAAGTTTTCCCACATTGGGTCTGTGTCTCACCCATTGCAGATATGAGTCAGTAGGCAGGGGTGAACTGAGGGTCTGCTCACAGGTGTGTAGGTAAGGCTGAACATCTATCACATGCCAGATTCATTATCAACATCACAGAACTGCCTTTCTCCAAGCCCCTCAGTCATTCTCAGGAATCCGTGGAGATAAGGACGGTCTTGCTTTGTTACAGTTATGCTAAGAAATTTGAGGAAGGGGAAGATACTAAAATGCCCAAAGGAAAGAATCAGATTCTGTAGACAATCTGGCAGGAGCTAATGAAGAGTGAAACTAGCCCTGAGGACTTCTGGGCACTAGTCCAGTGGCACAAGGGCATTCAATCTTGAAAGCAAGCACTGAAGTCTTTCCTATGTGTAGCCAAGAACCAGTTCCAAGCCATCTCTCCTCACAGAATGTCCTAAGATCCCAAACACAATGAAATCCTACTAAAGGTAATAAATTGATGCACCTGGTTACACAATCCATTTCAGGCACGTACCTTTCTTGATCACTTGGGACAATCAGATCTTATTTTCCTCTATGAATCTTCCCAGGTGCAGAAAGTAATTTCTTTATTAATCTCGTGTCTAAGTAGCTGGTCTGTGAAACCAGACAGACTCTTCCTGCTCAGGTGTGGGCTTGGGTTTTGGTCTGAAGTTAGCTCTTGGAGCTTTAGCCCTCACTCTTAAGTCCTGTCCCAACATACAGTTAGAGGAACATGGTGAATGAATGGAGATACCTGAAGCAGGCCTGGAAGAGCCAGAATTTAAGTCCAGCTTTGCCAGTAGTCAGAAGAACCAGAGGAATGTTATGTTCAGGCCCTTTATTCTTGCGGGCTGAAATGCCCCAGTTTTTAAGTAGTGAGAAGCAATATAGGAAATCATTTTTACTCTCACTCTAACTTCCCTCAGCTCTCCCATCAATTCTATACAGCAAAGTAAAGCCATGCTACAGCCCCAGTCACCCCCCAGATCAATGGGAGAGGTGTCCCCACCTCCGTCTGAAAATTATACGGAGACATGAGAAGCTACCTCCTTGTACTGACTCTGATCTTCCTTTTGACATAAGTGATTCCACCTAAAGGGATAAGCGTATGTTAAGCAGGGCCATGAGAATGTATCCCAGACCTTCAGTAAAGCTGGCATCTTCAAGAATTCTCAAGGAATGGACTGGGTGTGAGGACAAAGATCCTTTGGGAGGAGGATTGTCTAGGAAGATGCAGTGAGGCATCTTTAAACCATCTGCCTTGTGTTACTATGCTGTTATGAAACTTGGAGCTCTTGGTCAGAGCCGTGGACACTATCCCTCTCCACTTCCAGGTTCCCTGATCCCCAGAGACTAACCAGGGAAGTTAAGATACAGGAGCTCTGTGCCCCAACTGGTATCTTCTGGGATTCATGAGATGGGGAGACAGGTGCTTAGGATATTCACTATTCTCTAGGAAGCAGAATCTTTCACAACTTTATTTTCTGTAAAGTGTTCATTACAACGTGAATACAAGATGTATTCAATCCACAAATACAACAGCCCACAGGCATTCAGGAGGCTGTACATCACAAAAGGAAAGAAGCAAGACTAACAGCATAATGAACTATTGTTGGGGGGAACTTGACCAGCTGATTCTAAAATTTGTATGGAAATGCAAAGAACCAAAAATAGTGAAGACACTCACACACACACCAAAAACAGTTAAGTGGGAAGATGTGGCTCTGTTGGAGACAGATTCGTAAATGGATGGATGGATGGATGGATGGATAGATGGATCTTACTTAAAAGCTTGTGAGACTTATTATAAAGCTGTGGCAGTAAGACAGCATAGCATTAGTGCAAGTATAGACAAAGAGAACAACAGAACTGATAAAGTTTGCCAGCATTAGACTCACACATACGTGGAGTCTGATTTAAAACAAAGGTGGCACAGTAAGACAGTGGAAAAACAACAATCTTTTCAATAATTTTTGGTCTTGAAACAATTGGTTTTTCATAAAGGAAAAAAACTGAATAGGACCCCTAATTTATACCATACACAGAAATCATCACAGGTGGTTACAGAGTTAAATGAGAAAGAAAAATAATAAAGAAAAAAGAAAGATAATAGAGGAAATAGTTTTACAACTTGGGAGTCAGGAGAGATTTGTAAGCAAGAACCAGAAAATTAAGAAAATCTGTGCTGACTGTATTGGCTGGGTAGGTGGCGCATGCCTGTAATCCCAGCACTTTTGGAGGCTGAGGCAGGTGGATCACCTGAGGTCAGGAGTTCAAGACCAGCCTGGCCAACATGGCAAAATCCTGTCTCTACTAAAAATACAAAAATTAGCCTGGCATGTTGGTAAGCACCTACAGTCACAGCTACTCAGGAGGCTGAGACAGAAGAATTGCTGAAACCCAAGAGGCAGAGGTTGCAGTGAGCCAAGATTGGGCCACTGCACTCCAGCCTGGGTGATGAGCAAGACCTTGTCTCAAAAAAAATTAACAATCATAATAATATTGAATACCTACTCTATGGCAGTGTGAGTGCAAAGTATTTTATAAGCTATATCTCATTTCATCCTCAAAAAAACACATGAAACGTTGCAGTGCACTTTTTGAGAAGCAGATCTTGAGGCTGCAACGCTAAATAATTCATCTGAGGGTGTGCGCCTGCAACAGGGCATGGCCAGTAACGCATGCTCCACTGCCACGCCGTGCACTCAGAGCCCTGCGGTCATGGCTGCCTGCGTACAAGCCTGCCTTAAGGGTCAAAACAAAACCAAAGTTAGTGTCATCCTCACTCTCAGACATCCATTATTACCCCACGAGAGACAGGTCTGAGGGCCCTTCCCGGGGGCTGAGCTGTCGCTCCAGAGAAGCCCTGTCTGGCCCCACTCTGGACACTGTGCATCCAACCTTGAACACGGCACTGAGCCAACTCTTCTTGTAGAGACTGAGAGAGAGTTCCAACTCCTCAACTCCAAATAAGAAATCTCTCCTAGAACCTTCCAAGCCCCCTGATCCTAGCCAACATTTCATACCAGCCATCTGGAAAACAGTCCATCAGTGAACTTTTTCAGGAACTTTTTTTTTTTTTTTTCCAGAATCTGCCTCCAGCCAGGTAGATAAGTCAGCTGCCAGACAAGGAAGCTGTCCCTTTTCCACTAGTTCTGAGCCCCTCCCTTCTCTTGCTCAGGTCCGTGTTTGACGCCTTGGGACCCTCTGTGTCTTTGAGCTGTGTTTCAGGCTTAAATTAAGGCTGTGTTTCATAACATCCCGGCTCTGCACTCCTGAGTGCTCAGTCGTTCTCCAGAGGAAAGAAAAAGCAGAGCAGACGTTTTCACTGTCATGTTTATATCAAGGTACATTTGGAGGGAGAGGGAAAGTGTTCAGGCCTAGGTATGGGAGTCCTGGTCTTTTGTCCTATTCTGCTGCCAGGAAACGTGGCAGCCTTAGCTGAGTCTCTTCTTTTCCTGCAGTTTGTAGAAAAGGCAGCACTGAACAGCGCAGAATTCCTCTTCCTGGAATTCTGCAGAAGCCTGCGATCTCAGTCTGCCCCTCCAGGAAGAGTGAGGCCAGCCACCAGCCCCACCCAGCTCAGCCCAGCCCAGCTCTATAAAGGAGCCTCAGACAGCCGCTGCTGGAAGTTCCAGCCCTGTGCGCTCCTTGGCCATGAACCTCTGTGTTTCTGCGTTGCTCCTCTTCCTGGCAATCTTATTGCCTTCAGGTAAGATAGTGGGCGTGGGTCTGAACATGGGCAGATTCCCAGAGATTGATATGCTTAAAAAACCCCCTAAGTAGAAGCGCAGCAACAGGACACCAGTATCAGATGGGCCAGCAGGTTAGGGCTCAGTAAGCGGACCCCAGCTCCTGCCCTGCTCTGCGCTCCTGCAGCCCGAAGACCTGACAAGGCACCAGGGAGGGGAATGAATGTCCGTGCACACATCACCATGCAGCCACCCAAACTCCTGTTTCCCCTCCCACACCCCTGGCTAGCCTGAGCTTTATGTGCCTTGCTGAGATGTGATAAGAGGTGAAGTAAATCACAAGTAACAAGCCGCCCACCAGGTGATGGCAGCCTAGGATCTCTCCCCAGCCCCGAAGATTGATTGTTCTTTTCTGTGGTCTCTCCCGGCTTGAGGAAGAGGTATGTTTGGGAACGATGGAGTCAAAGTTCGCACCTGCACTAGCCAGAACGCCGTGTGCTTCCTCGGGTGTCCACCGGGATATACATGGATTGCATTCTGCCACAATATTTTGTCTTGCTGTAGAAATATGACAAAGTTTCAACCCCCGCAAGCCAAAGATCCATGGTCTAAATAAAAAGATACGTGAATGGTTCAAAGGGCTGAACTCCTAATCTGTGTAAGGATCTGAGAGCTCCCACGTGAGCCATGGGCCGCAAATGAGAACCAGATTCTGACAATTGACTGGCAAAATTCCAGAAGCGTTTTGTAAAGGGAGCACGGTGGTGAAATGCATCCCCTGTTATTTTTCCTGCCCTCCCATCTGCAGTTACTCATTCCACTTTCAAATTCAAATTCAGGTCTGGCTTGATGGCTCACACCTGTGATCCCAGCACTTTGGGAGGGTGAGGGGGGCGGATCACTTGAGGTCAGGAGTTCGTGGCCAGCCTGGCCAACATGGTGAGACCCTGTCTTTACTAATAATACGACAATCAGCCGGGTGTGGTGGTGGGCGCCTGCAATACCAGCTACTCGGGGAGGCTAAGGCAGGTGAATCACTTGAACTCGGGTGGCGGAGGTTGCAGTGAGCCAAGATCATGCCACTGTGCTCTGGCCTGCATGACAGAGTGAGACTCTATCTCAAAAAAACAAACAAACAAATTCAATTGATTGATACAAGTTCATAGGCCCAAGCAATGATATATTCTGGGCATAGAAACATGTAAGTGGTTTACATCTATTAGGTAACTTACTCTGCGCAGTAAAATCTACAATTTCTCCCATTTCGCAGATGAAGAATGTTTTCCAAGGTCACACGACAAGTAAGAGTTAGCGCTGGGTTTAAACCCAGGCAGTTGGCACCCAGTGTCTTCAGGGTCAGGTTGCTGCACCTCTCCATTAGTAAGTATGAAAATGTGGCCAGACTGTGGTTCCAAAGAGGAGGCAAGACTCCAACCAGACCCCCGAATGACAAGCCCCTTGACGCTCATCGTGTGGTTTAAGGCCACAGTGCTTCTGGCTGCCAAGTCGCATTCATGGCTCTGTACACAGTGGCTTTCATGAGTCACGGTCAGTGTCACCCTCAGATCCCACGCACCGAACATGCTGCTTTCACCACAGAGGTGGAGCGCTGGCCCACACACGCCCACTCCAAACCTGCAGTGTCTGTGGGGCAGCACTGCCCAGGGTCCTCACATCCACTCCAGGGCTCCCACTGGAGGCAGAGGCCTCGAGTCTGCATGGAGACCCTGGTCGTTCGCTGCCAAGAAAAGAGAAGGGTAGCTGGGTTTCAGGATCTCGCTTCGCCGGGAACGTGCCTGGCAGGCCCGCTCTGAACGTCTGCACTGAATGCTAGGCAGGGGCGAGCTGCCTGCTCAGAACTCTGCCTCAACATCAATCCCCCAAATTCCAGCAAAGAAGAAAAACCGGAGATCACCCTGGTCGGCGAGGCGAGCCTCCGAGGGCACTGTGCTTCAGCTGGTCCCTGCGGGTGTGCGGGTGTCCACAGAGGCTCTGTGTGTCAGACCACCTGCCCGTGCCTACTTCAAACCACCTCTCACCAAAAAAAAACAGGACATTGCAACAGTTCACAAATAATACAAATGCAATGAAATTAACACGAAAAAAAGAAAATACAAGAGAAAACCGGGTGAAAGGAAAAAGCAGATACACTTTCAGCAGATGTCAAAAAAATCCAAAGCTCAAAAAAGGCTAAAACCCTTGACCCTTTTCTTGCAGTTCCTAAGTTCATGGCCATTCCTGCCTGGTGGAGATGCTGCTCTAACTTTGACAGTAAGGCAGAAAAGACACAAGTCTCTCCAGCAGCATTCAGAGAGGACCGAAGCGTGTACAATTATTTCTGCTGAAAACCCACACGAGAAACAAGAATACTAAATTATCACACACAAACAGCATAATGTATTGACGTTGCAGCCCCCTGGGTGTGGACTCAGAGTCAGTGGGCAGTGTCTCTGTGGGGGACACAGGTGTCAACCTCACTCTCCAAGTCCCAGAACACCCATGGGGAGGGTCCACAATTTAGGCTTAGAGACCTCTGTCCCCAGAAATGTTACTGGGATGAGTGACAGAATCACATGGGTGCCATCGAGATATCATTTCTTCCTGGCGCAGCAAACAGTTTGAGGACAGTGAATCCACAGACCCGCCCTGAGGACAGAAGCAATTCTGTCACACAGAGTTGATGGGAGTAGCAGTTCCTTACACTCCCTCCAAAAAATACCCGATTGCTACATACTGCAGCGTATTTCACAAGCCATGCCAACCCTCACAGTTTAGGGTTTAAGCAGGCAATGCCAGCGGCCACACGCTGAAGGGACAGTGACTTAATAGTCTAGACGTCAGTCGTGGCGGGTTTTTTATGTTTGCTTTTTGTTTTTCTCTGAGATGCAGTCTGGATTTGTCACCCAGGCTGAAGCGCAGTGGTGTGATCTTGACTCACTGCAACCTCCACCCAGGTTCAAGCTATTCTCCTGCCTCAGCCTCCCAAGTAGCTGGGACTACGGGCATGCGCCACCATGCCCAACTAATTTTTTTGTATTTTTAGTAGAGACGGGGTTTCAAAGTGTTGAACTGGCTGGTCTCAAACCCCTGACCTCAAGTGATCCACCAGCCTCGACTTCCCAAAGTGCTGGGATTAAAGGTGTGAGCCACCACACCAGCCCAATATCACGGCTTCTTAACTCAGGCAGGAGCCAGGACCAGTGTGCAATACAGGAGCATTGACTAAGTATGAGGTGTTCAGACGGATTCCGCGCTCTGCTTCCTGAGGTTGGTTGTAAGGAAGTCGTCCAATCTTGTTCTCCAAAATCAGAGCAGATGGGGTGGGCGTGGCAGCTCACGCCTGTATCCCAGCACTTTGGGAGGCAGAGGAGGGCAGATCACAAGGTCAGGAGTTCAACACCCGCTTGGCCAATGTGGTAAAACTCCATCTCTACTGAAAATACAAAAATCAGCTGGGTGTGGTGGCAGGTGCCTATAGTCCCAGCTACTCTGGAGGCTGAGGCAGGAGACTCACTTGAACCCAGGAGGCGCAGGTTGCAGTGAGCCGAGATTGTGCCACTGCACTCCAGCCTGGGTGACAGAGCAAGACTCTGTCTCGGAAAAAAAAAAAAAAAATGGAGCAGATTACCCAACTAACTGCCAACCCATCAGGGGACCTGACAGTGTAAAATCTTTCATAACTAAAGTGCAGGTGTAAAAACTAACATTGAGAACAGACGAGGCATTTTCCCAGGACCATGCAACTCATGAGTGTACAAAGCTGGGATTCAAACACGGATCCAGCCGCTCCCTTTCTGCTTCCTGATCTATAGTATGATGCCCCGGTCTCTCTGAGAGTACTGCTGGCACCGGAAAGGGAAGAGGTGAACTGCAACTTTCTGGAGATGTGGAGTCAGGCCAGAAAAGCATCAGTCAGGTCGTTGAGAGAAATCATCCCTTCCAACCGGACCACGAGGCAGGGATCCTTAAGCTCATAAGCTGGGACTTTGAAAGGACCTGACTGGTTGAAACTGGTCTGAGAAAGTTCCTTCCCAGTATCTGGGCAGGAAATTTCTAGCTTCTGTCTGGTTTTCCCCACAGGCTAGCACTGCTCAGCTCTGCTCAACGGCGGAGCTAGGCAAGAGAGGCATTGAGAAGAAAGGGAAGCTGCAGAAGAAACTGACCTTTCCTTCAACTGCCCTGTAGTCAGCCCCCTCGCAGAGGGATAAAAGACCTTGAAGCAAAGTCTCTGGGCGCAATTGATGGTGCTTTTCCTCCCCCAACCTCAGGCGCAGGCTGACTCCTGGGTGCCTGGCCGGCCCCAGCCCAAGTCCTGACAAGTACAGCCTGTATCTTGATGGCCTTCCTTGTGCCTGGAGAAGGGCAGAGGAGTGCAAGTGTTCGAGGTGTCCCAGGACTCTTCCCCAGACCAAAACCTCCCTGGAGTGGGGAAGGGCGTTTATTGGATTTGGCAGAATGTCCAAAGCCTTGCGTCCTCTCCATGTGCACTCACGTGGCTCTGTCATCTGCGGTTGGCCTCCTGACACTGAGTAGGCGTTCTCTATAGGACGAGCCCTTCACACACACCGGAAAAAAGCAGCCTGGCTTTCTGACTTTGCAAGCAGGCGACCTGGAGGCTTGGTAACTACGTCCTAAATCGCTTCTAGGGAACCCAGCCAATTCAGCTTTCAGAACTTCTGTTTACTGGGTTCATTTCATCTCAAATGCTGAGAACTGTGAGCCAGGCCCAACTACAAAAGCCCCTTGGGGCTGAGTGTGATGGTTCACGCGTGTAATCCCAGCACTTTGGAAGTCCAACGTGGGGCAGGTTGCTTGAGCACAGGCGTTTAAGACCAGCCTGGGCAACATGGCGAAAGCCCATATCTACAAAAAATACAAAACCTAGCCGGGTCTGGTGGCTCGCACATGTACTCCCAGCTACTCAGGAGGTTAAGGTGGGGGGATTGCTTGAGCCTGGGGGGGTCGAGGCTGCAGTGAGCCATGACTGCATCACTGCACACAGCCTGGGTGAGTCACCAAGACCCTGTCTCAAAAATACAAATTTAAAAAGCCCCTGGGAAGACCCTGCCTAATATTACTGAACATGCTTGTGCTTTCCTTCACCATGGCTCCAGGGGAGTCTGAAGTCCTCCTGGTTCCGCGATTCCCTACCATGGGCTCAGAAGCCTTAGTTAGTCTGGAAGCAGCAAGAGGTCAATTTTAGGCCAAAATCTATCTATTCTGCTCTCAATGTTTTTCAAAGGAAAATGGAAATAATGCAATGCTCCACATGGTAATCGAGGAGGAACAGGATGTTTCCCCTTCATTTCTCTAAATGAAAGGCTGCTTAGGCAAGTGCCTAAGCCGTGAAGAGCCCCACCTCACTCTTGCTCTCCTTCTCTTAGTCCGCGCTGTCTCATGTAAAGCAGAATCTTTGGAGGATACAGAGAGTAATTACAAATAAGTACTGGGTTCTGCCGGCCCAGGATATGCTGACTTTCTGCTCATCCCATGGCGAACCACCATGGCCAAGAGCTCGTTCTCCCCACCCCTCTCCCGGTTTAGCCTAGGCAGCAAAGAGAGAGTTCCAGTTGCCACCCATCTTCACAGACACTCAGCATTGCCTGTCTTCTACATTTTCACCCTCTGGTGGGTGTGCAGTGGTATCTTATAAGTTTTGTTTTTGCGGGGTTTTTGTTCTGTTTTGTTTTGTCTTGTTTGAGACAGTTTCCCTCTGTCACCCAGGCTGGAGTTCAGTGGTGCCATCTCGGCTCACCGCAACCTCAGACTCCCGGCTCAAATGATTCTCACGTCTCAGCCTCCTGAGTAGTGTGCCACTACAGCTGGTTAATTTTTGTATTTTTGTAGAGACAAGGTTTCTCCATGTTGGCTGGTCTGGTCTCAAACTCCTGACCTCAGGTGATCCACCTGCCTCAGCTTCCCGAAGTGCTGGAATTACGGGCATGAGCCACTGTGCCCTGCCAAACAAAAACCAATTTTAAAATTAGCCGGATGTGTCTCTTAAAAAGGTTGTGTTTTGGCCAGGTGTGATGGCTCACACCTCTGATCTCAGCACTTTGAGAGGCCGAGACAGGCGGATCACGAGGTCAAGAGTTCAAGACCAGCCTGGCCAACCTGATGAAAACCCATCTCTACTAAAAATACAAAAATTAGCTGGGCATGATGGGGTACACCTGTAATCTCAGCTACTCAGGAGGCTTAGATAGGAGACTCACTTGAACCCAAGAGGCAGAGGTTGCAGTGAGCCAAGATCATGCCATTGGACTCCAGCCTGGGTGACAGAGCCAGACTCTGTCTCAAAAAAAAGAAAAAAAAAAGTTGTGGTTTTTGTTTGTTGTTTTTGTTGTTGTTGAGATGGAGTCTCCCTCTGTCACCCAGACTGGAGTGCAGGGGCCACGATCCTGTCTTACTGCCACCTCCGTCTCCTGCGTTCCAGCAATTTTCCTGCCTCAGCCTCATCAGGTAGCTGAGACTACAGGCACGCACCATCATGCCCAGCTTGTGTGTGTGTGTGTGTGTGTGTGTGTGTGTGTGTGTGTATTTTTGGTATAGACAAGGTTTCGCCATGTTGGCCAGGCTGGTCTCTAACTCTTAACCTCAGGTGATCTGCTCGCCTCAGCCTTCCAAACTGCTGGGATTATAGGTGTGAGCCACGGCGCCCAGCCAAAAATGTTTTTTTCACCTCCATTTATCCAACAATTCCTGCTGTTTTGCGTACCTGACACTAGATGTCTTCTTCCTCTTTCCTGTTCCCCACTTTTGTGGGATCCTCTTGAAGCCTCCCTTGTGGACTGTGACTCTTTCCTGCCACCAGGTGGCAGACTTTGCCTGCTCTTCCACCTCTCCTGCCCTTAGCACAACTGCTTAGGGTCCGCGGGAGTTGGGGGTGGACAAGCTGATGGAATCCTGTGTCTTTTCTGAAGTTCTGCTTGGCAATCAGTTGTTTCCTTTTCTTTTTGGTCCTCGTGGTCAGCACAATGCTTTGGGCAGAGTCAGCATTCAATAACAAGCAAAGCCGACACAGTTTTGGTTTGTAAGATAAAGTTCTAGAGGCCTATTGCATAACAAAGTGTGGTCTCTGTCACAGGACTGAACCATACTCTCAAAAGTGGTTATGGGCCGGGCACGGCGGCTCATGCCAGTCATCCCAGCACTTTGGGAGGCTAGGTGGGCGGATCACAAGGTCAGGAGATTGAGACCATCCTGGCCAACATGGTGAAACCTCATCTCTACTAAAAATACAAAAATTAGCTGGTCCTGGTGGCACGTGCCTGTACTCTCCTGCCTACACCGGAGGCTGAGGCAGGAGAATCGCTTGAACCAGGGAGCCAGAGGTTGCAGTGGGCAGAGATAGCGCCACTGCACTCCAGCCTGGCGACAGAGCCAGACTCTGTCTAAAAAAAAAAAAGTGGTTATGATGGTAAATTTTGTTACACGTTTTGCAGCACAATTAAAAGTAAAAATATAATAATAGTTCAGCTTTTTTTTTTTTTTGGACAAGAGTCTCGCTCTGTTTCCCAGGCGGGAGTGCCGTGCTGCAGTGGCACGATCTCGGCTCGGCTCACTGCACCCTCTGCAAACTCTGCCTCCCGGTTCAAGCGATTCTCTTGCCTCAGTCTCCGGAGCAGCTGGGACTACAGGTGTGTGCCACCCCACCAGCTAATTTTTGTATTTTTAATAGAGGTGGGGGATTTCACCATATTGACCAGGCTGGTCTAAAACTCCTGGCCTCATGATCCACCCACCTCAGCCTCCCAAAGTGCTGAGATTACAGGCGTGAGCCCCTGTGCCTGGCCGGTCAGGGCTTTGTTTACCCAACCCCAGCCCCGAGGCGGCACTCCGTCATGTCCTTGTACCCCCTCTGTTATTATTTCTATCAAAAATAACAGTAATACAAAATTTTAAAGCAAAATAGATTAATGGGCTGAGCATGGTGCCTCACCCCTGCAATCCCAGCAATTTGGGAGGCCAAGGTAGGTGGATCACCTGAGGTCAGGAGTTCGAAACCAGCCTAGCCAACATGGTGAAACCTCATCCCTACTAAAAATACAAAAATTAGCCAGGAAGGTAGCCCATGCCTGTAGTCTCAGCTGCTTTGGGAGGCTGAGGCAGCAGAATCACTTTAACCCAGGAGGCGGAGGTTGCAGTGAGCCAAGATCATGTCATTGCACTCCAGCCTGGGAGACAGAGCGAGACTCAAATAAATAAATGTAAAGTAGATTAACAAAGGCAAGGCATCTCTTTGTGAAATTTCTCTACAAGAATGTCCACTCTCCAAATGCTGTGTGACCGGTGTTTACAGAATGTGACAGTTTACGGCAATAAAGGCCCAAGAGGTTACAGCTGTGGTCTTCCTCACACAGCAAGGGGGAGCTAGGGCCCACATAAAAATTCAAACTAAGGAGCACAGCCATGCGTGTCCTAATCATCGGACAAGGTAGGGCTGAGGACCAGGTGAGCACTGGGCGACGCTGTCCGGGGGATACTCCTGCCACTGCTGGATCTGACCCAGGAAAGCAGCCCCTGCTGTGGGCCCATGAGACAGCAGCCAGGAGGCCCAGGTGTCTATGGCAGCTCCATTCCTGTAAACACACACGTGCCTGGAGATGGATCTGGCAAGGCCCTTGGAAATCACCTGTGAAGATGAGCAAACGGAGCCCCAGAGAGGGGAAGGGACATTGCCAGGATCACACACACTGTGAGGGAGGTCAGAAACCAGACTGGATCCCAGGTCTTCGCAGGGGCAGCCCAGTGCCCCATGCCCCACCACGTGCATTTAAGGAAGGAAGCTGGCAAAAACAATGGGTGGAAATCAATTTCTGACCACTTAGGAAGTGGAAATCCTTCGCAAAGATAAGATGTATCAATTGGGTTCAGTTCTGCAAAAAGTTGTACATTCAAAATGTAAAAGGAAAGACACACATTTGGAAAACAAGGCAGGTGGAGGCAAAACAAAAATATTAATAATAATCACTGAAGAGTAGAGCACCCCCCTGGCCCGGTAGCTCACTCCTGTAATCCCAGCAATTTAGGAGGCTGAGGTGGGCAGATCACTTGAGGTCAGGAGTTCAAGACCAGCCTGGCCAACATGGTGAAACCTCATCTCCACCAAAAAAAAAAAAAAATAGCCAGGTGTGGTGGTGCACACCTGTAATTTCAGCTACTCAGGAGGCTGAGGTAGAAGAATTGCTTAAAACTGGGATGTGGAGGTTGCAGTGAGCGGAGATCGCATCACTGCACTCCAGCCTGGGTAACAGAGTGAGACACTGTCTCCGAAAAAAAAAAAAAAAAATGTAGCCAGGTGTGATGGTGCACACCTGTGGTCCTACCTGCTCCAGAGGCCGAGGGGGGAGGATCAGTTGACCTTAGGAATTAGAGGCTGCAATGAGCCGAGATTGCACCACTGCACTCCAGCCTGGGTGACAGAGTGAGACCCTCTCAAAAAAAAAAAAAAAAAAGAGTACTAGGAGAACAGCACTGAAAGATGTTAGAGACTTTTAGAGACTTGGATGCAGTCAGCCTGGGCTCAGCTCAGTGTGTCACTAGCTACGGGACATTAGGGCAGGTACTTAACTTTCTGAACTTCAGTTACTCGTTGATAAACAGAAAACTAATTGCACAATAGAGCACAAGGAAGCTGCTGCAGTTAGCACCGTATCTGGGGCCTCCTTCGAGGTCAGGGATGTTGGTGCATCGGATTCTATTCGTTGATGATAGGAATTCATAGCCCCTGTCAGACCTCTACCCAGATTCTAATTAATGAGATAGAATTAATCAAAAACCCAAGCTTTGCTGAGGTCTAGAAAGAAAATTCACAAACTGCATAGGGCTTCCCTCAAAGAGCAACAAATCACAGAAGCGTCTGCAGAGCAAGGCCAAGTGTTCACCGTGTTGAATGCCCTTCAGTGCTTTCCATCTTCCATAGATTGTAGGATAGTGTGTCTTCCAAGATGTGTGCTCACATCTGATCACCGCAGAAATCATTCAAACATCAGCTGGACAACATTAGCAAGAAGCCTGCAAACTCCGGCTCCCTGACGCTTCAGCCAGGCTCCTGTTTCTCTTTCTGATTTCCTAACAATGCACAGGCCCTGCCCTCAGGGTACCCACCCACTGCCTCCGAGTGATGGGCACTCCCAGACAAGACCCAGGCTTTCCTCCCCGCGGCGCCAGCCTGGGAAAAGCAGACAGAGCTCGGCCCCGATGGCCCCTCCGCCGGCTCCCCCAGCCCTTCCCTTCCCTGGCACCAAAACAGATGACTTCATCCGAGGGACACAGCCCCTATCAGCCAGCCAGGCCTCCGGAACGGGAGCAGAAGGGAGCGCGGAGGCTGGCCTCTGCTCTGGTTACTTTGGCACAGGAGGAGGCTCTGTGGAGTGTCAGCCACAGCCTTCAAATCAGAGAAGCATGGCCTTGATCCAGGACCCCTGCCACCCGGGGCCAGCGCTGGCCCTGCACGTGGCCGCCTCTCTCAGCCTGACCTCCTCCCTCCTCCACACTGCGGTGGGGTGCACAGTAGCTGAGTTAGAGGCTACTACACAGGCGGCAGAGGAGCCTCCCTTTCTGAGTCCCTGCTCTCCATCCTCAGCCTGCTGACCATAGTCCATTCACTGGGTCCATGTTGAGAGTCTCAGTCATTTTTAATCCAGAGTGGGAATTCAAGCCTCAATCCCTGTCTAGATTCGGGGTCCACTCTCCTGCTCCTCGGCCCCCTTCCTTCAGGGTACTGTGTGTGACTATGGAGGGGCCCGCAGGGAGGGCGGGAAGAGTCGTTCAGGCAGGCAATGGCCTCAGGGAAGCAGTCACATCCCGCCTGGGCACGTCACTGCGCTGGTGGCCTCACTGTTGGTCTTTTCCAGTCTGGTCCAATGCTTTAAGGGTGCTGGTTGCTTCCCTGGCTGGAATGCAGTGCACGCGGTCACGGGAAAGAGGGCGCGCTGGAGCTGGGCCTGCGTCTCCCACAGCCTTGTGGGCTGGAGCCAAGCAGGTCACCTAACCTCGCCAGACCTCAGTGGTCTCATCTGTAAAACGGGGACGTGATTGTCACCATCTCAGCGCACCATTGTAAGAATTACTACTTTGTGCCCAGTATGTAGTAAGTACTCAACAAATGCAAGTTTTTTTGTTTTGTCTTACTTTAAATAGAGGAAGGAAGGGAGGGAGGGAGGAAGGAAGAAGGAAAGAGGAAGGAGGCTCTGGGTCAAGCACAATAGCTCACACCTGTAATCCCAGCACTTTAAGAGACTGAGGTGGGAGGACTGCTTGAGCCCAGAGCTTTGAGACCAGCCTGGGTAACAGTAAGTCCGTATCTCTACTAAAAATTTAAAAATTAGCCCAGTGTGGTGGTGTGCACCTGTAGTCCCAGCTACTTGAGAGGCAGAGTCAGGAGGATCTTTTGAGTCTGGGTGGCTGAGGCTGCAATGAGCTATGATTGCACCACTGCCTAGGTGATAAAGCAAGATCCTGTTAAAAGAAAAGAGGAAAAGGGAAGAAAGGGGAGGGGAGGGGAGGGGGAAAGGAAAGGAGAGAAATGGAAAGGAAGGGAGAGAGGGAGGGAGGTGGGAGGGAGAGGGTAGGGAAACAAAACAAAAAGTAAAAAGTCAGGCCAGGTGTCGTCGCTCCCGCCTGTAATCCCAGCACTTTGGGAAGCCCAGGCAGGTGGATCACCTGAGGTCGGGAGTTCAAGACCAGCCTGGCCAACATGGCGAAACCCCGTCTAGTAAAAATACAAAAAATTAGCCGAGCATGGTGGCATGATGGTGGGTACCTGTAGTTCCAGCTACTTGGGAGGCAGGAAAATTGCTTGAACCCGGGAGATGAAGGTTACAGTGAACCGAGATTAACACTGCTGCACACCAGCCTGGGCAACAGAGCGAGACTCTGTCTCAAAAAAGAAAAAAGAAAAAAAAAGTCTGAGGGTTTGGGATCTCAATCACACTGGAGAGCAAAAGACTCAGGCTGTGTCTAAGAAAAAGGCCAGTAATTTCATCCACGGGAGCTGAAAATATGAGGCATACATACTCGCAAGTAGCTCATGACCACCTGCCAGCCGGCTGCCCTCGGGTCCGCCCTTCATGTTTCTCTCCCCCCTTTTAACAATGTGGTATCTAGTACCAGTGTTGGGGGCTGCACAGGGCATACGTGTGGCTTTCACTGTCCATCCCTTCCTAAGGGTGTCCACAGGGGTCTGGGTCCTGAGAGGACGCCCTCCAGAGCGTCTGGCCTCCTTCGGGGGCTCTGCGTGTGGTGCAAGTTTCCAAGAACATGGCCCACGGGTAGGATGCCGGATTTCAAGTCCGGAGACCTGGGTTCTTTCCTTCCCAGCTGTGCAGCCTTGAGTGAGCCATTTAACCTTTGTAGGCTCCAGTTTCCTCATCTGTAACGGGTACCAGAAGTCTTGCTCGTTCTCCCTTCCAGGTGGTGGAAATCAGACGAGACCATCCGAGCGGGCGGCTTCACACTCTGCAAGGCCTGCCGCGGCCTCCAGGTTTCCAGGCAGGGCCTCCCAGGCTCCAGCCTCTCTCCAACCCTGGATATGGGACAAGGAGCAACTTGATCCCCAGCCTCAGATCAAGAACTTCCCGCCATCCTGAGGAAGCAGAGCCCCACTCACCACTCCAGACGCCCTTCCCCATAACTTCGCTGACATGCAGAGGAAATGACGGCTGGCACAGTGGCTCGCGCCTGGGATCCCAGCACTTTCGGAGGCCAAAGCAGGAGGATCACTTGAGGCCAGGAGTTTGAGACCAGCCTGGGCAACATAGTAAGACCCTGTCTCTTGCACCACAAGAAGCGGGAGAGAGACCATCTGGAATGGCAGTGGCGGGGTGGGCAGGAGGCTTCCCGAGACCGCGAGGTCCTCGGAGGCGAGAACGGGGCCTCTTTGTATTCTCCAGAGCTAGCAGAGTCCCGGGAACCTCCTAAACCACTGAACAAGAGGCACGGCGTAAGTCCTGAGCGGTGTGGGAGAGGAGGGGTGCAGCGGAGGAAGAGGGAGGCCTTGTTTTCAGGCACCAGCCTGCCCTTGTGCCCCGGGAATGGAAGAAAGGAAGGAAAGAGGTCTGCAAACCCGGCTGGCCACGCCGCAGACTGAGCCGCCGGCATCCCCGCTTCCTAGCACGACACCTTGGGCCCCCACGGTTGCTCTAATGGCTCTGATTTGCCATCATAGCCCTGGCGATTCTGGGCACCGGCCTGGCCAGTGTATCCCCATCACTGCCGCCGCCATGAGCTTCACCGCCTCCCGGGCCCCAGGAGCGCCTCTTGCCATCACTGTCTGCCCATTGGGTCTGCTCAGAGCTGTGCACCCCCTGCCAGGCCCCACCCAGAAGAGTCAGCTTCGCAGAGGCTTGGGGGTGGGGGTTGGGGGGACGGAGAGGCTGCAGACAAGCTGTCGGGCTGGGTATTATTGTCCAGACCTGAGAGGCCACTTATCTGGGCCGCCCACACAGGGAAGTGAGATAGTCCAGCAGGACTTTTCCCACTAATATGCTTATCTTGACTGGAAAGAATACGGTGTTTGTGTGTGAAGACGTGCGTGTGTGATTTTGCAAACCCTGTGTGTGTGTCTATGTGAGTGTTTTCATCCCATAACTTCTGACCACACAGCTATACATTGGGGCCGTTTTACGGCTTGAATGCCACGTATGAGTCTGTGAATCGTGTCTGCCTGGGGTCTGCTGAAGGAGGAGACGGCCAGAAGGGAGACAAGGGGTGGAGGATGCTAAGGAGAAAGACAAAATCAGAGGGAATCCCTTTAAACAAGGGAAAACGACTAGTTTTGGTAAAAGATGACGCCGTGGGTGTTTTCATACACTGATTATGAGGGCGTGTATTGATATAGCCCTTACAGAGAGCAATCTGTAAACGTTAAAATATTGAAATGTTAAGTGTGTCTTCTCTTGATTGAAGTCTACCTTCCATAGCTTCCCAAGAGAAATGCTTGCATCCATCCACGCAGAAATATGTACAAGCATGCACATGCAGAATTATCTGTAGTGAAGATTATAAACAATCTAATGTTAATGGACAAGGCTGTGGGTAAACATATTATAGTATTTTGTTGTTGTTTTTATGTCTTTCCTTTTTTTTTTTCTTTTTTTCTTGTCTCTGATGTTTCCTTAGATGAATTATATTATAGCATGGTATAACAATGTATCAGTCAGAAAAAACAAGAAGTCTCTACACCAAAATGAAAAGATTCCCCAAATATGAAAGTTTTTTAAAATTGTAGAATATATATGGATTATACCATATAAGCAACAGAAAAAAAAATGTATGTAGTCTATTAATTTGACTGTTTCAGGTACCTCATGTAAGCAGAATTATCCAGTATTTGTCCTGCATCTGGCTTCTTTCACTTGGCATAACGTCCTCAAGGTTCATCCATGTTACAGTATGTATCAGAATTTCCTTCCTTTTTTAAGGCAGTATAATATTCCATTATACATATATTCTACATTTAGTCTATTTATTCATCCATGGATGGATATTTGAATTGTTTGGACCAATGTTTAAGTGAATTTCTCAGCTTAGGTTTTGGTTTATTATATGAGAGAGATTTTTTTCCCCACCAAGAGGCCTAAGCAAATCAAGTCTCCCTCACAAGCAGCTAGGATTTGTCTGGTCCTCCATTCACTGAGCAAGCAGCTTTTCAAGGGTCCTCACTTTTGCATGAATCTCAGATCCAGCTCCCCTTTCTTAGAAGCCTAAGGCCTCATCACCTGTCCCCGTGAGAGTGTTAAAATCGAAGCCTCTGGCCCATAGGAACGAGTTCCTGGTCCTGCGGCCATTCCTCAGGTCCCACACCCAGGCTCTCACGCTCGCCGCTCTGCCTTTCCATTCCTCTTCATCCCTGCCATCTGGGATTCCCCTTTCTCGCTTTGAAGAAATGGTTTTCAATCTTGGCTCATGTTTACAACCAACTGGGGACATTTTTCTAAATCCCAGAACACAACCCAGACCGATTACATGCAAATCTCTGGCATAAAAAGTGAGGTTTTAAAGATGTACTATGCAAATAATAGTATAGTAGGGACCTGGATGTGGAAAAACTCATAAAGGTATGACTTGAATTATCAAAATATTGTGAGTGCTGCTCCAGCTCTGCTGCCCGTGTTAGGTGGTGGCTTCTGGATTGTGTTCTAACAGTGGCAGTTTGTGTTTGTGATCATTTCTAGGCAGCAATTTTAATCTGGAAATAAAATGATCATCTTGGCTTTCTCCATCAGCCTCCTACATGACAGTT
>NW_022437120.1:103921-111948 GCF_009761245.1 Sapajus apella
GAGTTTCGCTCTTGTTACCCAGGCTGGAGTGCAATGGCGCGATCTCAGCTCACCGCAACCTCCGTCTCCTGGGTTCAGGCAATTCTCCTGCCTCAGCCTCCTGAGTAGCTGGGATTACAGGCACGCACCACCATGCCCAGCTAATTTTTTGTATTTTTAGTAGAGACGGGGTTTCACCATGTTGACCAGGATGGTCTCGATCTCTTGGCCTCGTGATCCACCCGCCTTGGCCTCCCAAAGTGCTGGGATTACAGGCTTGAGCTACCGCGCCCAGCCATCATTTTTCAATAATAGCAAATAAATGAGTCTTCTCAGTGTGTCTTCATCTTGTCACCGTGATGAAGAGCACGATTCTCCTCTGGCCTCTCCACGAGCTTCGGTTGCTGCAGTTTCTCCAGTCGACTCCAGGAAACGTATTAACAATAACAGCAGCCCACAAGTATTAAGAACTTTTGGGCCAGGCATGGCGGCTCACGCCTGTAATCCCAGCTCTTTGGGAGGCCGAGGTGGGTGGATCACCTGAGGTCAGGAGTTCAAGACCAGCCTGGCCAACATGGTGAAATCCCATCTCTACTAAAAATACAAAAATTAGCCGGACGTAGTGGTGTGTGTCTGTAATCCCAGCTACTCCGGAGGCTGAGGCAAGAGAATCACTTGAACCTGGAAGGCAGAAGTTGCAGTGAGCCAAGATCCCGCCATTGCATTCCAGCCTGGGAGACAAGGCGAAATTCCATCTAAAAAAAAAAAAAAAAAAAAAACTATTAAACTGCCCTGCTACCATTTGGACCAATAACCTGGACCACAAATTTTCCATTTTTCCTTTTTATTGTCCTTCCATAAAGGTAAGTATATAACATATAACAAATATACAAGGTATACAGTGTAATATATGGCATAATATATACTGTATAATTATTACTATTAATATAAACTATATTTATTATGAACTATTTTAAACATAGAAGTAAGTACAGAAAAACAGACCTCAGTATGACTACCCTGAAAGATTTAATAGATGTCAATACTTTGGTACATTGGTATCAGATCTTTTGAAAGAAAAAACAAATTGTGGCCAGGCACGGTGGCTCACGCCTGTAATCCCAGCACTTTCGGAAGCCAAGGTGGGAGAATTGCTTGAAACCAGTACTAGTCTGGGCAATATAGTGAGACCCCCACCTCTACAAATAAATTAATGAAAAAACTTTGCTACAGATAAAACTAAAACCTTTACCACTCCTTCACCCCTACCCAACCCGAGGTAAATACTATCTTGAAGTTATGTTTATCATTTACAAGCAGACTTTCCTCTTTCTACGTGTGCATATAGTCATAAATAGCCCATAGAATTGATGCATGTAAATTTTCTACATAAATTCGATTGTGTTGGAATAATGGGCTGAACGGCCGCCCGCACACGTGCAGTGCCTGCTTGCTCCAGTAGATGTCACTGGGGTTCCAGTCAGCGAGAGCGCGGCTGTTCTGTTCTCAGCGTGTTTGGGATTCCTTCTGCCGTAGTGCTGACTTGCTTTGCAGTCGGAGGCTGTCCACCTGCAAAATGCAGGAGCTTTATTTTTCAAAACTTAAAGTGACATCGGAAACAATGAAACCTCGAATGATTTCCTTTGTGTCTGGGCGCGGTGGCTCACGCCTGTAATCCCAGCACTTTGGGAGGCCAAGGTGGGTGGATCACGAGGTCAGGAGTTTGAGACCAGCCTGGCCAATATGGTGAAACCCCATCTCTACTACAAATACAAAAATCAGCTAGGCGTGGTGGCGGGCACCTGTAGTCCCAGCTACTTGGGAGGCTGAGGCAAGAGAATTGCTTGAACCCAGGAGGTGAAGGTTGCAGTGAGCCAAGATCGCACCACTGCACTCAAAAAAATCAGTGGCTCCTGGGAGGCTGCTCTGGGGAGAAAGAAAAGGCTCAGTCCTGGACCGGCAATAGAGGGGCATGAGAGGGATGAGGCAGCGTGCTTGCTGCTGCCCCAGGCGGCTACCTTAGGCCCTCCCAGCTCTAAACCTGCCTCCTGCCCTCCACTGTGTGCTGAGCTGCAGACTCCCGACCAGGACCATGCTCCCATCTGGGTTACACACAGGTGTCATTGTTTTAGAGGTGATGTGTTTTAGAGGCCTTACTTTAAGGCCCAAGAAGGCTTAGGAAGGTTGACCTCACAGGCAGCAGACTCAGGACCACGGAGTGCAGAGGCTGAGAAACATCCCCAGGCGCTGTGTGTGCTGTGATCAAGCTCTGGAGTTTCCCACTTGAAAGCACCAGCAGGTAACCCTGACCCCAGGTCCACAGCAGAGCCTGGAACACATCCACTACTTCCCCACTCAAATTTCCCAACAGATCCAGCAAATTTGATGAATGAAATACAAGTCCAGAGAAGGAAGTGCTGCCAGTCTGATATGCTTCCAGCACACAGTCATGGCTGCTGTCTTCCCAGGGACATCTGCTGGTCCTAGTGACTGGCCTGGAGGCAGGGGCATGGACAAACTGGTCCCCAGGGCACACTGCAAAGGGCTCAGAGCCCCACCGGCTGAGCCAAAGGCGCCAGCAGCCTCCCAGCCTGCTCCTCCTCGTGGCCCCTCCCTGACCTGCCCTCTTGCTGGCCCCAGGGCCCCCGGGGAGGCCTGAAGAGGCCGTGGGAGTTTGGCTACCATTATCCGGCCCTTATCACCACTAACGTTCAGGCCGACACTGAGCCCACTTAGTTCAATGACGAGGAGCCGACCTGGGGGTCACGCCTGTCTCCAGAGAGCCGGTGCTATCTCGGTGACCTGTGGAAACCTTGGCATGAGCTCATGTTTTCTGACGACAGAGGACCCCGGCCGTATCATGGGCCCGCACCCCCACCCTCCGCGTCTGCCTTGAGCCCAGTGAAGGCTCTACCATTACTCACTGAAATAGCAACACTGATAACTGCAGCAGACAGAAACACATTGATGAATTTCCATTCAGAAAAGCCCCTCCTCCCGCCCTGCCCACTGCCTGCGTGTGTCCAAGGCGGTGGACACCCAGGCACAGGCAGAGTCATGCTCAGACACAGCCCCAAAACGTCACCACCCCAACCCCGGCTCCCGTGAAGATATGATGTGTCCATATGCCCCTAGAGGGGTATATATCCCGGGAGTTCATGCTACAATGTATTTTCTCCTCACTTGGGAAAACGAGTTCATGACAGAAACCTTGTTTGATATATTTGTGTGTTCCAAAATTGGCCCTGGCCTCACCAGCACAGGCTGTTCAGCATCAGCGGGCCGGGTTGAATTGAATTGGGCAGAGTCAACAGAACACAGGACCAGGGAGCAGGTCACCGGGCTGCCGGCCCTGCCGTGGCTCCTGGTGGACCTGAGGCGGGTGAGTTCTCTCTGGTCCACGTAAAGTTACTATCTATGGTCTTAAGATCTGTCTGTTAACAAGAGCACTTAGTGCATTTACATTTAACAGCATTACTGACATACTTGAGTTAAATCTACCACTGCCTTTGTAATTGTCTTTCTTTTTTTTTTAGACGGAATCTCGATCTCTCACCAGGCTGGGGTGCAGTGGCATGATCTCGGCTCAGTGCAACTCCACCTCCCAGGTTCAAGCCATTCTCCTGCTGCAGCCTCCCGAGTAGCTGGGACTACAGGTGGCTGCCACCATGCCCAGCTAATTTTGGTATTTTTGGTTGAGACGGGGTGTCACCATGTTGGCCATGCTGGTCTCGATCTCTTGACCTCATGATTCAGCTACCTTGGCCTCCCAAAGTGCTGGAATTACAGACATGAGCCACCATTCCTGGCCTCTTTTGTAATTTTCTATTTGTCCTGACAGTTCTATGTTTTTTTTCTCTCTTCTTACCGTCACTTTATTTTTTTATTTTATTTTTATTTTTTGAGACAGGATCTCACTCTGATGCCCAGGCTAGAGTGCCGTGGCATGATCACAGCTCACTGTGGCCTCAGCCTCCTGGGCTTTTCTCCCACTTCTGCATCCTACATAGCTGGAATTCCAGGTGGAAGCCACCACACCCAGCGAATTTTAAAATTTTTTTAAAGATAGGATTTTACCATGCTGCCCAGGTGGGTCTCAAACTCCTGGGCTCAAGCAATCCACCTGCCGCAGCCTCCCAACGTGCTGGGATTACAGGCTTGAGCCACCACATCTGGCTGTTCATCACTTTATTTAATTTAATCATTCCATCCTTTTCCTCTACTAATTTGAAAAGTACGTGCGCTATTTTATCATGATTACCCTAGCATTTAAACATACAGAGTTACCGTCTTATCAAAGGGTAAAATTGGGTGCTGTTGGCTGGGAGTGGTGGCACTTGCCTATAATCCCAGTGATTTGGGAGGCTAAACTGGGAGGATCACTTGAACTCAGGAGTTCGAGACCAGCCTGGGCAACATAGCAAGACCTCATCTCTACTCAAAATAGTTAAAAAAATAAATACATAAAAATAAAAAAGTCGGGTGTGGTGGTGCACACGTGTGTTCCCAGCTACTATGGAGGTCGAAGCTGCATTGAGCCACTCTGCCACGGCTTTTTTTTTTTTTGAGCTTATTTAATTAACATTTACTTAACTTGATGATTTGCCTCAACTAGAGAATATTCTGTCTCAGAGAAATATTTAAAGACAGTTGGCCGGGAGCAGTGGCTCACGCCTGTAATCCCAGCATTTTGGGAAGCCCTGAGGTGGGCGGATCACCTGAGGTCAGGAGTTCAAGAGCAAGCAGCCTGGCCAACTTGGTGAAACTCTGTCTCTACTAAAAAAATACTTTAAAAATTAGCCGGGCATGGTGGCAGGCCCCTGTAATCCCAGTTACTCAGGAGGCTGAGGTGGGAGAATTGCTTGAACCCGGGAGGCAGAGGTTGCAGTGAGCCAAGATCGTGCCACTGCACTCCAGCCTGGGCAACAAGAGTGAGACTCCATCTCAAAAAAAAATAAAGGTAGTTAACTGCTTGTAGTTGTGAAAACATAGTTTTGCAAATTCTACCAAGATTTTTTGTTTTGTCTTGTGTCTGTTTGTTGAGACAGGGTCTTGCTCTGTCCGCCAGGCTGCAGTGCAGTGGCACGATGATGACTCACACAGCCTTAACTTCCCAGCTCAAGTGATCCTCCCACCGCAGCCTCCTGAGTAACTGAGTCTACAGACGTGTGCCACCATGCCGGGCTAATTTTTTTATGTTTTTTGAGACAAGGTCCCACTGTGTTGCCCAGGCTGGTCTCGAACTCCTCAGTTCCAGTGATCCTCCTGGCTCCGTCTCCCAAAATGCTGGGATTACAGGCACAAGGCACAGCACCCAGCCAAGACTTTGTTTTAAACATCTGGGTAGAGGCCGAGCATGGTGGCTCATGCCTGAAATCCCAACACTTTGGGAGGCCGAGGCAGGCGGATCACTTGAGGGCAAGAGTTTGAGACCAGCCTGGCCAACGTGGTAAAACCCCGTCTGTAATTCCAGCTACTCAGGAGGCTGAGGCACAAGAATCACTTGAACCGGGGAGGTGGAGGTTACAATGAGTCAAGATCTTGCCACAGCTGCAGCCCAGGTGACAGAGTCAGACACTGTCACAAAAATAAAATATTTAATTAAATAAAATCAAACTAAAAGTGTTGTGTCTTACTCTTTGTCTAAATAATGTAACTCCCATCGTTTTTATATTATTTGATGTATATCCGTGTTACTTACCTATTGTGGCATAACAAACCAGGACGCATTTAGAGAGTTTAAAAAAAGCACATGTGTATTATCTCCAAGTCTTTGTGGGTTAGGAGTCCAAGAAGGACTTGGTGAGATCTTTGCTTCAGGGTCTCTCCTAAGGCTGCAATCAAAATGTCTGCCAGGGGCAAGGCATAGTGGCTCACACCTGTAGTCTTAACACTTTGGGAGGCCGAGGTGGGCAGATGGCTCGAGGTCAGGAGTTCAAGACCAGCCTGGATGACATGGCCAAATCCCATCTCTACTAAAAATGCAAAACTTAGCTGGGCATGGTGGCGCGCACCTGTAGTGCCAGCTACTCGAGAGGCTGAGGCACAAATATCGCTTGAACCTGGGAGGGAGAGGTTGCAGTAAGCTGAGATTGCGCCACTGCACGCCAGCCTGGGTGACAGCAAGACTCCGTCTCAAAAAAAAAAAAAAAAAAAAAAGCTCCCCCAGTGCTGGAGCTCATCTGAAGCTTCCTCTGAGCAGAAACTGATTCCAAACTCGCTCGCATGGTTGTGGGCAGGATCTCATTCCTGTGGGGATGTTAGACCACCACGCTCAGCTCCTCGCTGGCCGTGTACCAGAAGCTACCCTGGTCTTTGTCTTTATCATGTGGGTCTCCCAAACTTATTGCATCAAAGCCAACAAGGGAGAGTCTGGTAGCAGAACAGAAGTCAGGATCTTCGGTAATCTAATCACAGAAGAGACGTCCCTCGTGTTGAGGTCTTCAAGTAATTAGAAGCAAGTTACTCAGGAGGAGGGATTACATGGGTGTGACACCCGCAGGTAGGAATCACTGCGGAGCATGGTTGGAGCTGAGTACTGCACAGTCCTTTGGGTAGGCTCTCATGTGTGGACCCAGGCCTGGCCCAGGAAGTGTTCTGCGTGGCACCTCCTCTCCACCTAAAAAACACTGCTTCAAAACTCATGCTTCAAACTCAGCCAAGAGGCTGGGTATGCTGGTTCATACCTGTAATCCCAATGCTTTGGGAGGCCGAGGTGGGCAGATCACCTGAGGTGAGGAGTTCAAGACCAGCCTGGCCAACATGGTGAAACCCCATCTCTACTAAAAAGACAAAAATTACCCAGGCATGGTGGTGCATGCTTATAGTTCCATCTACTCGAGAGGCTGAGGCAGGAGAATCGCTTGAACCTGCGAGGCAGAGGTTGCAGTGAGATGACATAGCGCCCCTGCACTCCAGCCTGGGTGACAAAGTGAGACTTGATCTAAAAAAAACAAAAAACAAAAAATCAGCCAAGATATGTAAGAGCCCTGGCTCTATCACATTACAATTGGGTGACCTTGAACTAATCTCCCTGAATCTTAGTTTTCTAATCTGTAAACTGGGATAATAAATGTCCTCAAAGAGCTTATGCAAGGTAATATTCAGCCAGTATGCACCGACTCAGACAGGCTTACCAGTTCTTGAAATACTGAAATCCACCAGGCACCATGGCTCACACCTGTAATCCCGAGGCTTTGGGAGGCTGAGCTGAGAGGATCCCTTGAGGCCAGGAACTTCCATCTCAGGCTCCCAAAGCACTGGGATGACAGGTGTGAGCCATGTAATTCCAGTGCTTGAGGCTGAAGCAAGTTATAATCATGCCACTTTACTCTGGCCTGGATGACAGAGCAAGACCCTGTCTCAAATGAAAAAGAGGCCGGGCCGGGCGCAGTGGCTCACGCCTGTAATCCTAGCACTTTGGGAGGCTGAGGTGGGTGGATCACCTGAGGTGAGGAGTTCAAGACCAGCCTGGCCATCATGGTGAAACCCCATCTTAAAAAAAAAAAAAAGAAAAGAAAAAGAAAAAAGAGGCCAGGCATGGTGGCTCATGCCTGTAATCCCAGCACTTTGAGAGGCTAAGGTGGGAGGACTGCTTGAGCCCAGAAGTTCAAGACCAGCCTGGGCAATACAGCAAGACCCCACATCTATAAAATAAAACTATAAAAAGAAAAAGGAAAGAACTACTGAAATGCTTCCAATTCTGATGGTAAATCCTTGCTTCCTGAGCCTCTGGACATCCTTGGCTACCCTAGTATTCCTGATTCCTCCTCCCTCAAGACCTTCTTAAAGCCTGCACACTCTGCCAACTACAGAATAGCGTCTGCATGGCAGCGGGCTTCTAGGACACGGCTCTAATGCCATGCACCCCACTCCCTGGTCTATGCCATCCCAAACACAACATCGTTTATTGTCACCCTTGGTTGCTAGTATTAAATATAAATGTTAAAGTCTGGAAGAGCAACCTGTCTTTGTGCCTGTATTCTGAAAATGCTTTGTTTTTGAGACAGGGTCTCATTCTGTATCTCAGGCTGAAGTACAATGGTGCA
>NW_022437120.1:112048-159126 GCF_009761245.1 Sapajus apella
TTTTTTTTTTTTTTTTTTTGGTAGAGCTGGGGATTCGCCATGTTGGACAAGCTAGTCTCGAACTCTTCAGCTCAGGTGATCCGCCCACCTCAGCTTCCCAAAGTGCTAGGATTACAGGCATGAGCCACTGTGCCCAGCCTGAAAATGTTTGAGAAAGAAAACAAACAAAGTAGAAGACTGGCTTTGCATCACTCACCAGGGGGGCCCATTAACAGAACCTAGAATTAGGAGGTGGGGCCTGCTGGCCAGGACAAACTTCCTGGGCAAGGCCACCTGTGCTCAGGCCTATAGCTGAGCAGATGCAGAGGAGGGCAGGAAGGGCAGGAGGGAGGGCAGCGTGTGCCAACGGGGCAGGAGATGGCAGCCTCAAAAGTGGAGAGCTGTATCCGTGTTCACTAAAAGGGGGCCACCATGCACTGTCCCCTCCTGGGGAGCCCTTCTGTCTCTGAGGATAGAAGGTGCCCAGAGCAGTAGCAGGGAACCTGAGAAGCCACCCACAGAAAATCTGAGACCCAGGCTCTATGTGAGGTCAAAACTTTATGACCTGTCCCCAAAAATAGGTCTTTTTTTTTTTTTTTTTTTTTTTTGGTCTTTTTTGATTATCTGGGTAAATCCCCAAACTCCTTCCCATGGCTGAGACCTATCAGGTCACATCTCCGAGCTCCGACTCTGTCCTTCTGTAGGCCTGAGCTGCCACCTCCCAGGCCCTCACTTCCACCCCCACAGCCTGGAGGCTGCCACCACCCACCCGAGGCTGCCCTCTCAGCTCTGTCTGCAGCCATGTCTGGCCTGGGCGTCCCTGAGAAGCTCCCAGGCTGGGGTCAACCGGCATGCAGGCAGTGTCATGGGGACACCGTGGGGAGACGGAGGGTGCCGAGGAGCGGGAGATGAAAATAGGAAAATGGAGGTGATAAGGACAGAGTTTCAAGGGAACCGGAATGTAGTTTTCAAAACAGCAAGGATTGGGGAAATCCTGGCCTGAAGAATAGCAGTGCCTGGTCATCAGGATCAAAGCAAAGTGGAAACGCCCCTTGGCACAGAGCCGGGAAGAAGAGGCAGCTGTGTGCTGTTGGGAGCGGCTCCTCCAGGAGGTGAGACCATTCATTCATTCAACCCAACATTGATGGAGGGCCTATTTCTTTTAGGTTTTGCACAAACACAGATGTGGCAGGTCCCCTGGGCCGCGGCGCCTGGGGAGTACCCAGGTTTACTTTTCCCGGGTGTGCCAGGCACAGGGCTGCCTCTGCACCTTCGCACTGTTTTCCTGGGCCTGGAGGACACTTTCAGTGATAGCCACACATGCCACTCCTTTCCTCCTCCTCTTTAGTGAAAGGCCATTCTATTTAAAATTGCAATGACACCCCACCTCTCAGTCCCCATGCCTATCTTCCCAGGCCTGTCCCTAACATTTGGAGAGCCTGGAACAAGAGTAAAAATGGGCTGGGCGAGGTAGCTCATGCCTGTAATCCCAGCACTTTGGGAAGCCCAGGTGGGTGGATTACCTGAGGTCAGGAGTTCAAGACCAGCCTGACCGAAATGGTGAAACCCCGTCTCTACTACAAATACCAAAAACTAGCCAGGCATGGTGGTGTGTGCCCGAGATCACGCCACTATATTCCAGCCTGGTTGACAGAGTGAAACTCCGTCTCAAAAAAAAAAAAAAAAGTAAAAATGATGGTCCGTCCCCTTTCTCTTCCCACTCCCATTTCCATCCTCTCCTCAGTCATACATGTGAATACCCCGACGACATCCCCAGGAGATAGTCACCTCTTGACAGTGCTTGCCTTGCAGGTACATTCCACCCTCTCAAGGTCAGACCTGTGAGAACACATACAAGCCCCAGACATGGGTTCAGCGCCATCTGAGCAGGAACTCTTGGGGTCTTGGATACCGGAGTGAAACCTAGAGAAAGATCTTGGCTCCTCCCCGCTGGGATGGTGTCCACCCGATCGCGACCGAAGCGGGGCGCTCCCCACCCGCCCCTGGTCCCCGCTTCGCTGGAGTGAGGTGGCGGCTCTTTCCCAACTGGCCGCTTGGTGGCGCTGCCGGCATTAACGGAGGGCGCCGCCAGGCCCCGCAGCCGCTGCAAGGAACGCCTGCGAAGCGCTTCGTGGAGAAGCGCTCTGTGGTGACTTCCAGGGGCCCACGGGCCTGCGTGACTTGAACCCTACATTAGACGCAGATCCAGGCCTGGAGAGGCCTGTCAAACCCCCATACGGTGGATAGATAGTGCAGAAGCGGTGGCTGTCCATTATTCAAGGACACGTGGTCCCTTCAGGTGATGGGATCCGCTCGTTTCCTTGGCTCAACAGTCCAGCCAGCCACCCTGGGCAACCTAACGAGACCCCATCTCTGCAAAACATGAATAAAATTAGCCGGGCATGGTGGCGGGCATCTGTAGTCCCAGCTACTCCCGGGGCTTAGGTGGGAGGACTGCTGAGCCTGGGAGGTGCAGGCTGCCATGCGCCATGACCACACCCCTGCGTTCAAGCCTGGGGACGGGCAGAGACCCTGTCTCAAAAGTCTAGTAAGCACAGTGGCTTCTCTTTTCGTTGTTTGGTGAGCAGTGCATATTTGTGTAGTAAGCAAAAATGCAGGGCTCAGGGGCGTCAGCAGGGTAGTGGTGGGTCCAAACTGTCCCCAACCGGATTGGGGTAGAGGAAAAAAAAAAAAGACAAGCTGGACTGTATTTCAGAGCGGGAACCGTGGGAGGTCGTTGCTGTAAGATGCGGGAGACAGCGCTGGGAGCGGCTCAACCTGGGTCTCTGCCCTGAGTCCTGACCCGCCCCCAGCCTCTCAGGACCTGGCTCGGTTTAACTGTGAAATGGGAACGCTGGCCGGGCGCCGCGGCTCACGCCTGTAATCCCAGCACTTTGGGAGGCCAAGGCGGGCAGGTCACAAGGCCAAGAGATGAGCCGATCCTGGTGAACATGGCGTAAACCCCGGCTCTACTAATCATACAGAAATGAGCCGGCTGCGGTGGCGCGTGCCTGGAGTCTCCGCTACGCAGGAGGCCGAGGCAGGAGAATCGATCGAACCCAGGGAAGGCGGAGGTTGCAGTGGGCCGAGACCACGCCACTGCACTCCAGCCTGGTGATAGCGCGAGACCTCGTCTCAAAAAAAAAAAAGAAAAAAAGAAAGAAAGAAATGACGACGTGACCTGTGAACAGGGAACCGGACATGTGTACAACGCCCAGGGAACGTTCAAATATTACTTTCTGGGGCCGTGAGGGGGCGCCACGAGCGGGAGGCCAACGCGGACCTCCACACGGCCAGGCGCCCTCTGATTGACAGGCCGTCCACCAACTGCCTTTGCCCTAGAGACTCGCGCCGTCTCGCGAGATTTCGGCTCGCGCTGGCCTAACGGTCCTCGGAGCCCGACGCGCCACGGCGCCTGCGGCTGAACGGTAGCCACAGCAGCGGCGGCAGTAGCAGCAGCGGCAGCGGTCTCTTCCCCAACGTCGGCCCCACAGGTGCCCGAAAGCCGGCACAGGCGTGTAGAGAACATGGCAGACGACGTTGATACAGAAGCAATGCTTGAGGCTCCTTACAAAAAGGTGAGAAAGAAACCTGTCGGTGAGGCTTCTGTATTCCTCAATTTACATTACTGACGAAACTGCTGCTGAAATGTAAAGTAGGCTTCGCGGAGCCCTCCTGCTGTGTCTGATCACAGGTGCATTCCGTGTAACTGACAACCGTAAATATATGCTACTGATGGGAAAAACAGCCGGGCGCCGTGGCTCACACCTCTAACCCCCGCCCTTTGGGAGGCCGAGGCGGGCAGATCACCGAGGTCGGGAGTTCGAGACTGGCCTGACCAACATGGGGAAAGCCGGTCTCTACTAAAAATACAAAAACCTAGCTGGGTATGGTGGTGGGCGCTTGTCATCCCAGCTACTCGGGAGGCTGAGGCGGGAGATTCGCTTGAACGCGGGAGGCAGAGGTTGCGGTAAGCCGAGACCACGCCATTGCACTCCAGTCTCCAACCTGGACAACAACTCCAACTTAAAAAAAAAGAAAAAAAAAAAAAAAAAAAGGACTGGGCGCGGTGGCTCACGCCTGTAATCCCAGCACTTTGGGAGGCCGAGGCGGGTGGATCACGAGGTCAAGAGATCGAAACCATCCTGGTCAACAAGGTGAAACCCCGTCTCTACTAAAAATACAAAAAATTAGCTGGGCATGGTGGCATGTGCCTGTAATCCCATCTACTCAGGAGGCTGAGGCAGGAGAATTGCCTGAACCCAGGAGGTGGAGGTTGCGGTGAGCCGAGATCGCGCCATTGCACTCCAGCCTGGGTAACATGAGTGAAACTCCGTCTCAAAAAAAAATATATATATATAATATATATATATATTTCTGGCCACAAGCAGGAAAAAAACTGTCCAATGGGGAGATCAAGGTGTCCCCCTCGAATCCAGGAGTTATTGTAAGCAACACTAATGGAAGGACAGCCAGCACCCTGTGTCTCGATTCATGGAAACATGAAGTACATCTCCTGTGATTAATTACAGCTAATGAGTTATTTTCAATCTACCTTTCCACTATAGGAAATTTAGGTGTGGAGGAACAGACTAAGCTTCACAACAGGAAGCAACTAGGCAAGCCCACAAAGTGGGGCATGCTGCACAACTCTTGGTGCCGGGATCAGTGATGATGAAAGGGTCTAATTTTGAGTCAAAAAGAAACTTAAGAGACAGCAACTGGGTGCAATGCTTGGTTCTATGTAAACTAACTGAAAAGGACATTAGGCATCTACCTGGATTGAGTATTAGATGATGTCAAAGAATTGTTACTTTTTAAGTGTGATAATCTTAGTTTAAGCTATGTTGGGAATTTTTTTTTTTTTTTTTTTGAGAAGGAGTCTCAGTCTGTCACCCAGGCTGCAGTGCAGTGGTGCGATCTAGCTCGCTGCAACCTCTGCCTCGCGGATTCGAGCCAATTCTCCTGCCTTAGCCTCCGAAGTAGCTGCGATTACAGGTGCATGCCACCACACCCAGCTGATCTGTGTATTTTCCATAGAGGCCGGGTTTTACCATGTTCCCCAAGCTGGCCTCAAACTCCTGACCTCAGGTAATCTACCCACCTCAGCCTCCCAAAGTGCTGGGATTACAGGCGTGAGCCACCGTGCCCAGCTTTTTTTTTGAGACACAGTCTTACTCTGTCACCCAAGCTACAGCGCACAAGCACCATCATAGCTCACTGCAGCCTTGACATCCTCAGCTCAAGCAATCCTCCCGCTTCACCCTCCCGAGTAACTGGGACTACAGGCACACACCACCACACCCAACTAATTTTATTTTTATTTTTTGTAGAGGTAGGTTCTTGCTGTGTTGCCCAGGTTGCCCTCAAACTCCTGGACTCAAAGGGGGAAATCTTTTTTTTTTTTTTTTTTTTTAAACATATACTGAATGCTTAAAATTTCTAATTCATGGAATACTCCAAAATCCAAATCTTATCTCTTTATGTTAATCCTTTCCAATGTTCACATTATTGGTGGGAAGAAACCCCTGAGTCCAATTTTGATTATACAATTAGGAACACCTAAAAAGCGTCACACTGTCAGATCCTGGAACCCAGTTAACACTATGAAAATGCTATTCCTGTAAGGAGCGTTCTTCAGCAGCCAATGCTGACATCCATTTTCGTTGGCTGGGTGAGCAGTGTTGTATTTCAGTGTTATACTTAGCCTTTAAGACAGCTCCAGCAATCCCTGCTCCTGGTGGTCACACACCTGAGCTTCCTCTCTGAACCCTTTCCTGCACAGTGACCTTAACATCTGCTGACCCTCCTGTACTGCACAGGGCTGACCCGTATAACCACTGGGAGGGATATTGCAGAAGTGACTGTGTGGTGTCCAAGGCAAGGTCCTAAAAGGCATTGCAGCTTTTGCCTTGCTCTCTTTTGTGTCACTCACTCTGGGAGAAGCCAGCACTATGTGGAGAGGGTGCTCAAGCAGGTCAGATGAAGGGAAACAGGCCTCCTGCCAAGAGGCAGCGCCAACTTGCTGGCCATGCAAGGGAGCCACCTCAAAAGCAGATGCACCAGCCTGTCAAGTCTTCAGATGACAGCGCCCCCTAGTGGACACCTCACAGTGATTCCGTCAGAGACCATAGGTCAGAACAGCCCAGCTTCACTGCTCCCAAATCCCTGATTCACAGAAACTGTGAGATCATACATGACTGTAGTTGTTTTAAACCACTAAGTTTGGAGGTAAAATGCTGCTCAGAACAAGATAACTGATTAAGTAGTGATGGGCATAAGCACAAACCATGAGATAGCATTGTTTTAGTTCTGCTCGTCCATTTACTGCTGTGCCTATTTGAGCCTCAGCTATTATCTCACCTAAAAAAGAAAATAGCATGAAAATGCTACAAGCTTCAGAAGTGTGTTAAAGGATCAAACATATATAAAGCACCCAGCACCGTGTTAGCCCCAGAAAGATACTTCATAAATGCTGGTTCTCTTCCTTAACCACACTTCCTACCCCACCATTCTCCCACTCAGCGGCAGATCTTCTCATCTGTAAAATGGACTTGAAACACCCACCCCCGACATTGCTGGGCGGGTGAAATGAAAGACTGACTTTGGAGAGGCTTTGTAAATGCTAAAAGTACTCAACAAAGGCTCTTCCTAGCATATAACGGCCTGTCTCAGGAGAATCTGCCTAGCATAGCTTCTTCTGTTGGAGGTAACCATCAAGGGCTCCCCAAAAAATCTATTTTAGATTGGAATCACGTGGACATGACTGGAAAGTGGCAGGAAGACTGTTGCCCACTGCTGACAAAGGCCACAAACCAGCTATTGCCAAAGAGTAGGGGATTCGAAAAGCTCAAACTCCAGAGTAGATACTGGCATGTGATTCCATGGTCAGGGGACATTGAGGTCACTGTACAAGCCAAGAATAGAGGAAGCAAAACTATGAAAATGAAAGCTCCTGTCAAAGACTTCTGAAGAAACTAGTGGAGTTTCGCTGTGCTGTGAAGTTTGTGCCCTCTCCTGGCCTGCACATGGACTGGTCTGATGTCCACGGTTCAGTAGCTCCCCTCGACCCCCCCATGCTGCCCGCAAGTCCCCCTGGGGTGGGAAGTAGCCTGTGGGGGCCTCCACTCATGCTAAGCAAACAACCCTCTTAAATCATGCTCTGACAGCAGGCCAGGAACCACGCAGACTGGAAGACAGAGAAAAAAACAACCATGACCTGGTCAAATTATGTCAGAAAGTCCCTGTGAAAGTTTTGCTCGGAAATTTTGCTTCAAAATCTAGATTTCTTGAAAGATGGCTGCACCCTGTCCAGCTGAGTAGAGGTTGCAGTGAACCCTGGTGTGGCTGAGGAAGACTGGGAGGCCCTGGCTGCTGGGAGAAGGGGGGTATAATGCTGAGATGCAAAATCATCAAGCAGATGATACACTATCAAGGAAAATGTAACAATATTCATATCATAACCAGAAAAATTAACCAACTTCCACAAGCAGAAAGGAATCTGCGTGAACATGAATCAACACATATTGGACCTAATGCTACCCTTCATGGCTTCATGGCCTAGTAGACAGTTTTTTTTGACACATCTTGAATGTGACAATGTGACAGAGGCTCATAGAGCTGCTGGCTAACCAACAGCAGTGATCCCGCCCCCTGCTTTTTTTTGAGATGAAGGTTTTTTTTTTTTTTTTTTTCTTTTTTTTTTGAGACGGAGTTTCAGTGTTGCTACCCAGGCTGGAGTGCAATGGTGCGATCTCTGCTCACCGCAACCTCCGCCTCCTGGATTCAGGCAGTTCTCCTGCCTCAGCCTCCTGAGTAGCTGGTATTACAGGCAGGCACCACCATGCCCAGCTAATTTTTTGTATTTTTAGTAGAGACGGGGTTTCACCATGTTGACCAGGATGGTCTTGATCTCTTGACCTCGTGATCCACCTGCCTCAGCCTCCCAAAGTGCTGGGATTACAGGCTTGAGCCACCGCGCCCGGCCTTTTGAGATGAAGCTTTGCTCTCTCCTTCAGGCTGGAGTGCCGTGGCGCAGTCTCAGCTCACTGCAGTCTCTGCCTCCCATGTTCAAGCATTCTCCTGCCTCAGCCTCCTGAGTAGCTGGGATTACAGGCATGTGCCACCATGCCCGGCTAATTTTTGTATTATTAGTAGAGATAGGGTTTCACCATATTGGCCAGGCTGGTTTTGAACTCCTAACCTCAGGTAATCTACCTGCCTTGGTCTCCCAAAATGCTGGGATTACATGTGTGCATCCCAATACCCAGCTAATTTTTGTATTATTAGTAGAGATGGGGTTTCACCATATTGGCCAGGCTGGTCTTAAACTCCTAACCTCAGATGATCCACCTGCCATGGCCTCCCAAACTGCTGGCATTACAGGCGTGAGCCACTGTGCCTGGCTAATTTTTGTATTATTAGTCGAGATAGGTTTTTACTGTATTGGCCAGGCTGGTCTTGAACTCCTGACCTCAGGTGATCCACCCGCCTCAGCCTCCCAAAGTGCTGGGATTACAGGCATGAGCCACCTCACCCATCCAGTGAACCCTTTTTTTTTTTTTTGAGACAGAGTTTCACTCTTGTTGCCCAAGCTGGAGTGCAATGGCGGCTCACCACAACCTCCACCTCCCGGGTTTAAGCAATTCTCCTTCCTCAGCTTCCGAGGAGCTGGGATTACAGGCATGCACCACTATGCCTGGCTAATTTTTTGTATTTTTAGTAGAGACGGGGTTTCACCATGTTGGTCAGGCTGGTCTCAAACCCTTGACCTTGTGATCTGCCCACCTCGGCCTCCCTAAGTGCTGAGATTACAGGTGTAACCCACCGTGCCCGGCCCAGTGATCCCCTTTTGATAGCGTGCATCTCACAAGGGATTTGTTAGTTTATCTTTGCAGACAGGTGATTTGAATTTTGAAGCCTGACCATCACACGGCATGAATTGGCTGGCCTTGTTTTGGGTGGTCTGTGCCATCCATTTTGCTCCAGACTCTGTTTGCAGTAAACGTTAGGTATAGAAAATATAAACCACTTATAAAGGCCCTTCAGTTACCTGAACCTGGCCTAGACATTCAGTGATTTTAAACAAATATATACACAAAAATGAAATGGTCCCCCAAAAAAAGTTAATCTAAATTTCTTTTATTCAATTTTCCTATCATATTTTTCCACAGAAGTGAAATAATAAGCACATTAAAAATTTTTGTGTACTTCTGAGAGCAGAGCTTTAAACTTTTTTTAATTTAAATTTTAAAATATTTTTCTTGAAAAATTATTGTCCAAAGTTGATGCAAAAAATTTTTTTAAATAGAGATGGAGGCTGGGCATGGTGGCTCATGTCTGTAATCCCAGCACTCTGGGAAGCCAAGGCAGGTAATGGCTTGAGCCCAAGAATTCAAGACCAGCCTGGGCAATATGGTAAGACAGTGTCTCTGCAAAAAAATAAAAAAAAAAAATAGAAGTGGAGCAAGATGGCCAAATAGAAGCCTCCACTGATCATCCTCCATGCAGGAACACCAAATTTAACTACTATCCACACACAAAAATACCTTCATAAGAACCAGAAATCAGGAGAGGAATCACAGTACCTGGTTTTAAGCATCACATTCCTGAAAGAGTCACTGAAGAGGTTGGGAAAGGCAGTCTTAAATTGCCGATCACCCCCGCTTCCCATCCCCTGGCAGCGGCTGGCTATGTGGCATGAAGAGAGAATCTGTGTTCTTGGGAGAAGGAGGGCACAGCAATTGTGGGACCTTGAATTGGAACTCAGAGTTACTGACATGGGGAAGAACTCGGTCAGTGCCCCTGGAGGGAGCATTTAGAACAGTCCTAGCCAAAAGGATAGATTCCAACCCATCCCAGAGGTTGGACCTTGAGTTTTGGCAAGCTTTACGACCATTGGATGGGGGGATGGGGCTCTAAATAAACTTGAAGATGTTTAGGCCACAAGGACGGCCATTCCTAGGCAAGTCCTGGTGCTGTGGTGGGCTCAGAGCCAGTGGATGTTGGGGGCACATGACCTAGTAAGACACCACCCAGGGTGGCTAAGGGAGTGCTGAAGCTCACGGCTCCAGAAGAGACCCCTTGCTGATGCATAGGAGAAGAGAAGGAAAAGTCAAGAGGACTTTGTCTGGCAACTTGGATACCAGCTCAGCCACAGCAGGATAGGACACGAGTCACAGTCATGAGGCCTCTGTTCTAGGCCCTATTTCCTGGGTGACATTTCTAGACACACCCTGGGCCAGAAGGGAACCCACTGACCAGAAGGGAAGAACTCAGTCCCGGAAGAATGAATCACCTGCTGACTAAAGAGCCCGTGGGCCCGGAATAATCAACAGCAGTAACCAAGTAGTGCAGACAGTGGGCCTTGAGCGAGACTGAGACGTGCCGGCTTCAGGTGTGACTTGAAGCACATTCACAGTTCTGGTGGCTATGAAGAGAGACTGCTGCTTGAGGAAGGGAGAGGGAAGAGGAAAGGGCACTTTGCCATGAGCTTAGGTACCAGCTCGGCCACAGTGAGCAAGAGCACCAAGAGGGCCTTTCAGGTGCTTGATTCCAGGCTTGATCCAGCAGAATGAGTGAGCTTGAAGACAGGCTATTTGAAAATACACAATCAGGCCGGGCATGGTGGCTCACACCTGTAATCCAAGCACTTTGGAGGCCAAGGCGGGCGGATCACCTGAGGTCCATGGTTCAAGACCAACCTGACCAACACGGTGAAACCCCATCTTTAAAAAAAAAAAAAAAAAAAAAGTACACAATCAGAGAGACAAAAAATAAATAAAAAAACAACAAAGCATGCCTACAAGACCTAGAAAATAGCCTCAAAAGGGCAAATCCAAGACTTACTGCCCTTAAAGGGAAAGTAGAGATTACAGAAAGTCTCTTCAATAGAATAATAACAGAGAACTTCCCAAACCTAGAGAAAGGTATCACTATTAATAACAAGAAGGTTATTAAACACCCATCAGATTTAACCCAAAAAAGACTACCTTGAGGCATTTAATAATCAAACTCCCAAAGGTCAAGCATAAAGAAAAGATCCTAAAGGCAGCAAGAGGAAAGAAACACATGACATGCAGTGGGGCTCCAATCCATCTAGCAGCACTTTTCAGCGGAAAGGCCAGGAGAAAAGACATGACATATTTAAAATGCTGAAGAGAAAAACGTTTTCCTAGAGTAGTTTATGTAGCAAAAATATCCTTCGAACATCAAGGATAAAAACTTTCCCAGACAAACAAATGCTGAGGGATTTCATCACCTCTAGACCTGTCCCCCAAGAAATGCTAAAGGGGCCAGGATCGTGGCTCCTGCCTGTAATTCTAGCACTTTAGGAGGCTGAGGCAAGTAGATTACTTGAGGCTAGGAGTTCGAGACCAGCCCAGCCAACATGGCGAAACCCCATCTCTACTAAAAATACAAAAAGTTAGTCGAGCTTGTTGGCTTATGTGTGTAATCCTGGCTACTCGGGAGGCTGTGACATGAGAATCGCTTGAACCCAGGAAATGGAGGTTGCAGTGAGTCAAGATTGTGCCACTGCACTGCAGCCTGGGTGACAGAGTGAAAAAAAATTGTTAAAGGAAGTTCTTCAATCTGAAAGAAAAGGACATCACTGAGCAATAGGAAATCATATAAAGGTGTAAAACTCACTGGTAAGTACACAGAAAAATAGAAAATATTATAACACTGTAATCATCGTGTGTAAACTACACATATCTTGAGGAAGAAGACTAAAAGATGAACCAATCAAAAATAACCACTACCACGACTTTTCAAGTCATAGACAGTACATAGAAACAATGGGCAAGGCATAGCAGCTCATTCCTATAATCCCAGCACTTTAGGAGGCGGAGGCAGGCGGATTACCTGAGATCAGGAGTTCAAGACCAGCCTGGCCAACATGGTGAAACCCTGTCTCTACTAAAAATACAAAAATTAGCCAGGCATGGTAATTTAAGAATTAGGGCTCATCTGTAATCCCAGCTACTAGAGAGACAGAGGCAAGAGAATTGTTTAAACCTGAGAGGTGGATGTTGCAGTGAGCTAAGATAGCTCCACTGCACTCCAGCCTAGGTGACAGAGTGAGACTCTGTCTCCAAAAACTAAATAAGTAAGTTAAAATGTGGGGAGATGAAGTGTAGAATTTTTATTAGTTGGCCAGTGTGGTGGCTTACGCCTGTAATCTTAGCACTTTGGGAGGTCGAGGCAGGCAGATCATGAGGTCAAGAGTTTGAGACCAAGCTGGCCAACATGCTGAAACCGCGTCTGTACTAAAATTACAAAAATTATCTGGGCGTGGTGGTGTATGCATGTAATCCCAGCTACTCAGAAGGCTGAGGTGGGAGAATCACTTGAACCCAGAAGGTGAAGGTTGCAGTGAGCTGAGATCATGCCACTGCACTCCAGCATGGGCGACAGAGCATGACACCCCTCTCAAAATATACATATATATTAGTTTTCTTTTTGCTTATGATTTTGTTTTTTGTTATGCAATCAGTGTTGTCATCAGTTTAAAATAATGGTTTATAAGATATTATTTGCAAGCCTCACAGTAACCTCAAATCTAAAAACATACAACAAATACACAAAAATAACAATAAAGAAATTGGCTGGGCATGGTGGCTCACGCCTGTAATCCCAGCACTTTGGGAGGCCAAGGTGGGTGGATCACCTGAGGTCAGAAGTTTGAGACCAGCCTGGCTAACATGGCAAAACCCCGTCTCTACTAAAAATACAAAAACTAGCCAGGCGCGGTGGTGTGTGCCGTCCTCTGGTCCCAGCTACGTGAGAGTCTGAGTCAGGAGAATCACCTAAACACAGGAGGTGGAGGTTGTGGTTAGCCAAGTTCGTTCCACTGCACTCCACAGCATGGGCAGCAGAGCAAGACTCCGTCTATGGAAAAGGAAAGGACCTTTGAGAGCTATCCAAGCTTCTCATTTCATCAGGAAGGAATCTGAAGGTTTATGAGGGTTTAGCAGCAAGGGGCCTCATCCCAGAAGCCTCAGATTTTCTGGGCACTTCACTTCCTTTTCTGTTCAGGGAATCTGCTTCAGGCCAACACCAATTGGGCTGCAGAGAATCTTTATTCTACATCTCAAAAACCTTGTTTAGGATTATCTTAGCTATTTACTGCTGAGTGACAGATGAGCACAAATTTAGCGCCTAAAACAGCACACATGCAGGGTGTAGGGGCTCACACCTCTAATCCCAAAACTGGTAGGCTGAGGCGTGAGTATCACTCGAGCCCAGCAGTTTGAGACTGGCCTTAGCAACATAGTGAGATACCATCTCTACCAAAAAATAAGTTTTTAAATTATCTGGGCATGGTGGCGTGTACCTGCAGTCATAGCTACTCAGAAGGCTGAGGCAGGAGGATCGCTTGAACCCAGGAGTTCAACAATGCAGTGAGCTATGATCATGCCACTGCACTCCAACCTGAGTGACAAAGCATGATTCTCTCTCTCTCTCTCCCTCACACACACACACACACACACACACACACACACACACACACGTTTATTATCTCATGGTTTCTGTGGGTCAGGAATCTGGACACAGCTCAGCTGGCTTCTCCATTTTACAGTCTCTCATAAGACCACACTCAAGGTGCTAGCCAAGGTTGGATCTTATTTAAAGGCCCAACTAAGGGAGAATCTGCTTCCAAGCTCACAAGCTTCATTTCATTTTAGGCAGTTGAACCAAGGGCCTTGATTCTTAGGTGTTTTTGCTCAGAAGACGCCCTGTGTTTCTTGCCTTGTGAGCCTCCCCAGCTAGGCAACTTGCTTTATGAAAGGTTCAGGTAATTCTCATGCCTCAGCCTCCTGAGTGGCTGGTATTACAGGTGTGTGCCTCCATGCCCGGCTGATTTTTGTATTTTTAGTACAGACAGAGTTTCACCATATTAGCCAAGCTGGTCTTGAACTCCTGGCCTCAAGTGATCTGCCCACCTCAACCTCCCAACATGCTGGGATTACAGACATGAGCCACCATGCCTGGCCCGATTTCCTTATTTTCAATATAATGTGGAATTACCTGATTTCTGGATCTTATTTAGTTGTTTATGGAACTGAAACTTCCATTCCTTTTGTGGATTATTTCCAAAAACTAATTTGGACTTTGTTTCCATTTTCATTTGTTTGCGGATGTCGTTAAAAGCTGTATTTGTTATGCAGGTTAATAATATGTTCTAATTCCCCAGAACTTAGCCATGTCTAACCCTGATATGGACAAGGTTTCAACACCTTTTATAAGACCTTTATACTAAGTCCTCAATAAATATTTGTTAAGCGAATGAGTAAATGACTGAATGGATGGGTGAATGGATGCTTTCATTGGCCTTGGTTTGGGCTGACATTAGGAAGTGGGAGCCACTGTTTCACCAAAAGACTCACACTGGGGAAAATTCCTGAATAGCATTGAGTTGTGCAATTACAAATCTATTCCCATGAATTCCAATCAATCCTGTAAACTGCAGAGCAAAAGTGCCAGGCTGTGTTAGGTTGCTCAAGCTTCTGTAACAAAATACCACAGGCTGGGCAATTTAACAATAGGTGTTGCTGTTCTCACAGTTATGGAGAAGTCTGAGATCAAGGTGTTGGCCTCGCAGCTTTCTCCTGAGACTGTGCCTTCTCTGTGTCCCCACCTTTTTTTAATTCTGTGTACATGCACCCCTCATGTCTCTCCCTTCTCCTGTAAGGACACCAATCAGATTGGATTAGAGTCCACCCTAACAGCCTCCTTTAACTTCACTACCTCTTTAAAGACCTTGTCTCCAAAGACTGGGTGTGGTGGCTCACAGTGTAATCCCAGCACTTTGAGAGGCAGGAGCGAGAGTCTGAGACCACTGGGGCAATATAGTGAGACTCTGTCTCTACAAAAATTTTTAAAAAGTTACCTGGGTGTTGTGGTCTGTACCTGTAGTCCCAGCTACTCAGGAGGCTGAGGCAGGAGGATCACTTGAGCCCAGGTAGTAGAAGCTGCAGTGAGCCATCATGCCACTGCACTCCAGCCTGGACAACAGAGCAAGACCCTAAAACAAAACAAAAATCAAGAACTTATCTTCAAATACTGTCACATTCGAAGGTAGCTGGGCTTAGGGCTTCATGTGAATTTGGGGGAAGGCACTATTTAGCCCATGACACAGCCCAGGCCTCATTTGTGCAGGCCTTGCCATCCCTGGCTCTTACCATCAGACCTTGTCAGCCCCAAGTCAGTTAACTGAGGAGACTTCTATCAGCAGCTCCAGACTGTTCTTATGGGGGTGTAGGGGGACAGTTCAGGTCCCTAGAGGATAAGTGCATCTTCTTTACTCTGAGGATCAGCCCCAGTGTCTGGGCCCCACAGTGCACCCCTCTGAATAGCTGCTCCCCAACCCACACACACTCCCATTCCCCCCTCTGGGGCACCTCCCTACACGACTGGCCCTCCTGCACTGCTCCTCAGTTCCTACTCCTAATCTTGTGTCCTCACAAAATTCCAGTCCTGAACTGCCTCCCAACAGCCCTCAGATTTAGCAGGGGCTGTGGACAGATGCAGGCGCAAACCCTGATGGGGCGGAGCTCCCAGTGCACCTCTCCCCGAGCCCACGCGCAGAGCACACACCCTTCCAGCTGTCCTCCCTCCTCGCTGTTCCTCCTCATCTTCCCCTTCTTAGTCCCTCCTTGGGTCGCTGACCTTTTAGCCTTCAAGTCTTTGGCTCACTTCTGGGACTTGTGGAGAGAGTTTTGGTTTGGTTTGGTTTTGGCTGTTCTTGCTACACTGGTTGTTAAAATGCGCACGCTGTGAATGAAGAGATCCCCAAAGCAGGCCTTGTGTGAGCAACATGGCTGTTAGTTCACCCGGGTGTGGGAGGGCTGAGTCCAGCGGAGGGCGTGGGATAGGAGTTGGTTGTATAGGTGTGGGGTAGGCTGTGGAAAGTTACAGAAGTTACAGTTTAGGGCAGTTTTTTGCAAGCTGTGAGGGGGGGACGTAGGGTTTGGAGTCACGAGGTTGACCAAGGTGGATTACAAAGTCCAATTGCCTTATCAATTGAGGCAGGAGTAAGAAACAATAGAGAATGTCTCAGAGTTGATTAGGCACTGCAGGGGTTGAGCATTCTTTCTCCTTTGGTGGTTTTCCAGTTACTTCAGACTTTGTAGTTCCAGGAGGCCATCCAGAGGTGTACCGGCATCACGGGGTTCGCCATGGTGTCCATGGTACCCTCGGCCAGCCTAAAAGACTTTACTGGTGAATTCTCAGTCCCATGGAGCTGATGCCATCTCTGCACTGATGGACTGCAAATCCATATCCCCATCTTGGCACTCTGTGAACTTGTCTTGGCTTGAAGGTTTAATAAGGCATCCCATTCTTGACATGCCCAAAATGGAGCCCCTGCTCACCCCATAAAACTTCCTCCTCTGAAGTCTTCCCCACCTGCGCTTATGACATTCCCATTGTTGCACAACCGTCTCCACTCCATCTCCAGAACCTTCTCATGCCCCAGCTGAAATGCTGCAGCTATTAAACACTAATGGTCCCCGTTCCCTAGCCCTTGGCCACCCCCATTCTCCTCTCTGGGCCTGGGATTTTACTTCGATGGCGTGGGCGCTATTGGTGGGCTTTGACCAGAGGAGTGTATGATTTGACAGGTTTTGAAGAAGCCGTCGGGCGCAGCGTTGAGACTGGCATGCCGGTGAGAGGGCGGAAGTAGAAGCCGGGGTTCGTTAGGAGGCGGCTGCAGGAGCCCAGTGGCTCAGCCAGAGACACACTTGGAATCACCGTCGATTCCCCTTTTTCTCTCATACCCATGCCCAACCCATGAAGAAGTCTCTGCCTTTGGAATATTCTCACTTCTCACCACCTCCTTGCAGCCCCCCTGCTCCAAATCACCCTCTCCTCTCGCCCAGACTCCTGTGTTTTCTTCCATTTGAGCCAACATTTAAAAAGCAGAAGGCTGCATCCAGAAATATGAATTTCTACTTCTAGCGAATAAACCAGAAGCCATGGCAACATTCTGCTCTCATCCCCACTCGGCAGAAATCTGCTAGGACTGAGCAGAAGATACCGTCTTTGTTTAAGGCTTACACACTCCATCGTTCCTCCTCCCGCTTTTGGTTTCTCCCCAACACTGAGGCCACGTATTCATCGCCTCTTGTCACTGTCGCTGAACTTTTTCTTTAGAAAAAAGAGAAATAGGGATAGGCATGGTGGGTTGTGTCTGTAATCCCAGCACTTTGAGAGTTCAAGATGGTAGGATCACTTGATGCCAGGAGTTCGAAACCAGCCTGGGCAACATAGGGAGACCCTGCCTCTACAAAAAATAAATAAATAAATAAATAATTTAGCTAGGTGTGGTGACACACGCCTGTGGTCCCAGCTACTTGGGAGGCCAAGGCAGGAGGATTGCTTGAGCCCAGGAGTTTGAAGCTGCAGTGAACCATGATTGTACCACTGCGCTCCAGCCTGGGCAACAGTGAGACCCTGTCTCAAAAATAAAAAATAAAAAAGGCTACGTGCCACAGCTCACACCTGTAACCTCAGCATTTTTGGGAGGCTGAGATGGAAGGATCACTTGAGTTCAGGAGTTCCAGACCAGCCTAAGCTACATGGCAAGACCCCATCACTTTAAAAAAAAAAAAAAAATAGCTAGGATCTTCAGTTGTTACATAGATGGAAAAAAAGAAAAAATAATAAAATAAAAAATCAGCTAGGCAGGTTGGTGCATGCTTGTGGTTCCAGCTACTCAGGAGGCTGGGGTGGGAGAATCAGTTGAGTCCAGGAGATCAAGGCTACAGGAAACTGTGATTGCACCACTGCACTCCAGCCTGGGTGACACAGCAAGACCCCGTCTCAAAACAACAACAAAAAAACCCTGAGTTGCCAATGCAGGGAGCCTCTGATGGACTCTGCCCTGACCAGGGCTGTTTATGAACTGTGGAGGGAGTTCACAGGCTATTGCGTAATTCACCTCACCATTTATGTGAGTGGCACCCCCTGAGGTTGTTCCATGGGCAGTCACACAGCCATCCTGGATATGCAGGAAAGATCAGGTGTGGTCTGGACCGAAGACCAGGACAGCAGGGTGGGCAGGCATGGCCAACAGAAGGAGCCCTCTAATCTTCACTGGGAAAATGAACAGAAGGGAGGAAGGCAGGGGGCTGGTTATGGGGTCAGACTCTGCTTCCGTGACCCTCAAAGCAGAGAGGGCAAAGCACACATCCAGGGCCTCCAAAGGCGTAACCAGTCCTGGCTGTGGAGCCGGGGCTCACAGGAGGCTGCAGGCGCAGGAGCACCCAGGACATCCGTGGCCTCTCCGGATCAGCCTCATCATGGTGCTTCCGTCAGAGTAAAGAGGAAGCTTCTGGACACCAAGAGACAGAGGTTAAGCAACATGATTTTGCAGTCTCCTTGGTCCCTGTCCAAAGGCATGCAATGTGGGAGAAGTTCCCACACTGAACGGGCCTCTTCACTGCCCAGCTGTCCAGGGTCCTTACCACCATTGATGGGTCGCCTGGACCCTGCAGCCACACTCTTGGAAGAGCCTCTGCAGAGAGACTTCAAGCCCTTTTTCTTTCTTCCTCTGGTACAGAGAAGGGGCTCACAAAGGCATCCTGGCATGCTTCTCTTGCCTCATTTATAATAATGATGGGTGAGGTTTTTGTTTTTTTAACTCAAATTGAAACAGAAAAAAGCAAATGTAGTTTGTAGACCCAGGGGACTTTTGCAAGGGCTCTGGCCTGAAACTTTCTCTTTCTCTGCCTGGCATATTTTCTGGTAAAAGGGAATACAAATCTTAGGGGAGGTATCTCGAAGTAGATAATAGTCATGGTTCCGTTCCATCTGCTTCCCAGAGAATTCTAAATTTTTTGTGAGCGCCAAGACCTCCTGAGGCCAGTGGGAGATTGCCTGAGGGGCTCCCATAACTGGTCCATGGACTCATTTAGCAGGAAGGGACTAAGGGAGGAACCAGTCCTGAGTCAGGGCAGAGAAGTGCAGTGTGTGACCCAGGGTAGTGGCACTTAGGCCCAAGTACCTGAAGGCCACTGGCAAGGTTATGATGGAGAATGAACTCCAGCAGGCTTAGGGGAGGCAGAGTTCACTTCCCACCACAGGAATCAATAAGGCTGTGGAAAGCAGATACTTTCATTCTTGGCCTGAACTCCCAGGCGGAAATGAAGAGAGGGTAGGACATTTGAAGTGGGCATTTGAAGTGCAGAGAGCAGCAGAAACCAATTTCAAAGGCATGGCTATGAAAGGCTACATGGGAAACTTCTTCAGAAGAGTGGCTCAGGGTTGACTGTGGCTGGCATCCCTTCCTGGTGCTTACCCTCCCTCCCTCGGTCCCTCTTTCCGGCCACATCTAGTCCTCTTCCCGGCTAGATTCTACTGTCAGAAGGTTCAAAGACAAAAATCCCACTGTCTTCCAGTCTAACTCCCAAGCCTCTACGGTAAAGCCTTCCTGAGTCTCTCAGTCTGAGTTCCAGCCTCTCCTCCCCACCCTCCCTGACACAACATTTCTGAGTATGTGTGTACTGAAATGCTAACTCATGCGGATCCGCAACTGGCATTCCAGCTCCTTGAGGGAGTCTACAGGGGCTCACTCCACTTTCTGCTCCAGCCCATGTTCTTCCCACCCTGCTGGCTCAACAAGAGCCCTCGGTCTTTCTCGGTGTCTCTCGGTCTCTCTCCGTCACTGCCCCGGCCATCTTCACTGAATGCCAGTCACTGAACTGAGTTCGTGTCCTGACTTTACTGCTGACCGATCTGGGATCCTGGACAGGTTACCTCATTCCTTATGCCTCAGTTTCGTCATCTGTTAAAAGGTCTTAAAAGATTGATGTGAGGACTGAATGATACTGTGTACTGAAAGTACATGTTAACTATTATACCATTTATATTTACTTTTTATGTATACAAAACTTTATATTTTAAAATCTGTCTTTGAAAATTCCAGAGTCCTTTTTATCTTGCACCCAGAGATAAAAATTTGCTTCAATAACTACAAGAAGAGACTGACTTATCCTTGGGCTCTCAGTGACCTGAGACTATTCCAGTAAGAAAAAGGAATTCCTGCCATCCCCTTTCAGCTCAAACCACAGATTAGGCTTTTAGAAATCCATAAAATATTTAGGACAGGTTTGCTACAGCAGACTTGCCATAACTGGCCAACATTTTTATGAGTGGATCAATGTAATTATTTATAACATCAAAGGGCAGGGCTTTATGAGGCTACTTGAACGGAAGGAAGGGGGAAGTGTGGAGATTTAATGGTGAGTCTGAATGTTAGAAATTTGAGGAAAAAGTACTCTTTTTTTTTTTTTCTAGTGTTCTTTTTTAATTTTTTTTATTTTTCCTAGTGTGGGAACCGCTGTCCCCTGTTTCCTCTCCTCCTCTCACCTGGTTGCAACACATTCCTGTAATTCCAGAAACAGCAAACAATTTATCAGTACTCTTACCCCAAGCAAAGTACCAGAGATAGACCCTGCATCTAGATAATGCTAAGCAGGCTTTTCACGTTTTTCTCTTCCTGATATCAGCTTTTCCCATGAAACTCTGAAAAATATCGCAAGCACTCCCAGCAGAATCACCAACTCCCAAACCACAGAAACAGTCCAGAATTGGGAGGAGGCAAGAAGGAGCTGCGGGAAGGAATTGAGAGCTCCTGTAATAAAGAGCCGCTAGACCGAGCGCAGGGCTCATGCCTGAAACCCTAGCACTTTGGGAGGCCGAGGTGGGCCAATTGCTTGAGCTCAGGAGTTTGAGACCAGCCTGGGCAATGTGGCAAAACCTCATCTCTACCAAAAAAAAAAAGAAAGAAAAAAGAATTAAAAAAAAAGAGAGAGAAATAAAAAAATAAAACAGAAAAAAAAAAAACCTCATCTCTACAAAAAATATAAAAATTAGCCGGGTGTGGTGGTACATGGCTGTGGTCCCAGCTACTCGGGGACTGAGGCAAGAGAATTGCTTGAGCCCAGGAGGCTGAGGCTGCAGTGAGCCGTAATTACACCACTGCACTCCAGCCTGGGTGACGGCGAAACTCTGCCTCAAACAAATATATAGACATAAAATGAGGAGCTGTAACAATGAACTGTGTCCCCCAATATTTCATGCATTAAAGTCCTAACCCCCAGCCCCTAAGAATGTGGCTATCTGGAGATGGGATCTTTGAGGAGGTAATTTTTTTTTTTTTTTCCAAGAAATCAGGGCCTGCCAGGCATGGTAGCTCATGCCCTTAATACCAGCACTTTGGGAGACCAAGGAAAGGAAGATCACTTGAAATCAGGAGTTCGAGACCAGCCTGGCCAACATGGTGAAACCCTGTCTCTACTAAAAATACAAAAATTAGCTGGGCATTGTAGCACACTCCTGTAATTCTAGGCACTAGGGAGGCTGAGGCAGAAGAATTGCTTGAACCCAGGAGGCAGAGGTTCAGTGAGCAGAGATCTTGCCACTGCACTCCAGCCTGGTGACGCAAGTGAGACTCAATCTCAAAAAAAAAAAAAAATTTAAAAAAAAGAAAAGAAATAAGGGCTGGGCGCTGTGGCTCATGCGTGTAATCCCGGCACTTTGGAAGGCCGAGGCGGGCAGATCACAAGGTCAGGAGTTCGAGTCCAGCCTGGCCAACATGGCAAAACCCTGTCTCTACGAAAAATACAAAAATTAACGGGGGCCATGGTGGTGCATGCCTGTAATCCCAGCTACTCGGGAGACTGAAGCAGGAGAATCTCTTGAACTGGGAGGCAGAGGTTGCAGTGAGCCCAGATCACACCACTGTACTCCAGCCTGGGCCACAGAGCGAAACTCTGTCTCAAAAATAAAAAAAAAGAAAGAAAAAAGAAATCAGGTCTTTTTGTAGAGACAAGGCCAATTGCTTATTGCCTAAGCTGGTCTTGAACTCCTAGGGTCAAGAAGTCCTCCCCTCTCAGCCTCCCAAAGTGCTAGGATTACAAGCATGGGCTAATGCCCAACCATAAGTCAAAATGAGGCCATACAGGTAGGCTTGAATTCAGTGTGACTGATGTCTGGAAAATAAGAGGTTTGGAGACAGAGACACACAGAGGAGAGACCATGTGAGAACACAGTGAGAAGGCACCCGTCTGCCAGCCAGAGAGAGGCCTCGGAAGAAATGAAACCTTCTGACACTTTGATTTTGGACTTGCCAGCCTCCAGAACTGTACGAAAACAAATGGCATAGTTTAAACTGCCCAGTCTGTGATACTCGTTATAGTGGCCCAAGCAAGGTAATATACCTGGTGTATTTCATTTCACCCTTAAAACTACACCGATTATTTTTTTCTATCCTGCAGAAGAAATCAAGGCTCAGAGAAGTCATTTAATTTGACTCAGCTCTCACAGTGAGTGCTGAAGCCAGGCTTTGCGAGCAGGTTTCTATGGTCACAAAACTCACATTTTTTTTTTTTTTTTTTTTTTGAGACTGAGTCTCGCTCTATTGCCCAGACTAGAGTACAGTGGCTCGATCTCAGCTCACTGCAACCTCCACCTCCTGGGTTTAAGTGATTCTTATATCTCAGCCTCTCCAGTAGCTGAGATTACAGGTGCCTGCCACCACACCTGGCTAATTTTTGTATTTTTAGTAGATACAGGGTTTTACCATGTTGGTCAGGCTGGTCTTGAACTCCTCGCCTCAGGTGATCTGCCCACCATGGCCTCCCAAAGTGTTGGGATTATAGGTGTGAGTCACTGCACCCAGCCAAAATGTGCATTCTTTTTACCATATCAAGTTGCCTAGTCAAATGAACATTTCACTAAAGATGTTTTAGAACCTAACTAGAAATAGTTACTAACTAGAGCAGTCATTGGAGGACCTTCCAGTAGGAGAGATGTCTTGCTAAATCTGCGGGGAGGCCGGATGCACTGATTTAATGCCTGGTCTGGCTTCAATCTCAGCCACAGCAAAGTCACATGGGCCTGATGACCACTGTCATGAGGAGAAAACTCCATCAAGTCCTCAATACATTTTTTTTTTTTTAAACAGAATCTCAGTCTGGCCCAGGCTGGACTGCAGTGGCACAATCACAGTTCCCTGCAGCCTCAGTCTCCTGGGCTCAAGTAATCCTCCCACCTCAGCGTCCCCAGGAGCTGGGACCACAGGCAAATGTCACCACCCAGCTAATTTTTTTTTTTCTTGGAGATGGAGCTTTGCTTTTGTCACCCAGGCTGCAGTGCAGTGGCATGATCTCGGCTCACTGCACCCTCTGCCTCCTGTGTTCAAGTGATTCTCCTGCCTCAGCCTCCTGAGTAGCTGGGATTACAGGCACATGCCACCATGCCCTGCTATATTTTGTATTTTTACAAATATATAAATGGTGAGACTGGGTTTCACCATGTTGCCCAGGCTGAATTCTCCAGCCTTAGCCTCCCAAAGTGCTTGGATTACAGGTATGAGCCACTGGGCCAAGCCTGTTATGTTTAATCTTTACCTCTGTTTTGTGAAGAATATACTATCCCCTTGCTGCCGAAAATAAAACTGGGCCTGGCTGAGTGCAGTGGCTCATACCTGTAATCCCAGAACTTTGGGAGGCCAAGGTGAGCAGATCATCTGAGATCAGGAATTCGAGATCAGCCTGACCAACATGGAGAAACCCCATCTCTACTAAAAATATAAAATTAGTCAGGCATGGTGGCACGCACCTGTAATCTCAGCTATTTGGGAGGCTGATGCAGGAGAATCGCTTGAACCTGAGAGGTGGAGGTTGTGGTAAGCCATTGCACTCTAGCCTGGGCAACAAGAAAAAAAACTCTGTCATAAAAAAAAAAAAAAAAAAGGCTGGGCCTGGTAAAAGCTGTGTGACTCACCCAGGTAGGCACCAATGGGCCAGCAGAGCCTGGCTTCAAGCTCACCTGTGCTGGCCCCAGAGCTTGTTCCCCCTCCTCCACCCCGCCCTGCCTCACAGTGAGAGAAACCAAAGGACACTGAGGCATGCCGGTGTAGCTCATTCGGGCTGCCCCTAAAGACCCCAAGACGACCCTCAGAGGTCCCTGAAGCCCCTTCAGAGGGGAAACCACTACAGGAGTCAAGGGAGCTCCAGGGATGTCATCCACGAAATTAAAACAAGTACCCGGCCAGGAATGGACCAAAGATGGTTCACAGAGAGCACATTCCTCCCCGCCCATCCCAGAGGCTCCTAACACCCTGCTCAGCCCCACGCCCTTGACTCACCCTCCAGCAGGTGGCCAGGGACTGTGGGAGTGGAGGCATCAACACTGACCTTGGCATTTGTTATCTCTGGCCCAGGTAGCCCCAGCATGAGGATGACCCTCATCATGTGGGTTTCTCTGTCATGTTCTTGAACATCTGGGTGTGTCTCAAGGACAGGCAGTGTGGGGCGGGGGACTGCAGGAGTTCCAGTTTGAGTGAGACACAAGCCCATGTTATCTCTCTGGGCCTAATCCTCCTCAACTCCATTAAGGGTGCACTTGATCCTCTCTGAAGACCCTCAAAGCAAAATGATTTTGCATTCCATTCCCTGGATTTGAGCCCCAGCCAAGAGTGGCTCTACCATGCTTCCAGATGAGAACCAGAGTCAGACTTTATCACTCACTCATTTACCCATCCAGCTGATGTCTACTAAGTGCCGCTGTGTGCCTAATGTGGGAACAGCTACAGAAATTCCTTGGAGAAGTAGAAGACAGCACTTGATAACCGGGTTTTTCAGACTGCTGAAGGTCTGCAGCTGGGAGACAAACACACTGTGGCTGGTGGGCTGAATGACTGACATCTCTCTTCTCCCACCTAGGTCCAAGTTCTGTTCCAGTTGGGCTCCACATGCACTTCGCACTGCCTGGAACCGTGTCTGGCACACAGCAGACAAAATAATGCACAAACACTGCAAGCCTAGAGAAGAACATTGTTTTCACATTCATACAGACATGGCTAGCTCATGGAGGGTAAGTGCAATTTCACATGAATTTTTAAGATGAACCTTCAGGGCAAATTGCCTCAGTGGGTATGTTTGTAGAACATGGTCACTCTTCTGGGAGAGCTTATGGGACACCAGCACCAGACCAAACCAGTAAAGAAAAAGTGGCTCCACTCCATCCCCATTATCTCACTGCTGGGCACCCCTCTGGCCAGCCCATCTGCTTCCTATGGGGATGTTGGGAAGTGTGGAGGCCAGAACCAGATTGGGCGTCCAGGCACACACGACCCCACCAGCAGTCCTGCCCTGACCCTCTCGGTTGAGCTGGGAAAGGTTGGAATTTCCTGAAGGTTTTCTTTTTTTTTTTTTTTTTTGGGACGGAGTTTCGCTCTTGTTACCCAGGCTGGAGTGCAATGGCGCGATCTCGGCTCACCACAACCTCCACCTCCTGGATTCAGGCAATTCTCCTGCCTCAACCTCCTGAGTAGCTGGGATTACAGGCACGTGCCACCATGCCCAGCTAATTTTTTGTATTTTTAGTAGAGATGGGGTTTCGCCGTATTGACCAGGATGGTCTCGATCTCTTGACCTCATGATCCACCCGCCTCGGCCTCCCAAAGTGCTGGGATTACAGGCTTGAGCCACCGCGCCGGGCCCTGAAGAAGGTTTTCTAGAGAAGTGAAATTAAGAAGAGAGAGAACAGCTGGCCCCAGAACCCTAACCAGTACAGGAACTATCTTTAGCCTGGAGAGACCTGGTTGGGGCAGATGACATCTCGTGAGACAAAAGTCAGCTCTGAGCTTGCAGAGCATGAGGGAGGCTGTTGGGGGGACAGGGAAGAAATGTGTTGTTTTTGCCACTGAAAGGAATGGAGAGAAATCTGGGGATGATGGGGAGAGGGAACCAAAGAGATGGGAAGGTCAGGATGAAATGAAATCTAGCCTGGAAGGGTCACCAAAGAACGTTTCCTGAAAGGCGATGTCTGTGTTCTGGATGCATTTCTACAAAGAAATCCCTCCTCTGTCTCTTGGTCACTCCCTCCTCATCACCTACCCCTAAACCTCCAAAAAAGTCTGAACTCACCGTGATTCCAGTGTACATAGAAATCAAGCAAGAGGCTGAATTTTACAGCTGGATCAAGCATGCCCAAGAGACAGACAAGCAGAAAGAATCCTCAGAGAGAAGACATCAAAGCGTGTTTGAAAGACAACCACAACCTCCTCCACCAGCACTTCCTTCTTTGCCTGGAGGCTTGCAGACATCTTAGGGACAGCTTTAAGCCACCAGGCACCATGAAAACAAAAGGGTTTTGTCTATTTTAACCTAGATCTAAAAGAAGGAAAGGCCACAGATGGAAACCCAAAGCCCAAGCATGAAAAGAGAAAAGGATAAAAGGGATAAACGAATAGAGCACAGTTATTTTTGTATTAATTAACTTAGGGCTGTCTTAGACACACAGACCCTGCTTCCTTTCCTGTCCCGGTCTTGAGCTAATGTGCTGATTCATCACAAAGGCTTGGGCAAAGCTCGGTCTCCACCCTTGGCTCCAGACCTGCATCTGGCCCAGTGCCATAGCCACTCTGACGGCAGGCCCAGCCAAGCTCCCACCCCACCTCCCTATGCCAGCTCCCCTCTGTTGGCAGCAGTCTCCATTCTCTGACAGGCTCATGACCCTGCAACCCCAACCCCAGCTGACCTTCCAGGAAGCTCCAGTTCCAGTTCTTCTTTTTTTTTTTTTTTTTTTTTGGAAACAGAGTCTTGCTCTGTCACCAGACTGGAGTGCAGTGGCGCAATCTTGGCTCACTGCAATCTCTGCCTCCTGGGTTCAAGCGTTTCTCCTGCCTCAGCCTCCCAGGTAGCTGGGAATACATGCACCTGCCCCCATGCCCAGTTAATTTTTTTTCTTGTATTTTTAGTAAAGATGGGGTTTCATCATGGTGGCCAGGCTGGTCTCGAACTCCTGACCTCAGGTGATCTGCCTGCTTCAGCCTCCTGTGGAATTACAAGAGTGAGCCATGGCACCCAGCCCGGTTCCAGTTCTGAAGGATGCTTCCGGTGGAAAGCAGTCAACCTGAACTCTTGTTAAGTCAGCTCACCTGAGGTTGAAGATGTACCCTGCCCCCATGGAATGTTCAAGCCCTTCCCAGCTCTTGTTGCAATATTTCACCAGCTTCCCACATGCTCCCTGGTGACTGATTTTGCCACTTCCCTCCAGACACACAAACAAGATGGCTAACGAAAGAAAAATGCCTTCTGTGTCCAGTCACAGACACATCTGCCAATTAGGTCCTCTTGCCTACACAAAGCCTTAAATAAACTAACAAGGGTCATTTGCTCGGGCAGGTAAACATCCGGGAAAACAAATTATTTCATGCCTCATCATGGATTTCTAAACTCCAAAGACATCCTCAAGCCCAAGCAAAATTCACAAATAATAAAAACACTTCTTTAAAGACGAGTACATTTTTGAAAATGATTTCATGGCCATCTACAGCGAGGTTAATGCAATCCACAAAGCACTTAGACCTTCTCTATGGATGATCTCACTGGTATCTAAGCAAGTCAGAGTAGGTCAGCCATGGTGGCTCACACCTGTAATCCCAGCACTTTGGGAGGCTGAGGCAGGAGGATTGCTTGAGCCCAGGAGTTTGAGACCAGCCAGGACAACATGGCAAAACCCCATCTCTACAAAAAGTACAAAAATTAGCCAGGTGGCCAGGCGTGATGGCTCACGCCTGTAATCCCAACATTTTGAGAGGCTCAGGCTGGTGGACCACATGAGGTCAAGAGTTCAAGACCAGCCTGGGCAACATGGCAAAACCACATCTCTACCAAAAATACAAAAAATTAGCCAAGTGTGGTGATGCGCATCTGTAATCCTATGTACTCGAAAGGCTGAGCCAGGAGAATGGCTTGAACCCAGGAGGCGGAGGTTGCAGTGAGCCAAGATTGCACCATTGCACTCCAGCCTGGGCAACAGAGCCAAACTCCATCTCAAAAAAAAAAAAAAAAAAAAAAAAAATTAGCTAGTTGTGTTGGCGCACACCTGTGGTCCTAGCTACTTGGGAGGCTGAGGTGAGAGGATTGCTTGAGCCCAGGCGACTGAGGCTACAGTAAGCCATGATCATACCACTGTACTCCAGCCTGGGTAACCCAGCGACTGGTTGTGCCACTGCTCCAGCCTGGGTGACAGAGTGACACTTGGTCTCGAAAAAATAAATAGAGCAACAGTGATGCGCAAAATGGGAGTGGCTTACTGTCTACCTTTACTACACCAGTAAAAGGAGTCTCATTCAGAAACCGTGCTAGCCTGTGGTACTGAAATGTCTCTTCCATTTTTCTTTTTTTTCCTGAGATGGAGTTTTTCGCTTTCCGCTCAGGCTGAAGTAGCAGGATCTCGGCTCACTGAAACCTCCGCCCCCTGGGGGCTTAAGCGATTCCCCTGCCTCAGCCTCCCGAGTAGCTGGGATTACAGGTGCCTGCCACTATGCCTGGCTAATTTTTTTGTATTTTTAGCAGAGCCGGGATTTCATCATGTTGGCCAGGGTGGTCTCGAACTCCTGACCTCAGGGGATCCACCTGCCTCGTCCTCCCAAAGTGCGGGGATTACAGGCGTGAGCCCCGCCCAGCCAGTCTCTTCCATTTGGACCATGGACAGGACCAAAAATGATTGAGAAACCCTGACTGGGGTACTTCCCAATTGTTTTCTCTTCTTGGCCATAGAACCTGACTGATAAATTCGCCAGATGGACATTCAGTATCCACCGTTGACATCACAGAATAATTTTTCACAAAGAGTGAAGTCAAATTTAGTACCTAGGACCAAAACATTCCATGAGACCCCACAGTATAGGATCTGAAGTAGTTGCCTCAATTTCCTATGACTCAGATTTCTTCGCAGGCTTCCCAGCAGCTTTGGGGTAGGTCCAGGGGACCACCCTGTGCTCCAGGTGGTAACCGTGCTCTCAGCAAAGAGATGGGAAAAGTGCTGGGCTGAGTCAGGGGGCTGAGTCAGGAGGCTGAGCTGTGTAAGTGCCATGTGACCCTGGCACATTTCCCAGCCTCTTTCGGTTTTCTCATCTGTAAAATGCCTACCCCACAGCTTGCTGAGAAGCTAAAAGTAGAAACGGCTATGCAGATGAGAATGCAATGTAAACTGCAGGGAGTGAAGGAGCACAGGTTTGCGGGGCCGGGTGGTAGCTAATGTTAACTGAGCTTGCGCTCACTGAGTAGCAGTGTACTAACTCCTGCATCTCACAGCAGCCCTGTGAGACCAGCCCATCATCACAACCCTTCTGCAGATGAGGAAGGACCCAGGGAGTTCAATGAACTTATCCAAGGAACCAGCGGGGACGTGGTAGAACCAGGATCATAAACCTCTAGCCCAGGGAAGCTGGAGCGCCCCAAATCCTTATTTTTTTTTAACTTGGAATGCAGCTTAACCACATTTCCCAACACAAAGATTTTTAAATGAATATAGGAAGGATCACTTCCTATTCCACTTACCTTCAAGGAAATTTACTTTGATTACGAATACATATACCACCAAATCTAGAAGGCTTATAGCAAAGTTTCCCTTGAACTTCCAGTTTGCAGTACAGTGCCTGTCACAGGACAGGTTCTCAGCTAGCATTTGTGGAGGAATGACTGGCCTTGCCCCTCACTGTTTTGTGCTCACCACCTTGTTGACATTAAAATGTTCTCAAGGTCAGGTGTGGTGGCTCATGCCTGTAATCACAGCACTTTGGGAGAGCAGAGACAGGAGGATTGCTTGAAGTTAGGAATGGAGACTTATTTCTGAAAATACTGAAAACAATCACAGTCAACTAAGAAATCCAGTTCGTTTCAACACCATGAATAACTGGCCACTATGGGGTATTAAAGGATAATTTTTAAAAATTAAAAAAGAGGGGCTGGGCATGGTAGCTCATGCCTGTAATCCCAGCACTTTGGGAGGCTGAGGTGGGCAGATCACGAAGTCAAGAGATTGAGACCATCCTGGCCAACAAGGTGAAACCTGGTCTCTCCTAAAAATACAAAAATTAGCTGAGTGTGGTAGCAGGCATCTGTAATCCCAGCTACTTGGGAGGCTGAGGCAGGAGAATCGCTTAAACTCAGAAAGTGGAGGTTGCAGTGAGTTGAGATCATGCCACTGCGCTTCAGCCTGGCGACAGAGCAGGCTGTTTCAAAAAAAAAAATTAAAAAGTAAAATCAGGCTGGGCGAGGTGGCTCACACCTATAATCCTAGTACTTTTGGAAGCCGAGACAGCAGGATCATTTGAGCTCAAGAGCTTGAGACCAGCCTGGGCAACATGGCAAAACCCCATCTCTACAAAAAAGACAAAATTTAGCTGGGTGTGGTGGTGTGCCATATACTTATAAGACCAGAACTTTATTCCAATGTGTTACAAATTTTTTTAAGATACAACAAAGTTGAAAGAATTTTATGGTCAATATTACAGTGAATACTGGTGTGCCCACTGCCTAGATTCTCCCGTGAACGCTCTAGAGCATTTGCTGTAACTGAAGATCTACTTGTCTACCTGCACCTCCACCCATCCGTCTATCCATTACCGTAACGCGTCTCAAAGTAAATTGCAGCTATCTATAACTGCTCTTTCAGCATTCATACCGTGTATCAGAGTGCCGTATTTCCTCTTCCAATATTTGGGGGTTTCTTTTTCTTTTTTTTTTTTATAAAGATGGGGTTTCACCATGTTGGCCAGGATGGTCTTGATCTCTTGAGTTCATGATCCACCCACCTCGGCCTCCCAAAATGCTGGGATTACAGGCGTGAGCCACCACGCCCGGCCAGGTGTTTCTTTTTCTTTTTTTGAGATAGGGTTTCGCTGTATCACCCAGGCTGGAGTGCAGTGGCAGGACCAGGGCTCACTGCAGCCTCCACCTCCCAGGCTCAGATGATCCTCCCACCTCAGCCCCACCCACCACACCACACCCCAGCAGCTGGAGTACAGGTGTGCGCCACCACACCTGGCTAACTTCTTTCAAATTTTTTTGAAGAGAAGGGGGTTTCACCATGGTTGGTCTCAAACTCCTGGGCTCAAGTGACCTGCCTGCCTTGGCTTCCTAAATTGCTGGGATTCTAGGCATGAGCCATGCACCGTGGCTTTTTGGTGGTTTCTTTTTATGTAAAATGCATCTACGTTGACAGAATGCATCAAGCTGGAGTATATTTTTGCTAAGTATTGGTAAATACACACACCTGTGTAACTCAAACCCCTGTCAAGATATAGAACGTAATCATCACTCCAGAAAGTTCTCTCACGGCCTTCCCAGTCAATTCCCACCTTCACCATCCCAGAGGCAACCATTGTGAGGATATTGGTTTGGCTGCAGATTAGCTGTGCCTGTTCTAGAACTTGAAAAGGAATCATATAGTATGTACTGTTCTGCATGAGGTTTCTTTCACTCACATGTTTTTCAGACTGACCCACGTGATTGCGGGAACAGGAGGTCAACCCATTATTGGGCTTGACAGTTACTGTCACACATGGCACAGCTGTTGTGAGGAAAGCTGCCTTTAAACATGCTTGTACCAGTCTTTTTGTGGCCACATATTTTCATTTCTCTTGGGTAAATACATAAAATGGAATTTCTGGGTCATAGGGTAATGGTATATTTAGTTTTAAAGAGCCAATATAAACTACACTTATAGTTTATATTACAAATACCATGCATTGGTTCTGTGCCTATAAAAAAGGAAAGAAAGGAAAAAAAGAAAAGAAAACTGCTACAGCCAGGCACAATGGCTCATGCCTGTAATCCCAGCACTTTGGGAGGCTGAGGTGGGTAGATCACTTGAGGCCAGGAGTTCAAGACCAGCCTGGCAAACATGGCAAAATCCCGTCTCTACCAAAAATATAAAAATTAGCCAGGTGTGGTGGTGCGTGCCTGTAATATCATTGACAAGGGAGACTGAGACATGAGAATCACTTGAACCCAGGAGACAGTGGTTGCAGTGAGCAGAGATTGACCACTGCACTCTACCCTGTGTGACAGAGAGAGACTGACTTAAAAATTTTACAAATGCCGAAGTGTTTCTTGAAACAAGGTGGCTGTACTCTCATTCTCCTGCCAACGTATGAGAACCTCCACTGTACCACGTCTTTGCCAGCCTTTAGTACTGTCAATGCTTTTTGTAGGACTAGAACCTTCAGTGTATCTGGCTGTGGGTATTAGAAAGTGGGAGGGGCTTTGCGACCAGCACACGCTGTATCTGTGAGCCACTGTGGCTGGTGTCTCCTATAGAATCCAATTTAAATGTATTTGTCACAACACGCTGTTCAGACACCAGGACAGGGAAGTCACTGTGGAACTAGGATCCAAGCCAGGATTTTGGGGTTTTACTTTTTTTCACACCCTGGCTGTGAGGAGTGAAACAAGAGTGTTGAGAAAGGAGACCACCGTGCGAGGGAGCGTTCCAACTGCTGTTAAGTAAAAGAAAGAGCACTCAAAGATAAATCCTCTCAGCAAGGCGGTTTACTTCTATAGACGGGTGCGGCTCATGGACGGAGTAATGGTGGCCGCACTCTTGGACAAGGGGGGAAGAGGTACTTATGCCTACTGCTATGTTGTTCCCCTATTGGCTAGGGTTAGACTCCACAAGCTGGAGGGGCAGGGTGGGTGTTTTGGCGGGAAGGACCGTTATGGGTGGCTTAGAGCAGGTAGCCAGGGGTAACCTAGGTCAAAGAAGGTGACTGGAGCAGGTGACTGGAGCAGGTGACCGGATGAGTCAGGATGGAGCCAGGGGCCAGGGGAACAGATGTGAACTACTGATTAGAACTGGTGGAGAAGGTTGTTTACTGGAATTACAAGGAAGTTAAACTTTAAAATAGAGAATTAAAGAATAAGAGCACTGAACATACTGACATACTGATTCTTTGAAGAGAAACTTGGGGTTCACTATAACATAACCTTTTGCCCAAGCCAGTCGGGAAGCTCTGGTTCATCGTAGAATCTGGTATTTCTGAACCTGTGGGTTCAGATAAATTGGGGGTGGGGTCAAGGGAGGAGAGAAATGCTCCTCCAAAGACACATTCCTTCCACCTGCTGGAGGTCGCAGGAGATCAATCCTTCAGGCTCATGAAAGGCCTAGAGGAACAGTGTTTATGTGCTATGCCCACTTCTTTTTTTTTTGAGACAGAGTCTCACCATGTCACCTAGGCTGTAGTGCAGTGGCACTCTCAGCTCACTGCAACCTCTGCCTACCAGGTTTAAGTGATTCTTATGCATCAGCCTCCTGAGTAGCTGGAACTTGCCCAGCCTATATTTGCATTTTAACAGCAGTCTCCTGAGGACAGATAGCTTGGTCAGAAAAAAAAAACAAAAAACGTCAATCTTAGTTTTCCTAAATTCCTATCACAGACTCTGGCCAACAACATTGTGAGTTGGGCCACTCCTATTGCCTGATAAAGCAGGAGAGAGACAAGGACTTCAGCTTCACTGGGTCATGTTTTAAATGCCTGCTGTCATTGATAAACTGTGTTGACCTAGGATTTAATAGAACTTCTCTGGGTCCCTTTTTTTTAGTCTGTAAAATTATGGCAATGGAAGATCTTTCTTACTTCACAGAGTTGTTAAGAATTCTCTTTAACAGTTGTGTTACATAATAGGTGATCAATAATTTTTTTTTTTTTTTTTCGAGACAGGGCCTCACTCTGTTGCACAGGCTAGAACTCAGTGGCCCTATCACAGCTACGCTGCAGCCTTGAACTCCTGAGATCATGTGATCATCTAACCTCAGCCTCCTGAGTAGCTGGGACCACAGGTGCATATGACCATGCCCAGCTCATTTTAAAATCTTTTGTAGAGTCTCTGTGTGTTACCCATGTTGGTCTCCAACTGCTGGCCTCAGTGATCTTCCCACCTCAGCCATCCAAAGTCTTAGGATTGGCCAGGCGTGGTTGCTCACAGCTGTGATCCCAGCACTTTGGGAGGCAGAGGCAGGGGGATCACGAGGTCAGGAGTTTGAGACCAGCCTGACCAACATGGTGAAACCTCGTCTCTACTAAAAATACAAAAATTAGCTGGGCATGGTGGCACGCACCTGTAATCCCAGCTACTCAGGAAGCTTTAGGCAGGAGAATCCCTTGAACCCGAGAGGTGGAGGTTGCAGTGAGCCAAGATCACACCATTTCTCTCCAGCCTGGTTGACAGAGCAAGAAAAAATAGATGACTTGTTCCATCACATAGTGATATCACATAGTTCTATCACTATCTACATAGTGTCATGTTCCTTTTGGTGGTGGTAAAAACATTTCCATTTTGCCTGGATCCCCTGCCTTCTTTTTGTCCCGTTTTTATTTTATTTTATTTTATGTTTCGAAATGGAGTCTCACGTTGTTGCCCAGGCTGAAGTGCAGTGGCTTGATCTCAGCTCACTGTAACCTCCATTTCCTGGGTTTAAACAGTTCTGCCTCAGCCTCCACAGGAGCTGGGATAACAAGCACACACCACTGCACCCAACTAATTTCTGTATTTTTAGTAGAGACATGGTTTTACCACGTTGGTCAGGCTGATCTCGAACTCCTGACCTCAGGCAATCCGCCTGTCTAGGTCTCCCAAAGTGCTGGGATTATAGGCGTGAGCCACCACACCCAGCCCACTTTACACAGATTTGGGTAGGAAGGTTTGTCTGATCTTACAAGATCTTGAACTCAAGATCTTAGAAGACTTTAAACTCTAAGCAGCAGGGCGCGGTGGCCCAAACCTGTAATCCCAGCACTTTGGGAGGCCGAGGCAGGTGGATCACGAGGTCAAGAGATCGAGACCATACTGCTCAACATGGTGAAACCCCATCTCTACTAAAAATACAAAACATTAGCTGGGCATGGTGGCGCACGCCTGTAATCCCAGCTACTCAGGAGGTTGAGGCAGGAGAACTGCCTGAACTCAGGAGGCGGAGGTTGTGGTGAGCCGAGATCGCGCCATTGCACTCCAGCCTGGGTAACAAGAGCGAAACTCCGTCTCAAAAAAAAAAAAAAAAAAAAACTCTAAGCAAATTTGAACGAATGGGTTTAAGCACTTATCTGGAGGCACCCCGTGGAGCCCATACCTGAAAGAACCGGCCAATCCCAAAACCATCAGACTCCAATTGTCAACTACAGGAGAACCCACTGCATACCTACAGAGACTATCCATTTAAGACCATTCACTGGGCAGGGCGTGGTGGCTCATGCCTGTAATCCCAGCACTTTGGTAGGCTGAGTTGGGCAGATCACAAGGTCAGGAGCTTGAAATCAGCCTGGCCAAAATGGTGAAACCCCGTCTCTACTAAAAAGATAAAAATTCTTTGGGAGGCCGAGGTGGGTGGATCACGAGGTCGAGATCAAGACCACCCTGGTCAATAAGGTGAAGCCACGACACTACTAAAAATAAAAAATTAGCTGGGCATGGTGGCGCACGCCTGTAGTCCCAGCTACTTGAGAGTCTGAGGCAAGAGAATTAGTTGAACCCAGGAAGCGGAGGTTGTGATAAGCCGAGATCACGCCATTGCATTCCAGTCTGGGTAACAACAGTGAAACTCCGTCTCAAAAATAAATAAATGAATAATAATTAGCTGGGTGTGGTGGCGGGCGCCTGTAATCCCAGCTACTTGGGAGGCTGAGAGAGGAGAATTGCTCGAACTCGGGGAGGCAGAGGTTGCGGTGAGCCGAGATTGCGCCACTGCACTCCAGCCTGGGTGACAGAGCAAAATTCTGTCTCTGAAAAAAAAAAGAAAAAGAAAAAATATTCATCACAGTCTCTCTTCCTGGGATTCAGGAACTGTTGGAGGTCATAAGCAATCACATTTACTAGGGTTTGTAAAATAAAGAACAAATCAGGCATTTCTACAGAAAAGAGATCTCTTAAACAGTCTCATTTAGCGGGTGGGGCGGGGATAGTTTTTTTCCAGGACTTCCAAAATCAACTCTGTTTTTTTTCATTTTTGTTTTTGTTTTTTTGGTAACAGCTTTACTGAGATATAAGTGACATAGAGTAATATTCACCCTGTAAAGTGCAGCGTTCCATCGTTTTTAGTATATTCACAGGTTTGTGCGACCATCATCACAAGTCAGTTTGAGAGCATTACAGCTCACGCCTGTAATCCCAGCACTTTGGGACGCAGAGGCAGGGAGATCACAAGGTCAGGAGATGGAGATCAGCCTGGCCAACACGGTGAAACCCCATCTCTAGTAAAAATATAAAAATTAAGCAGGGCACAGTGGCTCACACCTGTAATCCTACTACCTGGGGAGGCTGAGGTGGGCCGATTACCTGAGGTTGGGAGTTGGAGACCAGCCTGACCAACATGGAGAAACTCCATCTCTACTAAAAATACAAGAAAAAATTAGCTGGGCGTTGTGGCACATGCCTGTATTCCCAGCTACTTGGGAGGCTGAGGCAGGAGAATCGCTTGAACTCAGGAGGTGGAGGTTGTGGTGAGTAAAGATTGCGCCATTGCACTCCAGCCTGGGGGACAAGATCGAAACTTCATCTCAAAGAAAAAAAAAAAAATACAAAAATTAGCCAAGCGTGATGGCTTGCGCCTGTAATCCCAGCTACTCAGGACACCGAGGCAGGGAAATTGCTTAAACCTAGGAGATAGAAGTTGCAGTGAGCCAAGATCACACCACCACACTCCAGCCTGGTGACAGAGCGAGACTCCATCTTGGGAGGGAGGCAGGAAGAGAACATTCATATTAACCCCTAAATAAACCCAACACCCTTTAGCTGTCACCTACCTAAAGCCACTCCCCCAGCCTGAAGGCAATCATGAATCTCGTTGCTATCTATAGATTTGCCTCTTGTGAGGATTTCATGGAATCATACAATATGAGGTCCTTCGGGCCTGGCTGATTTTACTCAGCAAATGTTTCCAAGGTTTATCTATGTTGTAGCATGTATCACTACTTCATTCCTCTTTATGGTTGAATGATATCCCATTTGCTGCATTTATGACAGTTTATTTGTGCAGTGGTTTTCTTTGTTTTTTTTTTTTTTTGAGATGGAGTTTCACTCTTGTTGCCCAGGCTGGAGTGCAATGGTGTGATCTCACCTCACTGCAACCTCCACCTCCCGAGTTCAAGAAATTCTCCTGCGTTGCCTTCTGAGTAGCTGGGGCTGCAGGCATGCGCCACCAAGCTCAGCTAATTTTTGTATTTTTAGTAGAGACTAGGTTTCACATTTTGGCCAGGCTGGTCTGGAACTCCCAACCTCAGGAGATCCGCCTGCCTCGGCCTCCCAAAGTGGTGGAATCACAGGCGTGAGCCACCACCCCCAGCCTGTTTGTTTTGTTTCAAAAGTGATTTTTACCTCTCAAAAGTGGTATTTATAATGACACTGACTGAAAATTACATCAAACAGCGATAGCGCATGTCAAGCACTCTGCTCAGCGTACCTCCTATCACACTCTAAGGATAAAAAAGGGGAGAGAATTATCCTCATTCTATGTCCTCTCCATTTTGGCCATCTTTTTTTTTTTTTTTTTTGAGACGGAGTTTCACTCATGTTACCCAGGCTGGAGTGCAATGGCGCGATCTCGGCTCACCGCAACCTCCGCCTCCTGGGTTCAGGCAATTCTCCTGCCTCAGCCTCCTGAGTAGCTGGGACTACAGGCATGTGCCACCATGCCCAGCTGATTTTTTTGTATTTTTAGTAGAGACGGGGTTTCACCATGTTGACCAGGATGGTCTCGATCTCTTGACCTCGTGATCCACCCGCCTCGGCCTCCCAAAGTGCTGGGATTACAGGCTTGAGCCATCGCGCCCGGCCCATTTTGGCCATTTTATGAGCTCTTCATAGAGGTCTGAAATGATTCGACACCCAGATGGAAGACCGCAAGTCCCAGCACTGATTTGCAGTCTGGAGTCCATAGCTCTCAGGATATGACCGGGTGAGCAGGGAATTAGGACCACCTTGACCTCCAGCCATCTGGTCCTCTGCTCCTTGGGTAGCCCACTCCGTTGGGGGCTTAGTGAACATGTTTGGGCTCCAGAGATTATTTTTTCCTTCCACTCCTATCCTTAGTTTGGTGCTAACCAGGTGGGGGTACAGGTAGCTCTCTGAAAACCCTAGCAGCCTCAACTGACATCAGGCTGCAGAGAGCCAGGTCCCTCGGAGTCCTACTGCTTTCTCATATTCTTTTTTTGGGGTGGGGGGTGGGGGCGGTGTTTCACCATATTGGTCAGGCTGGTCTCGAACTCCTGACCTCAGGTGATCCGCCCGCCTCAGCCTCCCAAAGTGCTGGGATTATAGGTGTGAGCCACCGCGCCCAGCTCCTACGGCTTTCTTACTGTCGCCACAGCTTGGGTAAAATATGATATTTCTGAGCCTCTTTTTTTTTTTTTTTTTTTTAAGATGGAGTTTCGCTCTTGTTGCCCAGGCTGGAGTGCAATGGCACGATCTTGGCTCTCTGCAACCTCCGCCTCCTGGGTTCAAGCGATTCTCCTGCCCCAGCCTCCTGAGTAGCTGGGATTACATCCCAAGTAGCTGGGATTACAGGCATGCGCCACCACGCCTGGCTGATTTTGTATTTTAAGTAGAGATGAGGTTTCTCCACGTTGGTCAGGCTGATCTTGAACTCCCGACCTCAGGTGATCCGCCTTGGCCTCCCAAAGTGCTGGGACTACGGGCATAAGCAGGTCTCGCCCAGCCCTTCTGAGCCTCTTGAATACAACATTCCTGCCATGCAAGTTTGTCTTAAGGATTTAAGTGGTTTGGGGAGGGTCTGGAGGAGGGTGAATTTTGAGCCGTCCCCAGCAACTCCTCTCTAGGCCCTCCCGCTAATAAAACCCAAGTAAATGTGCACTTTGCCCGTCCCCTCGTAACTGTTCTGCATCTCCTATCCCAAGCCGATTTCCGCCCCGGAGGTCCTTCTCTGTAGAAATCCTGACGCAGCCCCTGGGCTCCTTCGCGGTGACGGCTACCCTTTTTTATTTGTAGCTGGAGTGTTTTGTGCGTACGTTCTCAGAACAACAAAGCGGAGCTTTTAAAGGCTTTTCTGTGGGGTCCACAGCCTAGCCACTCCCAGCCCCGGCCGTGGCCTTGGAATAAATGAAATAAGCGAACCCCGCCCCCCGCCCCAGTCAACCCCGCAGGCAGCGATCTCGGGCCCCGGTTCCGGCGGAGGCAGCCCCGTGGGGGAAGGGGTGGTACTCCTCTAGGCGGGGTGGGGGCCTTGGGGCCACCTACAGGGGCTTTGTCCCCATCCCCTGACCCCAGTTCGCAGGGTTTCACCCCGCAGGGCTCCGAGCCCCTCTTCCCCAGCCAGTGCGCTCAGGCACCCGCCCACTCCCGACTGTGTCCCCGGCGGTTTCCCCGGGCAGGAGGTGACGAGAGCGGGTGCGAAGCCGGGGAACTGGTAGCGCGAGCTGTGGGAGGGCGCGGGCGGGGCTGCGCGGCGGTCACGTGGCGCGGGGCCGGGTGGGTACTTAGGGCCGGGGCGGGCGCAGGCTACGGCGGCTGCGGGGTTCCGGCAACAGCACGAGCTCCGGCTCCGTGCGTGCAGGTTGCAGGCCCAGGCTCTCGGCGGCTGCGCTCGGTGAGTGCGGGCGGCGCGGAGCGTCGGGCCACCGCGGTAGAAGTGACCTTGGCTGGGACGGGGCCACCCGGGCGCTGAGACGGGTCCCTCTGCGCCCGCAGCGGGGTCGGGGCGCAGCCTTGCGGCTTCCCTGGGGGCGGGCGGGGAAGGGGGATCCTCCAGACTGTCCCTGCCTGGCGGGCGGGGGGGTGGAAGCTCGCGGGCTCCGAAGCGTCCGCGAGAAAAGCGGAAAACAGCCCCGCCGCCCACCCCTTCCTCCGGCTGTGCGCGGGACCCCGGCCTTGGAGCGGGGACGCAGCCAGAAGCCCGGAGGGAGGCGCCTGGGAGGAAGAGCTTGGCCTGGCCGGGCGACTGCTGCGTGGATTGCGCTCCCAGCGCCTGGGCCTGGGCGTCCTCCCGACAAACTGCCAAGATAATCGCATCTGCCGGCATCTGTTTTCGTTTTTTACCCTCCTCACTCCAAAGGATTTGCCTGCGCAACTTTGGGATGAGGAGAGAAAATTCCTCGGAGCTCAGAAGACAGGTGCTGTCGAAGAACCAGGATCTGGGACTGGGTGGGCTGGGGAGGAACCCGCACCGAGTTAAATCCGTAAACAAGAAGAGAAACTAAGCAGGGGCGAGTGGGCGATTGGATGCTGGGTGGGGAGAAGGCGGGGGCGCTCGCTGCACATGGACTCCAGGAGAGGGAGGCCGGACAGAGTCCCTGGGGTGCCACCTCTCCCTCGGTTTGTGGCCTTGGAGGTCAGGGGGAATTGGGCTTTGGGGAGTAGCAGCGGGTGCCTGGGTGTGGGGCGCTGCAGGCAGGCTGGGGTGGGCGACCCAGGTGGAAGTGAACTGCACTTAGCTTCTTGATGGGCCTCGCTCACTGCCTTCCCCAGGCACTGAGGAAGCCAGCAGGCTGGTGGGGAAAAGGACCCTAGGTAAGGCCCCGCACTCCTCTTGACCGAGGACAGACCCCCAAACCCACTGGAGAAGGGACGCTGTGGGGTTCAAAGGGAGACCTGGCACCTTTCAACATCCTGGAAAAACTGATCCCCACTGCCTCCTCCTGGAGGTTAGGGTAGCTGAGATGCACCCTCTTGGAATCTAAGCATTCGGGAAGGTAAGGCCAAGAGGCCTGAGGGCGTTGGCTTGCTTTTTCTTCCATAACATCCGTTCTTAAAGGAGAACTGTTTTTGTTTTTGTTTTTGTTTTTTTTGAGACGGAATCTTCCTCTGTCGCTCAGGCTGGAGTGCAGTGGCGCGATCTTGGCTCACTGCAACCTCCACCTACCTGGTTCAAGCGTTTCTCTTGAGTAGCTGGGATTACAGATGCCCACCACCACATCTGGCTAATTTTTATATTTTTAGTAGAGATGGGGTTTCACCATGTTGACAAGGCAGGCCTCGAACTCCTCACCTCGGGTGTTCCGCCCGCCTCAGCCTCCCAAAGTGCTGGGATTACAGCCGTGAGCCACTGCATCTGGCCAAGAACTGTTTGTTGGCTCTGGTGATAGTGACCCAGAACCTGCAAGCGCCTGGAGAAAGGGGCTGGGCTGCCCACCCTGTGTAGCTTTCCCAAAGACAGAGTCGAATGTCTGCTGGAGAACAATGGCATCCCCTCCTTTTTGGTCATTTGTCCCCCAGCTGAGGGTACCCCTGGTGGAAAGGCACAGGTCCCTTGGCCTGGGTGGCAACGCAGGCAACACATCCCTGGCACAGCTCTCGCTCCAGCAGCTCTCCTGGATGTTGTTGGCTCAGGACAGCTGTTTCCAGCTGGGCAGGCCTTGAGACGTGGTGGCCCTTTGGCTCCAGGTTGAAACTGCCCATGTGAGGCTGATTTAGCAATTTGGTGAGGCTCTTCCTGCAGGCAGGTTCTTTTCCCTCCGCAGCTGCTGGAACTGGGAGTTGGAAGAGAAGTTGCACCTATTTTAGGGGTAAAAGATTTTCTGTTGCTCTTAGTTGGACTGGGAAGTGAAGGGAGATCATGTTTCAGGGGTGCCTTGAGATGTCTATAGGTGATTTTCGTTTTCTTTTCTTATGACGGAGTCTTGCTCTGTTGCCCAGGATGCAGTGCATTGACGTGATCTCTGCTCACTGCAAATTCAGCCTCCCAGGTTCAAGCAATTCTCCTGCCTCAGTCTCCCAAGTAGCTGGGATTACAGGCACCTGCCACCACACCTGGCTTTTTTTTTTTTTTTTTTAAATAGTATTTTTAGTAAAGACGGGATATCACCTTGTTGGCCAGGCTGGTTTTTGAACCCCTGACCTCAGGTGGTCCACTTCGGCCTCCCAAAGTGTTAGGATTGCAGGTGTGAGCCACTGCGCCCAGTGGTGATTTTCCAAATTTGGTAATGAGTTGTGGTTGTGTAGAATAATGTCCCTTCCTTTCGACATATGGACTGAATACAGGTATGCTGCCTCTTCTCTTTTTTGAGGGAGAGTCTAACTCTGTCACCCAGGCTGGAGTGACACAATCTCGGGTCACTGAAACCTCTGCCTCCTGGGTTCAAGCAGTTCTCCTGCCTCAGCCTCTGGAATAGCTAAGATTACAGGCATGCACCCCCGCGCCTGCCTAATTTTTGTATTTTTAGTAGAGATGGGGGTTTCACAACGTTTTCCAGGCTGTTATTGAACTCCTGACCTCAGGTGATCTGCCGGCCTCAGCCTCCCAAAGTGCTGGGACTACAGGCGTGAGCCACCGTGCCTGGCCTGCTGCCGCTTTTCCATGGTCTGGCATAAGGAAGTTACTGGAAATCTGTGCGGTTGAGTGATATGAGCTGGGCACTTCCACAGGGCTCAGGTAAAGGGGAATGGGGGGTGACAGGCAGCCGAGTCTAAGGGAGGCGTGTACAGGTGTACTGTGCCTGTGGGAGGTTGGGGTGGCAGGCAGCAGTCTCTGTGCCTGGTCCCTCGCTGCCTGAGAAGAGTGTGTAGGAGGCAAACCTTGCGCTCTGGCTTGGCTGTTAATGTTTAGATTTACCCTAGCTTGTGTGGTCTAGGAGGCTTAAGAATGAAATTTCCGGCCGGGCGCGGTGGCTCAAGCCTGTAATCCCAGCACTTTGGGAGGCCGAGGCGGGTGGATCACGAGGTCAAGAGATCGAGACCATCCTGGTCAGCACGGTGAAACCCCGTCTCTACTAAAAAAAAAAAAAATACAAAACATTAGCTGGGCATGGTGGCGCATGCCTGTAATCCCAGCTACTCAGGAGGCTGAGGCAGGAGAATTGCCTGAACCCAGGAGGCGGAGGTTGCGGTGAGCCGAGATCGCGCCATTGCACTCCAGCCTGGGTAACATGAATGAAAATCCGTCTCAAAAAAAAAAAGAAATTTCCACTCTGTGTTTAGACTTTGAACTAATCTCGTTTTCAGCTTCAGGCCTTATCCTCCCCCTCTGTAGACCACTCTTGTGCCTGTTTCCCGGTCTTTACAAGGGCCATTGTATCCCGTCTGCTGCTCCTCTTTCGGATTCTCCTGTACTTTTTTTTGGTACATTCATTCATTCATTCATTTATTGTTTGGTTGACAGGGTTTTGCTTTGTCCCCCAGGCTGGTGTGCAGTGGTGCGACCACGGCTCACCGCAAGCTCAGCCTCCCAGGCTTAAGCGATCTCCCCACCTCAGCCTCCCAGAGTAGCAAGTAGCTGGGACCACAGGTGGCACCCAGGATTTTTTTTTTTTTTTCTTCTTTCTTTCTTTAGACAGGGTCTCAGGGTGTCACTGTTGCCAGGGCTGCTCTGAAACTCCCGGTTTTAAGTGATCCCCTTGCTTCTCCCACTCAGGCCTCCCAAACGTTGGAATTACAAGGCATGAGTCACCTCCAGGCCCTTCTGTACTTTCAAAACTCTGCTTCAGTCTATAAACAATGTTATTAAAGTTTATATGGCTTCAGTTACACTATATGTAGCCTTTTTCACTCAGGGTTGTGCCATTCATTTCTGTTGATACATCCAGTTCTAGCCTGTTTGTCTTAAGTGCCTAGTGTGTTATCCACTGAGGGACAGTATTACTTCCTTTTTCCTATTATCCTGTGCTATGGTAAATGTCCTAGTGTCTCCTAGATGCTTAGAAGACTTTCTGCAGGGTGAATGCAGAAGGAGAGCCTATTTCCGGGCCATGCGGTGTGCGCATCTTGCGTTTTGCTGGGCATTGGCAGAGGGTTCTCCAGTGTGGCGGAGTGGATACTCCAGCAGTGTGCACAGTTCCCGTTGCTCATGTTTACCGACATAGATACCACCAGACTCTGATTTTTGCCCATTTGATGGAAGTGGTACCCCTGTTTTAATTTTCATGACCAGAAATTCAAATTTAATTCTTTGCCATAGGAAAGCATTAATCCTCTTATGCCTCGTGTTCCGTTATTGGAACACTAAGCCTGTGGGAGTTATTTACATCCTGCTCAAGGTCATTACTGAGGTCTGATTTTTCACTCATCGAAAAATTTGCAGAATCGCAAGCTCCTGCATAAATGGATTAATGAATCACATTTTTCCCTGTTTGTATTGTTGGCCAGTGATGGCATATGTGCATTTTGTTTGTTTGTTTGAGATGGAGAGTCTCTCCGTCACCGGGCTGGAGTGCAGTGGTGTGATCTCAGCTGACTGCAACCTCTGCCTCCCAGGTTCAAGTGATTCTCCTGCCTCAGTGGGATTACAGGCACATGCCACCATCCCCAGCTAATTTTTGTAGTTTTAGTAGAGACAGGGTGTCACCATGTTGGTCAGCCTGGTCTTGAACGCCTGACTTTGTGACCCACCCACCTTGGCCTCCCAAAGTACTGGGATTACAGGCATGAGCCACTGTGCCCGGCCCCTATTTATTTTTATTTTAAATTTTAATTTTCTAAATAGAGATGGGGTTTTGCTATCTTGCCCAGGCTGGTCTTAATCTCCTGGGTTCAATTGATCTTCCCACCTTGGCCTCCCAAAGTGTCAGAATTACAGATGTGAGCCAGTGTGCCCAGCCCAGAACTGATGTTTTATAAATGCTGCGTTCTGAGAAGGTTGTGTGGCTGGCAGTCTTGACTGTGTTATCTGTCTTTACCAGGTCAGTAATTTCTTTGGTCTGGTCATCAAGATAATGTAGCATCACCAGCAAGCATGCATGGAGGAGGATGGGAGCAGTAGAGAGCCCTGAGGAAGACATGTAGATAATCTGCCCTCACAGACCTGGAGGGCCGGGCTGTTCGACGGCCCTGTGACCTGCTGACCTGGACTCCGGCCGAATTTGCACACACACAGTCACGTAGCTTCCTGCCTTGCACAAGTCTCGGGAGGGCGGTGCCAGCCACAGGCTTTTCCCATTCGAGGGCTGAAAGCCTGTATCAAACCACATCAGGGTGCTGGGGGCCACCTGCCACCCAGTCCCAACCCACCGAGCCCTACTGGTGTTTGGGATGTGCTTTGTTTTGGCAGTCAACATGGCAGAACAAATCAACTGTTATTGATTGATTGACTGAGTTTCGCCCTTGTTGCCCAGGCAGGAGTGCAATGGTGTGGTCTCAGCTCACCGCAACCTCCGCCTCCCGGGTTCAAGCGATTCTCCTGCCTCAGCCTCCTGAGTAGCTAGGATTATGGGCATGTGCCAGCACACCTGGCTAATTTTCTATTTTTTGTAGAGATGGGTTTCGCTATGTTGGCCAGGCTGGTCTCGAATTCTGGACTTCAGGTGATTGCCCGCCTCAGTCTCCCAAAGTTCTGGGATGACAGGCGTGAGCCATTGTGCCTGGCCAGGAAATCAACTTTTAAGGCCTGGTCACTGATAGTACAATCACCAGTATTTTTCATCCAAATTGGGATACTTTTGAAAATAGAAATGATGATTCTGGTACAGCAAGTGTTGGTTGTCCTATGCATAAGGAGATGGCTTTTCACCCTCCCTGTGATGGAGGAAGTTTCTCCCAGATGGCAGGGCTCTGAGCCTGGTGCTGAGGAGGCACTTTCTTTCTTTCTCTTTTTTTTATTTTTTTTTTTTTAGACGGAGTTTTGCTCTTGTTACCCAGGCTGGAGTGCAATGGCACAATCTCGGCTCACCGCAACCCCCGCCTCCTGGGTTCAGGCAGTTCTCCTGCCTCAGCCTCCTGAGTAGCTGGGATTACAGGCACGTGCCACCATGCCCAGCTAATTATCTGTATTTTTTGTAGAGACAGGGTTTTTCACCATGTTGACCAGGATGGTCTCGATCTCTTGACCTCATGATCCACCCGCCTCAGCCTCCCAAAGTGCCGAGATTACAGGCGTGAGCCACTGCGCCCGGCGAGGAGGCACTTTCAAAAGGGCATCTCCTTCCATCCTCCATCAGCCTTGTGAGATGAGTATCTGTTCCCAGGGCCCCAAGGGAGACAAACAGGACCTAGCTGGATCCGAGGCCTTTGTTTTGCTCGCCTTCATGTAGCCAGGCCTCAGCTGCCGTGATGTCATCTTGTCGGTGGTTGAATTAGGGAACCGCCGTGTTCTGCAAGCCGGAGACACAGAACACTGATTTCATTGCAATCCCAAAAGATCTCTAAAAGCTTTTATAAAGCAGGCCCGAGGTCCTTTGGTATCAAATGCAGACGTGGCGAATGCATTGGCTCTGTCAGCATCTGAGTAGGTCAGTAACAGAGTTGGGAAGCAAAAGCTTTCAGAACTTTCTAGAACATTGACTAACCAAGTTGTCTTGTTTCCATCTGACAAAAAAATGAGCCACTGAGGGCCTTCGTCGTGCCTGCTGTTTGGAGTGTGCGGTTGTCTGAAGGATGTGGGGTTACCGTGGCTGACCTTGTGCATTATTTCACTCGTGGGTGTCTTGAAGCCTGTGGAGAGCTGCTTGCGTGGGCTGGCCCTGCAGCACCTGGTTTGCCAAGATGATTGGCAGGTGGGCAGCCAGGGAAGGACCTGTGAGTGGCCAGCCTGGTTCAGGTGACGGAGGTGGAGTGGGGGCTTCTCTGCTTCTCCTGGTTGCCTGGAAACCTCCGTGGCTGGTGAGCGCCGCTTCTGCCTTTGTCCGCCTGCGTGCTGGGTGTGTTTTCTGGGTCACACAGCGGTTGCTTGAGGGTATGTCTGTAGAGCGCCCAGCTCCATGGGACAGATGGGTGGCTGGTGCCTGTTTGTCAGGACACTGTTGAGAGTGTGGCCTGAGAGCTGTTTGTTTTTTGTTTTTATTCTTAATTGAATAAGCCAAGAATCTGCCAAACACATTTCCACTAGGGGTAAAGACATAACACATCAGATGCTACCGCAAGGCTGTTACTCATACTCAAAAAGGAAAGGTCTCTGGGTCACTCCAGAGCAGATAAGAAGTCAGCACACGCCCACGCAGTGCAGGCTGGCCTGGCAGATTGAAGTCGGGGAAGATGAAACTCGCCATCTTGTTTTGTGGGTGCCCTGAAGTGGTTGAAACTTTAGGAGCAACTGCCGTTAATGATCAGTGAGTGCCAAGACTAGTTTTTATAGAAGAGAAAGTTCTCTGGGAGGGTCTGACTGAGCCTCCACCATCTGCCCACCTTCCCACTGTTCCCTGCTCATACCCGCCCCGCCGGTCCATAAGGCACAGTCTTCATTTGGGGCTTCTGGCAAAATGTAGGCACTCAACTTTGGATTTTTTTTTGAGCTGGGAGCTTCGCTTTTGTTGCTCAAGCAGGAGTGCCATGGCACTATCTGGGCTCATTGCAACTTCTGCCCCCCCCCCCCCCCCCCCCCGGGTTCAAGCGATTGTCCTGCCTCAGCCTCCTGAGTAGCTGGGA
>NW_022437120.1:159226-186996 GCF_009761245.1 Sapajus apella
CAATTTTTGTATTTTTAGTAGAAATGGGGTTTTATCATGTTGGCCAGACTGGTCTAGAACTCGTGACCTCAAGTGATCCACTTGCCTTGGCCTCCCAAAGTGCTGGGATTGCAGGCGTGAGCCACCACGCCCAGCCAACTTTCGATTCTTTTTGTTTTTTTGTTTATTTGAGACAGAGTCTCACTCTGTCACCCAGGCTGGAGTGCAGCGGTGCAATCTCGGCTCGCTGCCACCTCTGCCTCCCAGGTTCGAGCAATTCTCCTGTCTCCCTCCCGAGTAGCTGGGACTGCAGGCACGTGCTACCACGCTCTCTTTTGGGCATGTGACAACATTCTGCAGAGCTAGAGTGGAGCATGCTTTTTGTGTTTTTAGTAGAGACGGGGTTTCACCATGTTAGCCAGGGCGGTCTCGATCTCCTGACCTCGTGATCTGCCTGCCTTGGCCTCCCAGAGTGCTGGGATTAGAGGCATGAGCCACCGCGCCCGGCCAACTTTCCATTCTTTAGAGCTATTGGAGGAGCCAGCAGTATAGTCACAGCACTGACAGACGTGGAAGAGCAAAATACTGCATGAGATTTGCTAAGAATTCCTTCACTCTTTTTCTTGATCAGCCAGGAGCTAGCAACTGGCTTATTTGGAAATTTTAGGTGTACGTGTCCTGTCTCCTTAAATCCTTTACACATTTAGCTCCAGTCTACCTCAGGGCTCTGTGAACGTGTAAGAAAGCTTTCCTTCTTTTTTTTTCTTTTTTTTTTTGAGACGGAATCTCGCTCTTTTGCCCAGGCTAGAGTGCAGTGGTGTGGTCTCGGCTCACTGCAACCTCCACCTCCCAGAGTCAAGCAATTCTTCTGTCTCAGCCTCCGGAGTAGCTGGGACCACAGGCGTGTGCAATCATGCCCAGCTAAGTTTTTGTATTTTTAGTAGAGACAGGGTTTCACCATGTTAGCCAGGATGGTCTCGATCTCCTGACCTTGTGGTCCTCCCGCCTCGACTTCCCAAAGTGCTGGGATTACAGGCATGAGCCACTGCTCCTGGCTAATTTTTGTATTTTTAGTAGAGACGGGTTTTACCATGTTGGCCAGGCTGGTCTTGAACTCCTGACCTCAGGTGATCTACCTACCTCGACCTCCCAAAGTGCTGGGATTACAGGCATGAGCCACTGTGGCCCCCCGGAAAACTTGCTTAAAGGAGGTTGGTGGCAGCCGAAATGGATTTTTTAAGGATGTCAGGAAGTAACACCTCCTGTGATTTAGCCATCTCCTCTCCTTTGACGTTCGTTCCACCTCCTTCCAGGGTCTCAAGGTCCCTATTTGTCCTGGAAACGCCTTCAAGGAAGTCTGAGGTGCCGTTTGCCGGGGGAGGAAGGTGCTCTGGCTGATGGGGTCAGCTGGCTGTGCACACTTTTGGGCATGTGACAACATTCTGCAGAGCTGGAGTGGAGCGTGCTTTTGCATAGGCACTGCAGCTTTGGAGAGGGAGGATATGAGGAGCACCCTTTTCTTTCTCTTTTTTTAACGCAAAGATTAGCTTTGAAAGAGGGCAGAGGGGTGCAGTGGAACCCGGTGCCCCAGCTGACCAAGGTCTAGAAATGACATCTCGCAGCTGTTTTCCTGCCAGCCCGCATCCTGGAAAGGGGTCTCGTGGCACACAGGAGTTCACATCCTCCCCTCATGAAAGGAGAACTTGGAGTTCATTATCTCCTGTTAGTAAAGCAGCAGCCCAGAAAGCACAGAATTGAGAAATAAAAGAGAAGTGTGTGCCTACACGGAGGGAAGTGAAAGTGGGGTGCTGTCTCATGCAGAGACCCTGGAGCCTGTCAGCAGCCCTGCTGGTTGTTTTCGCCACCTGCCTTTGTCCAGGGTGACGGAGGGGGCGTTGTTGGGAGGAGCGCGTGTTGGGTGTGGGAGTGGCTGATGGAGCGGGCGTTGTCGTGGAGAGGAGCCCCTGTTGGGTGTGGGAGTGGGTGATGGAGGGGGCGTTGTTGGGAGGAGCGCCTGGTGGGTGTGGGATTGGGTGACGGAGGGGGCGTTGTTGTGGAGAGGAGCGCCTGTTGGGTGTGGGAGTGGGTGATGGAGGGGGCGTTGTTGTGGAGAGGAGCGCCTGGTGGGTGTGGGAGTGGGTGATGGAGGGGGCGTTGTTGGGAGGAGCCCCTGTTGGGTGTGGGAGTGGGTGATGGAGGGGGCGTTGTTGGGAGGAGCGCCTGTTGGGTGTGGGATTGGGTGACGGAGGGGGCGTTGTTGTGGAGAGGCGCACCTGTTGGGTGTGGGAGTAGGTGATGGAGAGGGCATTGTGGAGAGGAGCGCCTGTTGGGTGTAGGCATGAAGCGTTCGCTGCTCGCAGGACCTCTGTGTGGCTTCATGCTTTGTGGGTTCTCAGCAGTCTTGGGACCCTCAAGTGGAAGCTTTTTGGATGTTAAATGCTGGGCTTAATTGAAGTGAAAAGCTTGTTTTACCCGGCGTGGTGGCTCACACCTAAAATCCCAGCACTCTGGGAGGCGGAGGCGGGCTGATCGCTTGAGTCCAGGAGTTTGAGACCAGCCTGGGCAACAGAGGCAGATTCTGTCTCAAAAAAGAAAAACCAACTTGTTTTAATTTAGACTTTTTTGGCTTTGGGGAGTTGAGAGCCATTGGGATCTGGGAGCTGCCTGTGTTCACAGCCACCACAGAAACCGAAGAAATCTTGGTTTAAAAAATTCAAGTTGCCATGGAAACACTACTATCTTTGACTTCGCTTATTATTTAAAATAATATCTCTGCAGCGCAAAGACCCCAAGGATACCTGAGGACACTCCTGTCTGTCTATGAGACACACTTACCTCACGGTGTGGAGGCCGTGTGGGTCACTGACACGCATGGCCACATGAGACACCCACATGCCTACTCACGAGTCACAGGAAAGGGGGAGATTATTCGGAAAGTCACTGGGGCCAGGTGCAGTGGCTCATGCCTGTAATCCCAGCACTTTGGGAGGCTGAGGCAGTCAGATCCCTTGAGGCCAGGAGTTCAAGCCCCGCCTATACTAAAAAAGTAAGAATTAGCTGCACGTGGTGGCACAGGCCTGTAATCCCAGCTCCTCAGGAGGCTGAGGCATGATAAGTTGGAAGTTTCAGTGAGCCCTGATTGCGCCACTGCATTCCAGCATGGGCCACAGAGCGAGACTCCCGTCTCAAGAAAGCGACTAGGGAGGAAGCCTCACTGATGGCAAGGAAGACACTAGAAATGCTCTGAGGAGTCATCAGAACAAATGTCCTTTGATCAGTTGGGTGGCTCAGGGTGTTCAATAACACCGCCAACTATTTTTCCTAGAAGAAATGAAACTGAAGTAATAGGAACATAATCTTTTTTTTATATAAATTAAGGGTACGTTGTGTAGAAAGTCTTCCCGCGTTCGTGACCCACTGCTGTGCGTCTTCCTTGGCATTTGCGTGTGGTGGCAGGCGTGTGCCTGCAGGTGTAGGTTGCTGAGAGGGTCGGATGCTTACAGTCCCCAGTCACCCGCAGGTGCTTTTTCCCCTCTTAACACTGGACTTGGGACATTTTCACTTTGTTAGTACAATAGGATTCACTCCAGTTAGCTGCTTTTTTATTTTATCTTATTTATTTTTAATTTTGAGATGGAGTTTCACTCTTGTTGCCCAGGCTGGAGTGCAATGGTGAGATCTGAGCTCACTGCAACCTTCGCCTCTTGAGTTCAAGCCATTCCCCTGCCTCAGCCCCCCAAGTAGCTGGGATTATAGGCATGCACCACCACACCTGCTTTGTGTTCAGTAGAGACAGGGTTTCACCATGTTAGTGAGGCTGGTCTCAAATCCTGACCTCAGGTGATCCACCCGCCTTGGTCTCCCAAAGCGCTGGGATTACAGGCCTGTGCCACCATGCCCAGCCAGATAGTTGCTTTTCTAATGATTGCTTCATATTGTATTTAACCACTTACCATAATGTAACATTTCCTCTGATATTAGACACTTGCTTCATTTCTGGTCCTTTGCTAATGCAAAAATGATTGAGCGAACACCTGTGTGCACATACCTTTGCATTCTGTGGGGTCCCTTTCTTTTTTTTTTTTTTTCCTTCTGGAACATGGTGCTATCCCTTTTAATATGCGGGATTCCATTTCTAACTGTCAGGTTGCTGAGTGCCAGGGCGTGCAGATCGAGGAATCAGTGGGCATCGTGGGTTACCGTGGCTGTGCCCACCCCAGGCACTCATTATCCTGCCTTCCGTTTGCCCACTTCCTAAGCCCTGCAAGAAGTGCCAAACTGTCCTGCCTCTGCCAGTCTGATAGGTGCTGCGTATCTCCTTGATTTTATCTGCATCTCCCTGAGGTTGAACATATTTTTATCTCTGTTGGCCATTTGTAGTTTTTCTATTATGCTGGTTCCATTTTTCTGATTTTAAGAGCCTTTCTTATATCAAGAAATTGAAGCCTAAAGTATATATCAGTGTTGTTTTGTCAGGTCTTGTTTTTTGTTTGTTTTGTTTTCTTGGAGATGGAGTCTTGCTCTGTCACGCAGGCTGGAGTGCAGTGGCATGAACTCAGCTCACTGCAACTTCCGCTTCCCAGGTTCAAGTAGTTCACCTGTCTCAGCCTCCCAGGTAGCTGGGATTATAGGTGCATGCCCAGCTAATTTTTGTAATTTACTAGAGACAGAGTTTGACCGTGTTGGCCAGGCTGGTCTCAAAAGCCTCACCTCGTGGTCCACCTGCCTCGGCCTCCCAAAGTGTTGGGATTACAGGCGTGAGCCATGGTGTCCAGCTTCAGTTCTCGTTTCAGAGACTTTAGTTTAATGCAAGTGTTTACCCTTTAAGGCTGTGTTTTCTGTCAGTTCTAGGCCTTCCTCTGGCATGACTTTTTAAAGAAAAACTTTATTTAAAAAAAAAAAAATTTTTTTTTTTTTAAGAGATGGGGTCTCACTATGTTGTCCCAGCTGGCCTTAAACTCCTGGCCTCAAGTGATCCACCTGCCTTGGCCTCCCAAAGTACTGGGATTATAGGCGTGAGCCACCGCGCCTGGCCCATTTTTAGAAGGGCATTGATTTTTTTCATAAAGCTTTTATATTTAGGATCTGTGTTGCATGTGGTGCTTTTTGTGAGGAGTCCAGTGTGAAGATTCAGCCTTCAGGTGGCCACTTGCACAATCTCTGTCCCATTTCCGCTGGCCTGTCCTAGGTGCGCTGACTGCCCCGTGGAGGATGCGCTGCTGAGTGGTCTGTCGGTTGCTCTGTTGATGGGCATCACCCAGTGTTTTACTATACACTTGCTGCCCCAGAGGGCCGGGCTCCTGTCAGAGACTTTTTCCACTGGCTGTGTGCAGTGGCTCATGCTTATAATCCCAGCACTTTGGGAGGCCGAGGCCAGTGGATCACCTGAGGTCAGGAGTTCAAGACCCGCCTGCCTAACATGTACTAAAAATACAAAAATTAGCCAAGCATGGTGGCACACACCTGTAATCCCAGCTACTTGGGAGACTAAGACAGGAGAATCGTTTGAACCTGGGAGGTCTAGGCTGCAGTGAGCCAAGATCGTGCCACTGTACTCCAGCCTGGGTGACAGAACAAGACCTTGTCTCCAAAAAAAAAGCTTTTTTCCAGAGCCATCCTGCTGTCCTCACATACTTATTCTCGCAGATGAACTGTTGCTTAAGCAACAGTGACGTTTAAATTGTTCTTCAGATAGAATCCACTGTGTGCCGGGCAGTTCGTTGAGCAGTCCTGTGACCCTCATGACGACCTGTCACAGTGGAAGGTAGAACACCTCCTCCACCCGTGGGATCCCCTGGAGTGAGCCACCCCTCACCTCCGCGCGCTGCAGCCCTCCCCAGCCCTGGATGCAGGCACGTGGGAGTCTTACATTGCTTCTGTGGAGCTGCTGGCTTAAGAGGGTGACTCAGAGTTCAAGCCGGAAGGCACTGGCATGTGACTCATGAGCCAGTCCAAGATCAGAGGGCTAAGGGATAAAGGTGAGAGTTCCCCTTCCCAGAAGCTTGGTCTCACAGCTGGAAGCAGAGCCGTTGACTGACTGGAAAAACCAGAGATGTCAGGCGGGAGTGGGCGGTGGCCGGCCCAGCCCCACCTCTCAGCCTCTACCTCCACCAGCCCGCGCCAAGCCTGTCTGTCTGTTCTCCTGGTTGTCTGTGCCCTAGGACTCCTGGATTTAACTTTTCTTACATTTCCTATCGCATGGGTCCTCCACTTAGGATGTAACCACACAGGCAGGCCCTTCACTGTTTCCGGTCTCAGACTGTTCTACGCACCCACACAAAGGCAGTGTTGAAATAGCAGAGAGGGCCCTGGACCCGTTTAGCCCAGCACAGCCCCTGGGCTTTCTCTCCTGGCTCCGTCCGCAGGGCCCCAGGGACCCACATGAGGTCACGCGTGCTAGTGCCGGAGTGGGGAGGCAGGGAGCCCTCGGGCACCGCAGCTCCTTAGAGCTCTCCGCCTGGGCCGGTACGAGCATGGGTCTGCTGGTGCCCGAAATGGTGTCCGTGTGTGTGGGCATGACAGCCGCGTAACAGAGGTTTCCTGACGCCCTCTGTGCTTTCCAGGTGGATCCAGGATCTGGCTTCCAACATGTGGCGGCTCTGGGCCTCACTCTGCTGCCTGCTGGCGCTGGCCAACGCCTGGCGCGGGCCCTCCTTCCATCCCCTGTCGGACGAGCTGGTCAACTATGTCAACAAACAGAACACCACGTGGCAGGTGGGCTGTGGGGCCGAGTTCTACCAGTGTCCCCTCCGAAGTTGGCCTGTGCACGCTGACTCCAGGGACAGGGAGTGGGCTCCCGTTGTGGCCACGGAACATTGTGTGCAGGACCGTGGAGGAATGGCCCTATACCCTATGTGTGTGCGTGTGTGTGCACACGCAGAGAGGTGTGGGGAGCAAGTAAGCTTGGGAAGTGTTCAAAACCAGCTAGCCCTGTGCCGCCCATCGTGGCAGAGTGGCAGTTCATCGGTCCTGCCCCTGATTCCCTTTGTTTCTGCCCAGCCCTGACCGTGGGACTGAGAAGCAAGAATGAGGAGTGAGCGTGTTGAGGGCTAGAGGGGGTCTCTGATTGTCAGCAAATGGTAGCAGATCAGGGGAGACACCTACTCTGCCCACATGTCACTCTGGGCTGTTCCCTTCTGCCCCTGGCCCGCATACCCTCAAGGTGGGTAGGGCCCCTAGCTTTCCCTGGGTTGGGCCTGGGGTATGGGCAGTGTGCCCATCTACCACCATCCCAGGAAATCCCTCAGTCGGTGGGTGACTCTCTTCCAGGCCGGGCACAACTTCTACAATGTGGACCTGAGCTACTTGAAGAAGCTGTGTGGTACCTTCCTGGGTGGCCCCAAACCACCCCAGAGGTGAGTGCCCGCTCCTCTGCACCATTGTAATGGGAGTGGCGGGCGCTGGTGTGGGGCAGTGGGAGAGTGCAGGCCTCCCTGGCATCTGCGGGGCTCATGCCGCCCAGAACGGCCAATGCCGAGGTACAGCACTTGTCTCTTTTCATTATTCTATTATTTACTTTCTCTTTTTATTTTTTCCACCTCAAGTTATTAGAAGAGAAGATGCTGTGCTTTCTTTTGTTCTTGAGAGTCTTGCGCTGTCACCCAGGCTGGAGTGCACTGGCAGCATGTCAGCTCACTGCAGCCTCTGCCTCCTGGGTTCAAGCCATCCTCATTCCTCAGCCTCGCAAGTAGCTGGGGCCACAGGCGTGCACCACCATGCCCGGCTAATATTTGTACTTTTAGTAGAGACAGGGTTTCCCCATATTGGCCAGGCTGGTCTTGAACACCTGGCCTCAACAAGCGATCTGCTCCCCTCAGCCTCCCAAAGTGCTGGAATCACAGGCATGAGCCAGTGCCCTGGCCTCCGGTGTTTCTCCTGTGCTTCTCCACGGGGTCTCAGCCCCATGCGTGACAGACTAGGCCTGGCTGTCCACTCTCTGGGCAGACTCAATCTTGAGTAAATTAAGGAGAATCTAAGAAAAAGCCAGATGACACCGGTCATGGTGGCTCACGCCTGTAATCCCAGCAGTTTGAGAGGCCAAAGCCAGTGGATCACCCAAGGTCAGGAGTTTCAAGACTAGTCGGGCCAACATGGCAAAACCCCATCTCTACTAAAAATGCAAAAATTCGCTGGCCATGGTGGCGGGTGCCTATAAATCCCAGCTACTCAGGAGGCTGAGGCTGGAGAATCGCAAGAACCCTGGAGACAGAAGTTCGAGTGAGCCAGGATCGTGCCATTTCCCTCGTGAGGACGGGGTAAAGTTGCCGGCTGCTGCCACCTACACAGTGGGGATGATATGAAAAGTGATGAGAGGGTCCTGGGCAGATGTTGAGGGAGGGGATTGGGGCAAGAAACACTATCTGGACCCTGTGGATAGACTCATTAAAAAATCCATAGGCCGGGCGTGGTGCCTCACACCTGTAATCACAGCACTTTGGGAGGCCAAGACGGGCGAATCACAAGCTCAGGAGATCATCCTGGCCAACGTGGTGAAACTAAAAATAGGAAACGTTAGATGAATATGGTGGTGTGCCCCTGTAATCCCAGCTACTCGGGAGGCTGAGGCAGGAGAATTGCTTGAACCTGGGAGGCAGAGATTGCAATGAGCTGAGACTGCATCACTGTATTCCAGCCTGGCAACAGAGCGAGACTCCGTCTCAAAAAAAGAAGAAAAAAAAAATCTGTTACATAAGGCTAGAAAGCAGCATACAAAATTGCGAGTCAGACCAGGCACAGTGGCTCGTGCCTGTAATCTCCAGCACTTTGGAAGGCCAACAAGGGCAGATCATTTGAGGTCAGGAGTTTGAGACTAGCCTGGCCAATATGGTGAAACCTTGCCTCTACTACAACTACAAAAAGTAGCCGGGCATGGTGATGGATGCCTGTAATCCCAGCTACTCAGGAGGCTGTGGTACGAGACTTGCTTGAACTCAGGAGGCGGAGGTTGCAGTGAGCAGAGATCGCGCCATTGCGCTCCAGCCTGGACGACAGAGTGAAACTGTCCCCAAAACAATAAATCTCAAGTTGCATTGAGCAACAGAATTTCCTTGTTTCATTAAATCCCTAGGGCCACCTGCCTGCAGCTTTCTCTGCCTGTCTGGTGTTCACTTCCTGTCTAGGGGAGTGTGGCCCAGCCACAGTGACTGCTCTTAAGCCACCCAGTGGCCTTTGCAGGGATCGGGGAGGCAGTTGTAGGATGAGAGCTTGTAATGACTGCCTTCCTTTATCCAGAGTTCAGTTTGCTGAGGACCTGAATCTGCCTGAAAGCTTCGATGCGCGGGAACAGTGGCCCCAGTGTCCCACCATCAAGGAGATCAGAGACCAGGGCTCCTGCGGCTCCTGCTGGGTAAGCTTCTGCCGGCTGGGGAGGGCTGGAGAGCGAGAGAGCAGCAGTGGGGAGGCATGGGGGATTCAGGGTGGGGCCCACTCTGACAAGGCAAGTTACAGAAACTTCCCCAGTCCATTTCCATCAGTGTAAAAATCACGATTGCTCTGCACATGAATTCTGGCAAGGATTAGGTGGAGCCTCCTGCAGGTTGCTAGTCCGCGTGTGTGGGGCGGCGAAGCAGCTCCCTTCCCTGACAGCTGTTCCGTCTGCAAATACCAGGTGCCCTCACTGCTACTCTGCTTCCAGAAAGCGTCCCATCAGTGTCAGCGAGCTCCCTTTTTTTTTTTTTTTTTTTTTTTTGAGACGGAGTTTCACTCATGTTACCCAGGCTGGAGTGCAATGGCGCGATCTCGGCTCACCGCAACCTCCGCCTCCTGGATTCAGGCAATTCTCCCGCCTCAGCCTCCTGAGTAGCTGGGATTACAGGCACGCACCACCATGCCCAGCTAATTTTTTTGTATTTTTGGTAGAGACGGGGTTTCACCATGTTGACCAGGATGGTCTCGATCTCTTGACCTCATGATCCACCCGCCTCGGCCTCCCAAAGTGCTGGGATTACAGGCTTGAGCCACCGCGCCCGGCCCAGCGAGCTCTCTTAATTTTGTCTTTTAATTGTGGTAAAATACATGTAACAGGAAATGTAATAATCTTAGCAATTTTTTTTTTTTTTTGAGGAGATGGAGTCTTGCCCTGTCACCCAGGCTGGAGTGCAGTGGCAGGATCTCAGCTCACTGCAACCTCTGCCTCCTGAGTTCAATTGATTCTCCTGCCTCAGCCTCCCCAGTAGCTAAGACTACAGGCATGTACCACCACACCCAGCTAATTTTTGTATTTTTAGTAGAGACGGGGTTTTGCCATGTTGGACAGGCTGGTCTCAAACTCCTGACCTCAGGTGCTCTGCCCTTCTCGGCCTCCCAAAATGTTGGGATTACAGTGTGAGCCACCGCACCTGGCATCTATTTTCAAGTGTACAGTGCTGTGGCATTAAGGACATTCACAGCGTTGCTCAGCCATCACCACCATCTGTCCCCAGAACTCTTTCTCAGCTTGCAAGACGGAAACTCTGTCCCCATTAACACTCATCCCCCAGCCCCTGGTGACCCCCACTCTACTTTCTGTCTCTACGACTTTGATTCCTAGGGACCTCATACAAGTGGATCACATAGTGTTTTCTGGGTGAGCTGTGTTTTTTTGTTGAGAAACACCACCAGGCACAGTGGCTCACCACGCCTGTAATCTCAGCACTTTGGGAGGCTGAGGGGGGCAGATCACCTGAGGTTAGTAGTTTGAGACCAGCCTGGCCAACATGGTGAAACCCCAATCTCTATTAAAAATACAAAAATTAGCTGGGTGTGGTGGCAGGTGCCTATAATCCCAGCAACTGCAGAGGCTGAGGCAGGAGAATAGCCTGAACCCAGGAGGCAGAGGCTGCAGTGAGTAGAGATCTTGCCACTGCATTCCAACCTGGTAACGAGTGAAACCTGTCTCAAAAAACAAAACACACGCACACAAACTAAGACTATGCATTTTACGAATTTCAGAAATGAACCAAGTTCCCAGGCGGAGGCTTACAGTGGTGGTTCTCTTGCTTTAAAAGCTGAGTTGGCCTGGCACAGTGATTCATCATGCCTCTAATCCCAGCACTGTGGGAAATCACTTGAGCCCAGGAGTTCAAGAGCCATTTGGCCAACATAGCAAGACCCCACTTCTACCCAAAAAAAAAAAAAAAAAAATGAGTTTGAGCCCCAGGAGCCTCCCCTGTGTTGAGGTCAGCTGCCCGGAAGGTCCGAGGTGCCCATGGGCCTTGGAGGGGACTGTTGGAGAGGGCACAGCCTGGACATGGTGGCCTCACTGGGTAGGGCTTGTTCCTCCAGGCCTTTGGGGCAGTGGAAGCCATCTCTGACCGCATCTGCATCCACACCAACGCACACGTCAGCGTGGAGGTGTCGGCGGAGGACCTGCTCACCTGCTGTGGGAGCATGTGTGGGGACGGGTGAGTCAGCTGCACTTCAAGAGTGAGTTTAGTGCTGAGACCTGGGGCGCCAGCCTTCTCGGGGGATGGTGACTTTTTGCCTGGGACTTGGGGAGACTCTGGGAGTCTGGCAGGGGCTTGGCCTGGCTGCTGCTTCCTGGGAGGTCCCTGAGCCAAGGCTGGCCTGCAGAGCTGTCTGAGGGGTGGCATCCCCAGAAAATGTGGTGCCACTTCTGACCCCTCGCCTGGTTTATGTCATGCTCATTCCTTCTTCCTGCCTGGGGAAACCTTGGGGCATTTCCTATGTGGAATTAGGAGGATCGTGCCTCAGGTGCTGGCAGCGAGCTTCCTGCTGGCTGCCCGGCTGTGGTTCTGCAGTAGTGTTCGCCCACAGCTGCAGATCAGAAATGTTTGTAGGCTTCGAAAAACGTGCCTGGGCCTCTCCCCAGCCCACTGAATTGAGAGTCACGGGCAGCAGTGGGTTTCTGTGACAGCCTCAGGGAAGCTTAGTATCTGCTGAGTTGAGAATCGCTGCATGCCCTAGAAGGGCGCTTGGAGCTGGGCCTGTCTTCCCCAGGATCATTGTGGGCAGTGGTGGGATTGGGGCGATTCCCAATCCCCCAAGCCTTGTGTTTCTAGTGAGGGTCCCCCCGGAGGGTTTGGGGTCTGGGAGGGCTGCTGCACTACTTGCTGGAGGTGGGGGCGGGTGCAGGAGTACCTTGGGCACGTGGTTTCCACGTAGTGTTCTAGCTCATGCTTCTCAGAGCTTTCATGAGAGGCTCTTTTCAGCTGTAATGGCGGCTATCCTGCTGAAGCTTGGAACTTCTGGACAAGAAAAGGCCTGGTTTCTGGTGGCCTCTATGACTCCCATGTAGGTGAGTGTGTGCCCTCGGCCCCTTTCTTACAGCTGGATTGTTCACACAGTGAATCATTGTAGCTTTATTGGCTTTCATAAAGTGGATGTTGAGACAGGGCCGGGTGAAAGGTGCGGGCAGGATCTGCCTGGTGTCTGTGCTGCAGGCACCTGGCTGGCCTTGTTCCAGGCCCGCGTGGTCTGGCGGGGCTTCGTGGTGGGGGCCATTGGCTGACTCTGCTTTCTCCGGGTCCCCCTAGGGTGCAGACCCTACTCCATCCCTCCCTGTGAACACCACGTCAACGGCTCCCGGCCCCCGTGCACGGGGGAGGGCGACACCCCCAAGTGTAGCAAGAGCTGCGAGCCTGGCTACAGCCCGACCTACAAGCAGGACAAGCACTACGGTAAGGGGCGGGCACGGCCTGGGAGCTGCTGCAGGGCAGAGAGCAGGGCCCAAGAGCCCCAGGCTGGAGACCGGCTGGGGAGGGATGCAACAGCATACTCTCCACCTTCTGCCTGTTCCGCTGTGAACTGAGCCTGAGCCCTCCCCACCTGTAAGGGACCAAAGCTGTCATTTTACAAGGGAATGGCATGTCCTGGAGTCCTGGGTACCTTGGCTTCTTCCGGGGCCTCGTGCTCACCGCTCCGTTCTCTCCCTCCTGAGCTTCCAGCCTTAGCCCCTTCCTTACTTCCTCCGGGGAGCCTGCGTTGAGCCCCCGGGCTGAGCAGGTCCCTTTCACGCACAGTCTTCCCCTGGGGGTCCCCAGAAATCAGTGACTGGCTGACTGGCGCAGTAGGAGGCACTGTCACTGCCCTCTCCAACCCCTGGCTCGGTCCATTTTCCAGGATACAATTCCTACAGCGTCTCCAACAGCGAGAGGGACATCATGGCCGAGATCTACAAAAACGGCCCTGTGGAGGGAGCCTTCTCTGTGTATTCGGACTTCCTGCTGTACAAGTCAGGTACGTGCTGGTATCTGACAGCATCAGAGGGTAGGGGTCAGGGGAGGTGCACCCAGATGCCAAGGTGGGTTCAGGTAGGCCAGTAGGACTTGATCTGGGCAGGCAGGTGAGGGGCTGGGGAGAGGACTGTGTGGGGCCTCTGGCCTGGGCCACTCTGTGGACCAGGCTGGCTCCTGACAATTCTTTGTCCACCTTCCGTGCCACTTGCCTTTCATCTGTGTCACGCACAGAGAATTCCAGAGGCATCTCGGCTAGCTCTTTCCCATCCATCCCTTAGAAGCAAGCTCACATGTCTTCTCTGTGGAGGCGTCCCCTCGCTGGCAGCTGGCCACACCTGCCCTTGCCGTCATGGCGTTCCATTCTTTCCCAGCATGTTGTCCTTACAAGGTCAGGTCTTCCTTGTCTGCACTGGGTGACAACATTTTACTCACCTGTGTCTTTGCAGAGGTGTAGATCATGTCTCACCCTAGTGCATAAACACACAGGGAGGACCTTGCCCTGGGCAGTGCCATAGGGACTCGAACCAAGGAATCTGGACAGTCTCTACCCCGAAATACTGTCTCTTGTTCCAGTAGGCCGGGCGCGGTGGCTCAAGCCTGTAATCCCAGCACTTTGGGAGGCGGAGATGGGCGGATCATGAGGTCCTGAGATCAAGATCATCCTGGCCAACATGGTGAAACCTCATCTCAACTAAAATACAAAAAATGAGCTAGGCGTGGTGGGGTGCACCTGTAGGCCCAGCTAGTCACTACTCAGGAGGCTAAGGCTGGGGAATTGCTTGAACCCAGGAGGTGGAGGTTACAGTGAGCCGAGATCAGGCCACTGCAGCCCAGCCTGGGCAACAGAGCAAGACTCCATCTCAAAAACAAATCTCTTGCTGCAGAAGCAGTCTTTGCTGTCTCGTTAATATTTTGCTAGATTGAAAACTCCAAAGCTCTCAGCTTTTATAAAACAGTTTGACAAAATGATTCTGGCAAGAAAAATATTACTGTAAAGATGGTGGTTCTTAGCACAGTCCTTGCCCATATTGTTAAAAAATGCATTTCTACTTTGACACTGATTTCCCCGCCAGGGACAGCCTGGTGGGCAGCGCTGAGCACCTTAGCTGGCATCTTTCCCGCACCTAACATTGGCTGCCACCCGCCCTCCCTTCTCTCCTCTGTCACCTCTCCAGGGTGTACCCAGAGCAGCTATTTTAAAACTTGTCGCCCAGGCTGAGGCGTAGTGGCACGATCTCAGCTCACTGCAACCTCTGCCTCAGCCTCTTGAGTAGCTGGGACTATAGGTGCGTGCCACCAGGCCCGGCTGATTTTTAGTAGACAGTGTTTCACCATGTTGGTCAGGCTGGTCTAGCCTGATCTCAGGATCCACCCGCCTCAGCCTCCCAAAGTGCTGGGATTATAGGCGTGACCCTCTGCACCCGGCCTTAAAACTCTTTAACCCATGTAACCCTTCTGACAAGCCCTTACCTTCTCCTGCCCGGAGGGTAGCCAGCTCAGTGTGAGGGGTGCTGCGGAGCATGGGGCAGTGGCTGGGTCTCACTTCTGACCGCTTCTCCCCATCTCAGGAGTATACCAGCATGTCACCGGCGAGATGATGGGTGGCCACGCCATCCGCATCCTGGGCTGGGGCGTGGAGAACGGCACGCCCTACTGGCTGGTTGGCAACTCCTGGAACACAGACTGGGGTGACAATGGTGAGTGGTGGGGAACTGGGAGCCACACACAGGGGCCATCTTGGCTTTCTCTGTTCTACCTGCTGAACTGCCTCAAACTGTGGACGTGCGGCCAGGCTGTGAGCTCCTTCTAAATGCTAGAGGCCAGGGAGGGAGGTGTCAGGAGGTGTGCCCCACAGCTGCCTCCAGAAGCTTCATGGTGTGAGGGCTGTGAAACTGAGCAAACAGCAGGAGCTGTCAGGTATTAGGGACTTACTCCCAGATTTTTTAGGGATGAGTCTGAATATACTGACCCTTGTCACATTTTAAAAGCACCTCACTTTTTATTCCCAGGCTTCTTTAAAATCCTCAGAGGACAGGATCACTGTGGAATCGAATCAGAAGTGGTGGCTGGAATTCCACGCACCGATCAGTACTGGGGAAAGATCTAATCTGCTGTGGTCCTGTCCTGGGGGAGTTTTTCCTGCACGCAGTCAGGGATGGGGATAGAAATGTCTTTTAATCTTTGAGTCCCTGTAAGATACAGGGCCTGCAGGACTGGACTGGCCAAACCTCCTATCAACCATCAGAGCTGTCTTCCAAGGAGACTCATCCACGTTCTGGCTACCTCTGAGCCTGTTCAGTGGACTGATGGCTGCAGTGTAGACAGTTAGGCCACGTGAGCCACTGCTGCCAGCACGGAGCTCCTTTCCCCATGCCTAGTGCTATAGGGAGTACCTGCTGCCCCATCCCTGATCCATCCATCTCTGGGAGCAAGACAGAGAGGCCCAGGAATGGAAAGCAGAGTTCCTCGCAGGATTCAAGGTCCCCCATCAGCAGTACCTCTAAGCAAGGAGCTTTCTACATTTGCTACAAGATCAGAGGACAGATGGTACTGGGAGCCCTTTGGAGAACGCCACATTCTCCTAGGGCCCCTGCCTCTGTCGGGCTTTGCAGTGTCAGAAACTCTGATCTTGTCCTCAGCATGATTCTTTTTGAATAGAAGTTTTATTTTTTGTGCGCTCTGCTAATCCTGTGGATGAAGGGGTTGGACAGTGGGAGACCTGTGCTCGTTTACAGATGGCCTCCTCATGGCATGGCTCAAAACGAAACCTAGTAGCTGTAACTGGTTTCCCACCATGAAACTAGTGTAGGAGAAAGCAGATTTTACTGTTTTTCAAAAATCCCTGCTTCACCCTATCAAGTTAAGGAATGCCTGTGCCAATAAAAGGTCTGTCCTTCAACTCAGTCAGCTCTGATGGAATCTCAGAGGTCATTTGTCACTGCCTGTACACTTGTAGCTGCTATCCTCAGCCCTGCAGAGAATCACGCCCTGGGACTGCATGCCCTCAGGACTCTTGGGACCTCATCTTAACTTCCCACTGCCCCGCCATGTTTTCCACCACAGCATCCCCATCAACCGTCTCTGTAAGTCCTTGATGAGTTTGCCCTTGCTTAAGAACTAACTGTAGAGCAGTGCTTTTTTGAGACAGAATCTTACTTTGTCATCGAGGTTGGAGTACAGTGGTGCTATTTCAGCTCACTGCAACCTGCACCTCCTAGGTTCTAGCTATTCTCCTGCTTCAGCCTCCCAAGTAGCTGGGATTAGAGGCACCCACCACCACGCCGAGCTAATTTTTATATTTTTAAGTATATACAAGGTTTGACCATGTTGGCCAGGCCAGTTTCAAACTCCTGACCTCAAGCTAATCCACCCACCTCGGCCTCCCAAAGTGCTGGGATTACAGGGTGAACCACCGTGCCTCGCCTCTATTAGCCACAAATCCATCAGTGACCTGAGAATTCTCATGAAACAGGCCTGGTTTCCTAGTGATCTCGCATAACCAAGATGCCATCCCGTGGAGAGCCACATCCCCCCGGATGCCCTCAAGTCAGCCTGTACAAAGTATTTTGAATCTGTATGCCACTGGTTTGCATTGCTGGTCAAGAAGTCTCGTGCTCTGCATAGGCCTGGTTTAGAATCGTGTTACACCAGTTCTTGCAAGAGTAGAGGAATCTAGAAGAACCAGCAATCACTGTACTGTCCTGTCAAGATACACCTCAGTATTACCCTTCCCAACTGAGGCTGGGTGGGGCTAGCTCTCTCCAAAAGCACTGAAGTTTAGCTTCTGATGTGACTCAGAAGTTAGGATTCAGAAGCTACATCTAATAAGCTCTGAAACTCTGAAAAACATTGCAGGAAACGGTTGTGATGCCCATCATGGCACTTGAGAGATGCCTAACGGGTTACCAAAGCCGCAGACGCATAACCACTTATTCTTCAAGTTTCACCTAGAACATATTCATAACCTCAATAAAGTTCTACCTGCTCCCAAACTGGGTTGAATCATTCCACTCACACCGTCTCCCTCACCTCCATCGAATATGCACCTGCAACTCCATCCCCTGCCTCCAGCCAGTGAACGCACAGAATGAACTGTGGGGCATCTCAACATCAGCTCAGGGCTGTCAGAAAAACCTGCCTTGTACTGGGACAGAGCTCAGTGCTTCAGTACACCTCGGATTACCCCAGTGACATGACAGGTAGAGGTGACAATGCCTTTTCAGTCTTTACCCAGAGAAAGGCTTCTTTGACACACTCCAGAATGGAAACTGAAGTACAGATAGGCAATCCAAGTCTCACTGTCACCCAGGCTGGAGTGCAGTGGCGCACTTTTCGCTCACTGCAACCTCCGCCTCCTGAGATCAAGCAATCCTCCTGCATAGCTGAGATTACAGGCACTTCCCACCACACCTGGCTAAATTTTGTATTTTTAGTAGAGACGGGGTTTTGCCATGTTGGCCAGGCTGGTCTTGAATTCCTGACTTAAAGTGATTCACCTGCCTCTGCCTCCTAAAGTCCTAGGATTACAGGCATGAGCCACTGTGCCTGGCCACTACTCTTTGAGGAAAACAGTAATTTGCCCCTCTTGAAACGTGCCTGAGAGAGCTATACTCAAGTGGTCCACGGAGCAGGATCATGGCCATCATATGAGAGCCTATTAGAAATGCTGAGCATGGGCCGGGACCAGTGGCCCATGCCTGTATATAATCCTAGCACTCTGGGAGGCAGAGGCAGGTGGATCACCTGAGGTCAGGAATTGGAGACCAGCCTGGCCAACATGGTGAAAACCCATCTCTACTAAACACAAAAAAAAATTAGCCAGGCATGGTGGCCCGTGCCCATAATCCCAGCTACTCAGGAGGCTGAGGAAGCAGAATCGCTTGAACCTGGGAGGTGGAGGCTGCAGTGAGCTGAGTTCACACAACTGCACTCCAGCCTGCATGATGGGAGTGAGACTCAGTCTCAAACAAAAAAATGCTGAGTATGAGAAGGCTAGACCTCTGAACCAGCATTTGCATCTCCCAGGACCCCAGGTAATTCCTAAGTACATTCAAGCTCAGAACCCCTTTCTAACTGCTCCCTGATTAGGAGGCTGTCAGAGATTTTAGGAATCCAAGCTCTTGGTCACCTTGCCAGACCTACTCTGTCCAAGTCTGGTCCCAGCAATCGGGCAATTCTGATATAAAACCTGAGAACCACAGCCTTAGAACTGCTTCTGAACTGCTAACAGCAACCGAGAATGCTTGTTACATGCCTGACTTGCCACCTTCCTCCTATACATACCCTTGAGCCCCTGGGAAATGGCGCATAGGTGGAAGAAGGGCACTTCCTCGTACTTACCCACAGGGATCCAGGAGTTCCCATATGCAGACGTCGAGCTCATACTCCCAACCGATGTAATTGTTTATGCTCCTAGATTCAGATGAGTCAGGCTCCTCAAAATATTCCATTAGGTAGGATCCAAACAGACTGTGTGCCAGACGTACTATAAAATGATACTAGAAGTGGGAGTAGAGGGTAGGGTTGCTAGATTTAGTAAACAGAAATACAAGATGCCCAATCACTTTTGAATTTTCAGATATGCAAGGGATTTGGAGGTTTTTTTTTTTGTTTGTTTGTTTGTTTTTTTTGATACAGAGTCATTCTTGTCATCTAGGCTGGAGTGCAGTGGCATGATCTTGGCTCACTGCAACCTCTACCTCAAGGGTTCAAGCGATTCTCATGCCTTAGCCTCCCAAGTAGCTGGGGCTACAGTCATGTGCCAAACCCAGCTAGTTTCTATATTTCTCATAAAGATGGGGTTTCACCATGTTGATCAGGGTGGTCTCGAACTCTTGACTTCAGGCGATCCACCCTGCTCGGCATCATAAAGGGCTGGGATTACAGGCGTGAGTCACAGTGCCCAGCCATGCAAGCAATTTTTTTAGTCTAAATATGTCACGTGCAATATTTGGAGTATAATTCTAAAAAATAAGATTTTTCTGGGTGCAGTGGCTCACCTGTAATCCCAGTACTTTGGGAGGCCAAGGTGGGCAGATCACCTGAGGTCAGGAGTTTGAGACCAGCCTGACCAGCATGGCAAAACTCCATCTCTACTAAAAAGACAAAAATTAGCCGGGCATGGCAGCATGTGCCTGTAATCCCAGCTACTCTGGAGGCTGAGGCAGGAGAATCACTTGAACCTGGGAGACAGAGGTTGCAGTGAGCTGAGACTGCACCCCTGCACAGTAGCCTGGGCAACAGACTACAACAAGAGACTCTGTCTTGGAAAAATGTTTATCTGAAATTCAAGTTTAACTGAGCATCCTGTGTTTTTTTCTTTTATAATGATAGTTGACATTTTATTTTTATACTGAGACAGGGTCTGTTGTCCAGGCTGGCGTGCAGTGGCACAAACACAGCTCACTGCAGCCTCAACCTCCTGGGCTCAAATGATCCTCCTGCCTCAGCCCCCCCACACCCTCCAAGTAGCTGGGACCACAGGTGTAAGGCAACATGCCCAGCATCCCGTATTCTATCTGGAAACCTTAGTAGAGACGATACTTAAAAGGAAGACAAGCTTTCAAAGAGCTTCAGAATGGAATGAGAGCAAATACCTTTTACATGTCAGTGATAGCAGAAAACGTACCTAGCTTTATAGATAGAAGAAACCTGAGATCACCCAAACCACACAGCTCAGGAAGTGGTGGCACAGGTAATGACCAAGGAGTCAGGAGCGAAGCTTCCCACAGGCCCCACTCAGACCAAAGCCCTTTCCAGCAGGTTGTCTTACGTGAACCTTGGCAGAATTCAATCTTAGATTTCAACACACAGATTTGTAACAACCTACCTTGAAATCTCGAACCAAGTTTTGAGGCTCGAATTTCTCGGAAAATACTATTAAGTCTAGCTCAACTGTCCCAACCTTTTCGGCCCAGGGACAGGTTTCATAAAGAATTTTCCCACGACGGAAGGGAATGGTTTTGGGATGAAACTGCCACTCAGGTCGTCAGGCATTAGATTCTCGTAAGGAACATGCAACTTAGATCCCTCAGTGCGCAGTCGCACGTATGAGAATTAACGCCAAGTGGAGCTCAGGTAGTCGTGTTCACTCACCTGCCGCTTACCTCCTGCCACGATGCCCAGTTCCTGACAGGCCACGGAACAGTAGGATTAGTACCCGTCCTAGGCCTGGGGATCAGGGACCCCTGGTCTGGCTGTATTCCACGTGGCAAGTTATCTTGGCTGGTAACAGGTATGTCCAGGGCGAAGCCTCAGATGAACCAATTAACTGAAGTCTCCCTGGGCCCAAACTAATTTTGCTATCAGTGGTCATAGGAAGAAAGTGTGTTTACAACAATGCAAATCTAACGTTACAAATGGGATGATTAAGCCAGCATCCACGACAGGCTGCAGAAGAGCCGACTATATACTACGAACACCTGTAGCATTAATGGCTTCTAGAAAGTACTGAATGCCATAGTGCACTGATTCTCAACCCGAAGGTCCACAGCCTTCCTTTCCACGCTGAGCATCTCAGTGACAGCACATCGCAGGCTCTGCCACACTGGGGTAGAGGGGAAGATCAAACTCCAAGCAGCAGAGAAGTACCATTCTGCTCCCAAGACAATCACCTGAAGACAGCTTTTGCCTGTCTTAAGACTTGAATACTTTTAAAAAAGAAAAGCTGCTGTGGGGGACATAAACCTTAAAGTTTCTTTTGAAATACAGTCTCCCGCTGTCATCCAGCGTGGAGTGCAATGGCATGATCTTGGCTCACTGCAACCTCCACCTCCCAGAATCAAGCAATTCCCCTGCCTCAGCCCCCTGAGTAGCTGGGATTACAGGCATGTCCCACCATGCCCAGCTAATTTTTGTACTTTTAGTAGAGACAGGGTTTCACCATGTTAGCCAGGCTGGTCTCAAACTCCTGGCCTCAAATGATCCACCTGCCTTGGTCTCCGAAAGTGCTGGGATTATAGGCGTGAGCCACCGCACCCACCTAATTTTTGTATTTTTTCAGCAGAGATGAGGTTTCGCCGTGTTGGCCAGGCTGCTCTCGAACTGCTGACCTCAAGTGATCTGCCTGCCTCAGGCTCCCAAAGTGCTGGGATTACATGCATGAGCCACCATGCTGGGCCACCAACTCCATTCTTGAGCTCCATCTTTCCCACAGGCAGGCAGGCAGGCTTTCAAGTGAACTGGACTTGACAAATGCAGAGCAATTACATTCTTTATTATACAAATCTCAAAAATGTCCACCTTTGCTGGAGGCCAATCTTGTAAAATGGGGTCAAAGGCAATCCTGCTGTTTTTCTCTGAAAGCTAAACTCTCTTTGAGTGAAAAAATCATACTAGAACACCCAGAATTTTATTCCCAGGCTTCGTAATGCAAAAGGCAGTTGGCCTCCTTAGGAAACATGAAAGTATTACCCAAACCACAAATATTTCTATCAACTCCATTCAATCCAATGAAAGAAAACAAAATGATAAAAATAGGAACTGAACAGAAAGAAAATTCATTTTCTACTACGATTACCATTCAAAGGTTGCTTCAAATTACTTTTAATTATCGTTCTAGCCAGGATCACACTAAATAAGACCTCGTGACAGGCCCATATGCAGCCACTTCAACTAAAGCGTGGTGCAGAATGCGCTGCCACGAGCCACAGGCAGCACAGCCATCACCTCCCCCAAGCACAGGTCGCTGCGGTGAGCCGCCCTTTCCTTTTCCTTTTGTGTTTATATTCTTCTCAACTGCATTTCAGTTTCCTAAAGGTCCCAGCCACACAAGAGTTCTTTGAGGGATTAAAGTAGGAGGAAAAAAAATAGAAGCCAACATCCATCCTCGAAGAAAAAAAGTAAATCCATTTCATGGTGAACTTCAGCTTCCTGACAAATTTGAGATCAGTGTTCTCCAGTCTGAACATAGTCTTCCGTGACCTGGGAGAGTGTGGTCAGGTACTGCCAGCTCAGGGCGGCCAAGAGCATGACAAAGGACAGATAGATGGGGGAGTAGTGGCTTCGGGAGATCAGCTGACAGTTGGGAAGATTCTGCGTCCGGATGGTGGAGATGATCTGCCTCGTTTTACTGGAAGATGGGTCTGAGTCAGGGATTCTATGGTAAATCTGTCGAACGTACAGGAAAATACGGTAAGTGCTGTGTGCTTTACATTTTCCATGGCTACTTACAACAACCCTCCACTGGGAGGTATTTTATGCCCATTTTACCAACGAGGAAAGGGAGGCTCAGAAAGTAACTTTCCCAAAGCCACCCCAATGGGAAGACGGGGATGTCAGCCCCAGCCTGCTCATCGCAAAACCCGTCTTCTTCCTGAGCAAGCGGGAGGCAGAGGCACGTATGCTGCACCCCAGAGGCCCTTGAAAGCGGTGGCCAGACCACACTTATCTTCACATCCCAGCACCCCACAGTGCCAGGCCCAATACACATCAGCATAGTTCGCGTACAGATCACGAAGAAAGCGAAAGATTGGGCAAAAGCGGCTTAGAAACAAGATGGAACGCGCAGTACAGGCCACAGCCCGACGAAGGAAGGCAGGCACAGAAGCAGGGGCCTATGAACCACCCTGGAGTCCTGCCTGTGCCTCCCCCACACCTCCACAAGCCTCCGAAGCATGTGCAGAATCCATCTCTTCCCCTGCATCCCTGGAATGAGTGCCTGAGGTCAGGCCCTCAGTGCCCATCAGCTGAGCTACCTCAATCTTCAAAGTGAGTTTGAGTCTAAGCTTGAACCCTCGAATCCACATGTCCTCCACACTGTCCCCAAGGAGACCTCAAACCTCTCCCTCATGCCTCAGTGGCGCCAGCCCTACCTCTGGCAGAATAAAGCCTGAGCTCTGTCATGTGCAGTGCAAGGCCACCTGTGGTCCAGGCACACTGCACCCATCTAGTGTCACCAGCCCTTACCCACCTCCCTCTCTTCAGTCTAGTAACAATTGCCAGGCCAGGCGTGGTGGCTCATGCCTTGGAATCCCAGCACTTCGGGGGTGCCGAGGTAGGTAGACTGCTTGAGCTCTGGAGTTCAAGACCAGCCTGTGCAACACAGTGAAACCGTTTCTACAAAATAAAGAAAACTTAGCCGGGCATCCTGGCATGTACCTGTGGTCCCAGCTACTTGGGGACTGGGGTGGGAGGACCACATGGGCCAGGGAGGTGGAGGTTGCAGTGAGGCGAGATCATGCCACTGCACTCCAGCCTGAGTGATAGAACAAGACCCTGTCTCAAAAAACAAACACAAAAGCACAGCCATCTGCTGTTGTCTCACCCGTGCAACGCTCCTCACACTTCTGTCCTTCCTCACACCACTCCTCTCTGGAGTCTGTCGCCCACGTCCCTTCAGCTGGCTCTTACCTAAGCCCCCAAGTCTCAACTTCAGGATTACGCCTTCTACAAAACCTGTGTGCACCTCCAGGTTCAGCCAGGAGCAACCCGCTTGAATGTATCTGTCCCGTTCCACTTACGTGGAAGTGGCCGTCTGTAGCCGACACCCTGACTACACCGCACCCACCCATTCACCTTTCATCCCAGCCTCGCCCTGTGCCTGGCACACAGCAAGCCCGCGATCATACTATGTTTACTGAATGGAACTGACAGGCCAGGTAGCAGGTTACTGTGGTGGGAAGGGACGATGATCTGAGCCATGACTGAGACAAAGAGCGGGGAGAGGACAGAGCAGAACAGAACAGGCATTTTTAAAACACATTTTTTGCCCCCAATTTTTATGATATAATGGATATTCCCCCACTCCAAACACGTCTTCTATTTTTGCCACCCTCTCCCTCAAAACACACAGTGGAAATTTAAAACAAGAAAGTAAAAGAGCATGCCTATAGGGATATGCTAAGGCTACCTAATATCTACAATTATGCTACGAAGGACAGCGAGACCGAGAAAATTGGAGGTGGGGAATCAAAAAACAATTTCTTCTTTAATTTCTTTGGAAAAATCCAATTCTGCCTGTAAAAGCAATACAAACATAAATTTAAAAAAGTCGGGGGGAGATCCAAGATGGCCGTTTAGGAACAGCTCAGGATTGCAGCTCCCAGTGAAAGCGCAGAGGGTGAGTGGACGCCGCGTTTTTATTGCCCACAGACTAGGAAATTCCCGGGCAGAGGTGCTCCACGCTCGCCAGGGCGGCTGTTGTGGCCAGCGCGGCTGTGCCGGCCGGGGCCGCTGCTCTGCCCCGCGCGGCTGCTTTGTCGGCGCCCTGGAGCCGCGGTTCTCCGTACAAAATACACCGGTCCGGGGGCCCTTTTGGTTGGCGATTGGAGCCACGGGAAGTCGCCCACATGCTGGTTCAAAAAGGGAACTGAGCAGAGAACCAGGACAGTAGATTCCAGGGCAAAAAAAAAAAAAAAGAAAAAAATGCGCCACAAACCTCAGTGCCGCTGTTTAAGCCAGCGCAGTGAGTGGCCGCAGGGGAAAACAGACAGACCCCGGCGCCTCTTCAACAGGCGACTGGAACACCAACTTAAAAAAGGCTCTGAGGCAGGGAGCCAGGCGATCAGGCTCGGCTGACCCCACCCCCACAAAAGAACAGCAACCAGAAACTCTGGATTGAGAATTTCACAGCAAGCGCAGCTGAACCCGGGACAGTCCAGCTCTGTGGGGGAGGGGCGTCCGCCATTACCGAGGCAGCCCGCCGTTGCCAAGGCAACCCGCCATTGCTGAGGCAGCCCGCCGTTGCCAAGGCAACACGCCACAGCAGAGACTCCGCCCCAACAGAGGCGGGCCACCATCGCCAAAGCAGTTCTAACTACACCCATAAAAACAGGACTGCAGGGAAGTTCACTCGGCAGCGGGGCGCAGCCCACAGCAGCTCAGCAAAGCTGCTATAGGCCGACAGTGACTAGGCTGCCTCCTTGCTGGGCTGGGCAGGTCTGAAGGAGAAAAAAAAAAAAAAAAGGCGGCGGCAGCATAACGGAAACTCATAAATAAAGCCCTAAATCCCTGGGACAGAGCACCTGGGAACAAAAAGCAGTTTATGAGTTCTGCTGCAGCAGACCTAAAAGTACCTGCCCAGCAGCTCTGAATGAACAACAACAGAGCTCACAGCTCACCATTTGAGCTCCTATAAAGAAAAGACCTTCTCCTCAAGCAGCTCCCTGACCCCTATATATCCAAAAAGACACCTCATAAAAGAGAGATCAGATTGACACTAGGCGGGTATCCTTCTGGGACAAAGATAGAAGAAGAAGAAAACTGGTAACAACCCTTGCTGTTCAACAGCTGCTGCAGGTGAACCCCAGGCAAGCAGGGCCTGGAGTGAACCTCAGCAGACATACAGCAGAGGGGCCAGACTGTCAGAAGGAAAACCAAGAAGCAGAAATAACCTCATCATCAACAAACAGAACATCAATCTGAAAGATTTGAGACCCAATCTGAAAGCCAGCAACTACAAAGTCGACAGGTGGATAAATCCTTAAGGATGGGAAGAAACCGGCGCAAAAAGGATGAAAACACCCAAAACCAGAACACCTCTCCTCCTAAAAGGGATCACAACTCCTCGCCAGCAAGGGAACAAGGTTGGATGGAGAATGAGTGTGATGAAATGACAGAATCAAAATTCAGAAGATGGGTAGTAAGAAACTTCTGTGAACTTAAAGAACATGTTCTAACCAAATGCAAAGAAACTAAGAACCTTGAAAAAAGATTTGACGAAATGCTAACAAGAATGGACAAAATAGAAAGGAATATAAGTGAATTGATGGAGCTGAAAACTGCAACACGAGAACTTCGTGAAGCATGCACAAGTATCAACAGCCGAATTGACCAAGCAGAAGAAAGGATATCAGAGGTCGAAGATCAACTCAATGAAATAAAACGGGAAGGCAAGACTGGAGAAAAAAGGGTAAAAAGGAATGAACAAAGTCTCCAAGAAATGTGGGACTATGTGAAAAGACCTAATCTACGTTTGATAGGCGTACCCGAATGCGACGAAGAGAATGAATCCAAGCTGGAAAATACTCTGCAGGATATTATCCAGGAAAACTTCCCCAACCTAGCAAGGCAGGCAAAAATTCAAGTCCAGGAAATACAGAGAACACCACAAAGATATTCGTCAAGAAGAGCAACCCCAAGGCACATAATCGTCAGATTCACCAGGGTCGAAATGAAGGAGAAAATACTAAGGGCAGCCAGAGAGAAAGGTCGGGTTACCCACAAAGGGAAGCCCATCAGACTCGCAGCAGATCTCTCAGCAGAAACCCTACAAGCCAGAAGAGAATGGGGGCCAATATTCAACATCCTTAAAGAAAAGAACTTTCAACCCAGAATCTCCTATCCAGCCAAACTAAGCTTCATAAGTGAAGGAAAAATAAAATCCTTTGGGAACATGCAAGTACTCAGAGACTTCGTCACCACCAGGCCAGCTCTACAAGAGCTCCTGAAAGAGGCTCTACACATATAAAGGAACAACAAGTACCAGCTCAACTAAAGGGCAAAACAGCCAGCTAGCACCAAAATGGCAGTATCAAATTCACACATAACAATATTAACCCTAAATGTAAATGGACTAAATGCCCCAATCAAAAGACACAGACTGACAAATTGGATAAAAAGACAAAACCCATCGGTGTGCTGTATCCAGGAAACCCATCTCACATGCAAGGATACACAAAGGCTCAAAATAAAGGGATGGAGGAAGATTTACCAAGCAAATGGAGAGCAAAAAAAAGCAGGAGTTGCAATTCTCATCTCTGATAAATTAGACTTTAAAGCAACAAAGATCATAAGAGACAAAGAGGGACATTACATAATGGTAAAAGGATCAATGCAACAAGAAGAGCTAACGATCCTAAATATATACGCACCCAATACAGGAGCACCCAGATACATAAGGCAAGTTCTTAATGACTTACAAAGGGACTTAGACTCCCACACAATAATAGTGGGAGACTTTAACACCCCATTGTCAACATTAGACAGATCAACCAGACAGAAAATTAACAAGGATATCCAGGACTTGAACTCAGACCTGGACCAAGCAAACCTAATAGACATTTACAGAACTCTCCACCCAAAATCCACAGAATATACATTCTTCTCAGCACCACATCACACCTACTCTAAAATTGACCACATAATTGGGAGTAAATCACTCCTCAGCAAATGCAAAAGAACGGAAATCGTAACAAACAGTCTCTCAGACCACAGTGCAATCAAGTTAGAACTCAGAATTCAAAAACTACCTCAGAACCGCACAGCTTCATGGAAACTGAACAACTTGCTCTTGAATGTTGACTGGATAAACAATGAAATGAAGGCAGAAATAAAGATGTTCTTCGAAACCAACGAGAATGAAGACACAACATACCAAAATCTCTGGGACACATTTAAAGCAGTATCTAGAGGAAAATATATAGCAATAAGTGCCCACATGAGAAGCAAGGAGAGATCAAAAATTGACGCCCTATCGTCAAAACTGAAAGAGCTAGAGGAGCAAGATCAAAAAAACTCAAAGTCTAGCAGAAGACAAGAAATAGCTAAGATCAGAGCAGAACTGAAGGAGATAGAGACACAAAAAACCCTTCAAAAAATCAATAAATCCAGGAGCTGGTTTTTTGAAAAGATCAACAAAATAGACAGACCACTAGCCAGATTAATAAAAAAGAAAAG
>NW_022437120.1:191996-198407 GCF_009761245.1 Sapajus apella
AAATAAACGAAATCAATGAAAAAAAAAAAAATCAAAAAAAAAATAAAAAATAAAAAAAAATAAAAAAATAAAAAAAAAAAAGTCAAAATTCCCTCACGCTATTCTTCCTTGGCTGTAGGCTACTGTTATTTTTAGATCTTCTGCTATACCCAGCTAAGACAATACATAGAAACGTGCAAAATGTCCTATATGAGTGTACTATCTAGAATAGTGTATAAATCCGTATGATTCTACACTGTTCACATAAAATGATACATATGCACAATTTCTAAAATAAGGTTATAAACGTGTTTCTGTAATTTGACTCTTTTCACTCACGTAATATTTTGTGTATATTTTAAATGCCAGAACCTACAAAATGATGTCAGTCCTTTTTTTTTTTTTTAAACACAATCTGCTTACCATGAATGTTCTACAATTTAATAAACTCCCTACCTATGAGGATTGAGGACAAAATACTACGGTAAGCATCCTTGCACATTTTCTGGTAATTTCTGCACAATAAAATCCTAGAATTGGTGAGCCAAAAGGTAATGAACAAAGTTGAATGTGTGTGTGTGTATGTGCACGCGCGTGTGTATTTTAGATGAAGTCTTGTTCTGTCACCCACGCCGGAGAGTGTGGTATGTGATCACAGCTCACCGCATCACTGCCGCTTCGAGTTCCTGGGATCAAGTGATACTCCTGCCTCAGCCTCCCAAGTTGCTGGGAGTACAGGTGCATGCCACCATAACTGGCTACGGCACACAAATTTTTCACAGGTATGAAAGGATAAAGGTAGAACAGGCAGGACACGGAGACTGTCTACACGCAGGGTATGGGAGAATAAAGGACTCCAGGATTTCTGTGGACTCCTGGATTCCATGATTGGGTAGGTGGCAATATCATTAACAATCAAAAAAGAGTTCACACCTAAGGTGTGAGCTGGACTAATCCGGCAGGGAGGGATGTACACGGGGTGGAGGAAGGAGCTGTGGCCAAAAATGCAAATCAACACAGAACCACGGAAACTCCATCATTTAAGGAGTGATAGAAGCAGAGAAGCCACAAAGGCATGGAGCAGGCAGAAAGTTGGAACACAGAAGGCTTAACAGGAACACAGAAGCCTGAAGAGGAAAGGCTTTGAGGAAAAGTCAGTGCCAAATGGTACAGTGGGTCAAGGAAGATTTCTAACTGACCACCTGATGAGTAAATTGGGAGATATCAAATCACTTGGTAATAAAAATTCTAATGACAAGGTAGGAACCAACGCCAGAATCAAGTGGATTGAGGAAACAGGAATAAAGTGAAGTCTGCCCAGTCTTCTGAGAAGCTTCACTGTGAAGGAAAGGCAGGGGTGGAGGGAGGGACTGGGATGTGCTCACGTTTTGAAGCGAGTGACTGAGCATGAGCATAAACCAAGAGGGGGGAGCCAGTGAGATGACGGGTTCACATGCAAGACAAGTGGAGAATCTTGAGGGGAAAGAGGCAAAAGAGCCCGCAGACAGAGGCGTCAGGCTTGCACACAAGCAAAGTGCAGGGGCTCGAGATGTACTATCTTGGGGTTCCTCGCATGGTTCAAAGGCAAACGCAGTGGGGCTCTGCGGAGAGGACGGTAATAGACAGCGGTGCTTTCCAAACCTGTGTCCACAGGGATCACCTGTGGATCTGGGTAAAGGCAGATTCTGTCAGAAGAACAGAATTCAAGCTCCAGTTCTAATATTTATGCTGTCACGCATGGAGTAAATGACTATTTCCCTGAACTGCACTTGTAGCCGTAACTTCCCAAGCTGTTAGGATAGAAATGGCCCTGCGGGAGGTCGTCCACGAGAGGAGGACAGGTGCACACCTATAAAGCCAAATCACCGAAGAACGAAGCAGAGGCACAGGCAGATTTAGCACCAAGAACACTGTGTCATGGGGGAATTTCATTTTCTCCAAAAGAAGCGAAAAGCCAAAAACTAGATTTCGGTGAGAAAACTATGATTTTCAAAGGCTGAGAGAAAAAAGTTGATGGGGCATATTAGAATTGGTACATTTATAAATTCAAAATGGAAAGACAAAGCCTTTGAAATAGTTAATGGAAAAAGTTTTCATGACGATGCCACTGACCTATTCATGTATGGTATGTGGCTTAGCTTTCCAAACTAGGCTGGATGTTTAAAGCTAGGTGCATCTCTACACACACACACACACACACACACACGTCACACACACGTCACACACACGTCACACACACGTCTACAGTGCTGGATAAAAAATTAAAGCTGTAAAACAGCTTTGTAGCTTTTTTTTTTTTTTTTTTCCTTAAGAAACTCAATCTTAAATAGATTTTCAGCTGTTTTATATCTGATGGAATTTGTTTTATTCTGGCCAGCACTGTTTTAAGCCCATAGAAGATTTGTTTGTTTGTTCTGGAGACAGGGTTTCGTCATGTTGCCCAAGCTGGTCTTGAACTACTGGGGTCAAGCAATCCACCCACCTCAGCCTCCCAAAAGTGCTGGGAGTACAAGTGTCAGCCACCATGCCTGGCCCAAAAAAATATTTTTCAAAAAATTATTTTTAATTTCTTTCCCATTTCCCTTTTCAGGAATGAGGAAGAATTTTTTTTTCCTTTGATCCAGGGTCTCACCCGGTTCTCAAGGCTGAATACAATGGCACTATCGTGAGTTCACAGCAGCCTCGACCTCCCCAGATCAAGTGATCCTCCCACTTTTTTTTTTTTTTTTTGTAGAGACGGGTTTTGCCATGTTGCCCAGGCTGGTCTCAAACTTCTCGGCTCAAGCAATTCCTCCACCTTGGCCTCCCTAGAATGCTTGGCCTCCCGTGGAATTAAAGGCATGAGCCACCATGCCAAGCCAAAAAGACTTCCTTTTTTTTGAGACAGGGTCTCACTCTGGCTGGAGTGCAGTGGTGCAATCTTGGCTCACTGCAACGTTTGCCTCCCAGGTTCAAGCAATTCTCCTGCCTCAGCCTCCCAAATAACTAGAATTATAGGCGTGTGCCAGCATGCCTGGCTAATTATCTTTTTAAAAATATGCAACACTTCACGAATTTGCGTGTCATCCTTCCGCACGGGGCCATGATAATCTTCTCTGTATTGCTCCAATTTTAGTGTATGTGCTGCCGAAGCGAGCACTAATTTTTGTATTTTTAGTAGAGATGGGACTTCACCATGTGGGTCAAGGCTGGTCTGAAACTCCAGACCTCAAATGATCCACCCACCTCGGCCTCCAAAAGTGCTGGGATTATAGGCATGAGCCACTCCACCCGGGCAAGACTTTTAAATATAGGCATTCATCAAGTAAAATCTATAGTGATGAGAGAATGACCTCAGAAGCCATCCTCCTGTCTGCCAGTGTCACTTTACTGCTTGTCTTAGCCTTTGTCCTAAAGGCAGAACCAGAGGCCAAAGCTTGTGTGCGGTCATTTATTTGGAAACAAGTGGAGAGGTGAAACACGAGGCAGGAAGGCCTAGCAAGGATGTGTTGAGTTGGCTTGATCTCGAGCGGCCTTCAAGGAGCCTTATGAAAGGTACCCCTGAGGAGCAGAGGGCACCTCTCTGGGTTGTCAGTACCCGAGTACCAGGCAGTTTCTGCAGCTCATCAGAAGCCAAGGGCAGAAAGCGAGAGGTCTCTGGAGCAGAAGGCAAGGTCTAGCTCTACTTGAAACTGGTTGCTCCAGCAGTGGCTGAAGGCCAAGATGAGTGGCAGGGACACACAGGGTCTCAGGCACCACTCTTGTAAGTGACCCGAATGCCCTGATGCCACCAAAGGCTGTAAAATGCACTAGGATGACCCTGAAAAGAGTTTCTAAGGTAAGTCATGGTTTTGGTATATTGTAGAATTTTTTTTTTTTTTTTTTTTTGTTGAGATAGAGTCTCGCTCTGTTGCCCAGGCTTGGGGTTCACTGGCTCAATCTTGGCTCACTGAAGCCTCCGCCTCCGAAGTCCACATGATACTCCTGCCTCAGCCTTCTGAGTAGCTGGGATTACAGGTACCCACCACTATGCCCAGCTAATTTTTGTATTTTTAGTAGAGACAGGGTTTCATCACATAGGTCAGCTGGTCTCGAACTCCTGACCTCAAGTGATCCACCTCCCCAGCCTCTCAAAGTGCTGGGATTCGAGGCGTACGCCACCATGCTCAGCGAGATTTCATTTTTTAAAATTGAAGACTTAACCTTTTCAGAGCAACCGTACAAGCAACGTACAAATAAGGGATGATAACATCAGCACCAAACTACACACTTATTCATTTCTGGGTTAATTCTGTGGCTCCTGTAACTTTAGTTCTTCATTTTACTTTCTCACCTACTTGTACTTTGTTACCTGTTGTAATAAGCCACCTTATATCCTTTTGTGAAAACAGATTTGCTTATTTGGAATCGATTGCTGGCACCCAAGTGAATAACACGAACAACAAACCAAAAAATGCTTTTTTAAAAAGAGAACCCCAAAAGCACTTTAACATGCCCTTCCAGGAGATAAGGTGAATAAGGCCAAAGGGACCTTCTAGATGCTTTGTTGCCAGCCCAAACCCCACTCTCCATTTACTTGAAGGCACACAGGTTTCTGCCAACTCAATTATTCAGGTCTTAAGGACCTACCAGCCTCAGTCAAGGAATTACATACATCTGCTTGTCAAGGACAGGTCTTCGCAGACTTTTCATCTACATGCCTGGCATATAGCTGAAGTCAAATAAAGACTTTTGTAGTTTTTTTGAGAAAGGGTCTCATTCTGTTGCCCAGGCTGGAGTGCAGTGGTGCCATCTCAGCTCACTGCAACCTCTACTGCCCGGGTTGCAGCGATTCTCATGTCTCAGGCTCCCGAGTAGCTGGGATTACAAGTGTACACCACCACGCCTGGCTAAATTTTGTATTTTCAGTAGAGATGGGGTTTCGCCATATTGGCCAGGCTGGTCTTGAACTCCTGACCTCAAGTGATCTGCCTGCCTCAGCCTCCCGAAGTGTTGGGATTACAGGTGTGAGCCGCAGAGCCTGGCCTGATGATGAAATGACACAGGCTGCTAGAAATGTTTACTGGTGAATGAGCTCGTGCAGTGCTGTGCTACAGCAGCTGCTCTGCGAGTCCATGTGGGACTTGCAGGTCTCAGCAGTTGCACTTACAACAGCAGAGTATGGAATCAGCTTGATAATCATTTAAAACTCTCACCTATGAACATCTAAACCCCATTAAAGCAAAAATATCATTTCGAAAAAAACAAAAAAAGGCAGATTCTGATTTGATATGTTTCGGTGGGGGCTGATGTCTAACGAGCTCCCAGGTGATGCCTGGCGGCTGCTGCCTGGCAACCACCCTTGAGCTGCGAGGCACCCAAGGCCTGAAGAGCCTGGTGATGCTCTGACTGAGCCACAAGACTGAGCCACATGCAGAGACATGAACTGCCAAGGAATTCACTTTGGCAGAGAGGGGAATGAGGGTTTCTGGCTGTTTGGCTTAGTATTTATTTCTATCCCAAAATAGCAGGTTGATCTTCTCCCCAGCTGACAGGCGTCCAGGCTGGTCTGAAGTGGAGATTGCTCCAGAGTGGGGTGGAGGGCCTTGCAGAGGGTGGCCACCTGCTCAGGAAGACCTGGGCCGCACTCCAAGTCTTCACTGAAGCACTGGAGGCGCAGGAGGAGATCCTCTGGCAAGTCCCTTCCAGGTGCATGCTAGCTACAACACTAAGTCCAAGAGTGACAGTAAATGTTTCCTCCTTTCCTACTGCAAGGGACAGATGTCATCACTGAGGAGAAATAGGATCAGTGTTCACATCTGGACACCAGCAAGAGGCCAGACAGCTTGTGACTTCATACAAAATGTTTTCATTTAAAATTTTATTTGCGGCCAGGTGCGGTGGCTCATGAGTGCAATCCCAGCACTTTGGGAGGTCGAGGCTGGCGAATCACAAAGTCAGGAGTTCTAGACCATCCTGACCAACATGGTGAAATCCTGTCTCTACTACCAGCTACTCAGGGCCTGAGGCAAGAGAATCTGGGCGATAGAGGTTGCAGTGAGCCGAGATTGTGCCACTGCACTCGAGCCTGGGCAACAGAGCGAGACTCTGTCTAAAAAAACTTTATTTGTAAAATGTCCTTACTGCTGAAACTAAAACCATTATCAGGTTCTATTGCTTAAGACTTAAGAAATCTTCAGAGATTTTTCTAAATCAAATCAACCTAAGTATTAATATTTCTCCCCGGCCAGGTGCAGTGGCTCACGCCCGTAATCCCAGCACTCTGGGAAGCTGAGGCGGGAGGATCAAGAGACCAAGACCATCCTAGCCAACAATGGTGAAGCCCCGTCTCTACTAAAAATGCAAAAATTAGCTGGGCGTAGTGGCACATGCCTGTAGTCCCAGCTACTCAGGAGGCAGAGGCAGGAGAATTGCTTGAACCCAGAGGCGGAGGCTGCAGTAAGCCAAGATCGC
>NW_022437120.1:198507-204351 GCF_009761245.1 Sapajus apella
CTCCAGCCTGGGTAACATGAGTGAAACTCTGTCAAAAAAAAAAAAAATTTCTCCCCCAAAGCCTTGAGTTTTCCTAGGATAACGTTAAACAAAACAACTCATGCCCTACCTCAGAGATCAGCAAACCTGTTATTCAAGGGCCAAAAACTATTTTTAGCTTTGCAAGTCATCCCCTGTTGCAGCTCCTTAACTCAGCCGTTAGGTTGCAAAAGCAGCCACAGAAGATATAAACAAATGAGTGTGGCTGTGTTCCAATAAAACTTATTCACAAAAAGGCTTGTCCACCTTTGCCCTCAGACTACGCATCGCAGCTAGGACTTAATTCCAACAGTTAAGGAAAAACCAAATAAATCTGAATTTTAATATAGCAATAGAATGGCCACAAAATGTTTAAAAACTGGCTTTTAAAACTATCAATGATCAGAAAAAAAACTGCATAACCAAAACACTCTGAACTACTTACTACATATTATGTTTCTAATTTCTATAAAATGAAGAGCTAGTGCTTAACATGGCAGCATTCCATTTAGAAAAGGTCGCTGAACCCCTTAGAATTGGGGTTAACATCATAGATTCTGATGTCAGACAGACCTTGGTTCAAATTGTAACTCTAGCCCGGTTTCCCTAGGATTACTAATACCCAAGGTATTAGTAATTACAAATCCAAGTTTCCCTAGGATTACTAATACCCACCCACTTGGTCACTACCCTAGGCACACAGCTCAAAATAAGTGCTGCCTACATGGCAAACTGGAGAGTCACTGGTAGCAATGTTTTTGGTCAGTGACTGAATACTTTCATCTAGTCACTACAAAATTTTAGGATTTGGAAAAGAGATTTGGCCTTCTCTTAAGACTTCTATACGTGCCTCTGACAGAAGTTTTGGACATCAGCTTTCTATGTCAGATAGAAGGTAGGGAGGAAATATAAGCAGAATATGCAATCTGCAGGAGAAATCAGAAATATTTTGTAGAATTCTGTTCAGATGCAAACACTGTTGCAAACCATATTCCGGGACTAGAAGGATGTACAAAACCAGAGACAGTGGTAACCTCTGGGGAGGGAGCTCAGGTCGAGGAGGAATGATGAGGGTCTTGGATGTTTTCATCAACTCTACAGTGTTTCAATCTCAACAAGATCACACCTGAGGATCACAGCATCATCTGGGGCCTCTACTCACCACATGCCAGTAGCACCCCACTCCTGCCAGTTAGGACAATCAAAAATGTCTCCAGACACTGTCCAATGTCCTCTGCAGGGAGGGGAGCAAATCACCTCCATTTACAAACCACTGCTCTAGGCCCTAGAGATCGCTAGAGATTATAGAGATTTCTGGTCTCTAAGAAATACAGTTTTTTTCCTTTTTTTTTAAAGACAAAGTCTCACTCTATCACCCAGGCTAGAGTGCAATGATGAGATCACACAGCTCACTGTAGCCTCAACCTCCCAGGCTCAAGTGATCCACCCACCTCAGACTCCCGAATAGCTGGGACTACAGGCATGCACCACCATGCCCAGCTAATTTTTAAATTTTTTTGTATAAACAGGGTCTTGCTATGTTGCCCAGGCTGGTCTTGAATTCCTGGACTCAAGTGATCCTCCCACCTTGGTCTCCCCCCAAAGTCCTGGGATTTCAGGAGTGAGCTACTGGCCAGAATAAATTTTTTGAACCTAGTCAAATATTAGAGATTTGACCTGAACAGGTATGTTTTCTTTTTACAGGATGGTTTTGGTATTTGAAATGAAACTGTCCACAGAAAATTTAGGAGATAATTGCAACTTGATGGCTTTCCTTGGCCTAAATTCTCAACTGTGATTTTTCAATTGATGCCTGTGGCATAATGAAAGTACTGGACTGGGTGTCAGGACGCATGGACGGGAGCCTGAGATCCACTGATTCACACACTGCAACAGCACACACCAGCTTCAACCTCACATTCCTCACCATCAGCAAGAGGCTTGGCTGGTCTCCTGCATCATCTTACCACTCAAAATGTACGATTCTACCCAAGCTCCCTCCCATAGCCTTGCTCCATTTTTCCCCTCTCACCAGGGTTCTACACAGCAATGAGCAATCTGCTCCACTCCTGTGCAGACTTTTTTCCTAATAAAGAGTATCAATTCCTGTCTCTTTAGGCCATAGGACAGTGAGGTGTTAGGACCAGCTGGTACCCAAACATGTTGAAATAGTGGCACGACTAAATCATAAAAGTGGCTACAAATTATCCAAGTAGATAAAAACCCACCTCTTCCATATACTGATATATGATGGCTTTGACAGCGGGCATATTGGTGGCATCCATCATCAGGGTCACTGCTTGCCCTTTCCGAATCTTCACTACCCCTTTGAACACCTGCTGATTATTGTAACAGGCAGCCAAAGTGGCAATGGCCATCACCTACAGAGAGCAAGATGAGAGGGGAAAGAAGAGCTGGTGTGGTAAAGCTTTCATCACAAAAAGGTAAGAAAACCTTCTGGTGAATGAGCAATTGCCAACTCTAATGAACTAAGATGTAACTAATCAAGAAAAAATACCCACAAAGAAAGTATGTCAAGATTTTTCCCTTCCCTACTGCCTTTCTCAACACCACACAGAATCCAGCAGTCTATGCAGTCTTAAACAGTACTGTACTTTAGTCACAAAAGTTCCATTGTATTTGGAAAAAACAAACACAAGTAAATCCAACATTTTCCATGCTAGAGCAATGGGTTATTAGATCTGAAATACGTAACTCAAAATAGTACATGGGAAGAGTTTTCCATTTTACTTGTTTTTCTATTTTTCCTAAAACGAACATAACCATTACATATTTAAAACTAATGCTGGGGGAGAACAACAGAAGGGGGGTGATTTCCTGTGCTCAAAGGTAAAAGGAAACGTAAGACGTAAGACAGGGATGCAGATTTTACTTTCAACCACCATTCAAAGTTGGTCAATGAAACAAGATCAAACCAACTTCCCAAATCAGTTAAATGCTACTGCTTTCTTCACTTATTTGCAGTAGTATCTGAAACAACTGGTAAAGGCAACTACAAAGTGTAAGCTCTTCGCATACTGAGGGGCTCTGTCTACAGGACCAGGTTGTTATCCTGGGTCTAGGAAAAGGACACCAGTGATTAGGTGCTTAATGAAGACTTTTTAATGATAACAGCTTTACCCACATTTTACCTAGCACTCCCCATAAATCTAGGCCAAAGACCTTGACTTACCTGTGAGGATAAGAACCTAACTAGTTTAGAATAGCTGTGGAGAAGAGTAAATCCAGAAAGAAGGTTCTGAAAAGAGTAGGCTTAACCTTAAGGCTGAGTTTGGTGGCTGGAAGCAAAGGGGAATGCTATGAACCCCCCAGCACAATAAACTGGAGTCATCTTTGTAAGGAATCGTATCCTTGAATACAGCACAGCAAAATCCACCCCACTCCCATTAGCTCCACATCCACCCAGAGGAGCCCTGTTCCATACCTGTGGAATAGCACAGAAGTTAAACACACTCTGGTTTCTGAGTCTTGAAAGGTAGGTGATGACATCTGGGATGTGATGCAGTGCATTGGTTATAAGTTCATTCAGGCACTGCACGGCCAAGTCAATATTCTCCGGCTTAGCAAAATCCCCCAACTTCTTAACATACCTGCTCCAAACCTAGACAGAGAAGAAGATTAAGGAACAGGTCAATGTGTGCAAAGGGGAGAATTTACAAACAATATTAAAGGATCTTTGTGCAAAAGAACTACGATACACAGTAAATTCTCTTAGCTGCAGACTCGTCTTTCACCAAGATCAAGTTCATTTTAAGCTCCATGCAATAGCTATTCCTGATTACTAGTAAGGGTTCAATTGCAACCTAGGTGTGAGTTAAGTGTTGGGGAACATGTCCCTAGCGACAATTGGTGTAATGCTGCAGACTAAATTCAGACTAAAGACACTCCTGTTAGGCAGAGCCATTGGTCTACTCCTGAAAAAAATAACCAGATACACAAAATCAGCTCTAATTATACTGCAGACTAGGCATTAAACATTCTCAAGATGGCCAGGCCTCTAAAATAATGACTAATACTATATTCCTACTGTGCTAATAATGCTGCTGAAAGGCATACCTGGGGAATAAGCCGAGTCTCTCCTCTAAGGACATTGTTTCCATGGATCCCCATAACTAAAAGTAAAATAAAACCCTTAATTCTAACACTGAGATTCTGCTTGATGATTTTTAATGATATTATTTAGAGAATTCTCTGAAGCTAGCAAAAGTTCTGGAAACAGTGGTGATGGTTATACAACATCATTAATGTACTTAATGCCACTGAATGGTGCATTGAAAAATAGTTAAAATGGCAAATTCTCTATTATGTACATTTATGATAATGAGACAATTTTTTTTTTTTGGATAATGATACAATGTTAAGTATATATACATTCAGTTAAAAAAAAACGATAAGAAGAAGAGGAAGATCCAAGATGGCTGATTAGACACAACTCCAGCACATAACACCCAGCGAGAGAGACGCAGAAATCTAGAGATCTCCTAGCTCCGACTGAGGTACCAGGTGAATTTCAACGGGGCTGGTCCAACGATGAGCAAAGCCCCCTCAGGGCAGAACTAGGTGGGGAGGGGTGCTGCTTCACCCAGCAAGTGCATCTGACCGGCTAGTCGGAGGCTCTCCCTCTGGCACTCTGGACCAGACACAGCACTTGTCGCAAAGCCTCAGCAATACACAGAACAGGGAATCTTTGCCAGACAAGCGCCAGGAATTACAAGCACGGAGTTGAATAAGAGCCTGCGAACTGAGCTCTCAGGCCCCCCACCCCACCGCTGCCCCACTACCCAGAGAGAGAGAAGTAGCTGTAAGCAGGAGCAGCTGGGCGGGCCCCTATCCCATGACAGAGAGAGAGGAGAGAGGAGAGAGAGGAGAGAGAGGAGAGAGGAGAGAGGAGAGAGAGAGAGAGAAGCTGAAAGGGGGAGAAGGCCAGCTGTGGCTGGGCAGGTCCCTACCCTCCCCCCACAAACCCAAGAGGGCTGAAGCTCTGATTCTACTGGGTTGTGCAGCCAGTGCCACAGTCTGAGATGAACCGTGAATGATCCATCCCAGTGGAGGAAGGGGACAACCCACCACTAGATGGGTAGGACTGGGCTACATGTTTTAACAAAAAACACAGGAAGCCTATGTAGCAACGGGATGACGTTCTTGACAACCCAGCAGCACCTACAGGTCAGCAGAAGAGGCAGGCCTAATCTCCCAGCATAAACAAAAAAGACACAAGAAGCTTCCCTAGTAACCCGAAGGAGTCCCTAGAAACCCAGTAGCGCCTCCACAGGAAGACAAGCAACCTCATCAACAGCTCCCTGACCACAGCCAGGTAAATCCACAAAGATGGGAAAAAACCAGCGCAAAAAGATGAAACCATCAGAGACCAGAACACCTCTTCTCCTTCAAGGGATCACAGTTCCTCAACAACACAGGAACGTAACATGACCGAGAAAGAGTACAACGAATTGACAGAAACAGACTTCAGAAGGTGGATAATAACAAATCTTCCTGAGCTAAAGGAACATGTTCTAACTCAATGCAAAGAAACCAAAAACCCTGAAAAAAGCTTAGACGAAATGCTAACTAGAATAACCAGCTTAGAGAACATAAACGACTTGATGGAGTTCAAAAACACAGCACGAGAACTACATGAAGCAAACACAAGTTTTTTTTTGTTTGTTTGTTTGTTTTTTGAGAAGGAGTTTCGCTCTTGTTACCCAGGCTGGAGTGCAATGGCCCAATCTCAGCTCACCGCAACCTCCGCCTCCTGGGTTCAGGCAATTCTCCTGCCTCAGCCTCCTGAGTAGCTGGGATTACAGG
>NW_022437120.1:204451-240205 GCF_009761245.1 Sapajus apella
CAAGTTTTAATAGCCAAAACGATCAAGCAGAAGAAACGATATCAGAGATTGAAGATCAACTCAATGAAATAAAAACAGAAGGCAAGACAAGAGAAAAAAGAGTGAAAAGAAATGAACAAAGCCTCCAAGAAATATGGGATTATGTGAAAAGACCTAATCTACGCTTGATTGGTGTACCTGAATATGATGGGAAGAATGAATCTAGGCTGAAAAACATGCTCCAGGATATTATCCAGGAGAACTTCCCAAGCCTGGCAAGGCAGTCCAACATTCAAATTCAAGAAATACAGAGAACTCCACAAAGATATTCCTCACCCCAAGCCACATAATTGTCAGATTAACCAGGGCTGAAATGAAGGAAAAAATGCTAAGGGAAGCCAGAGAGAAAGGTCAGGTCACCTACAGAGAGAAGCCTATCAGACTCACAGCAGATCTCTCAGCAGAAACCCTACAAGCCAGAAGAGAGTGGGGGCCAATATTCAACATCCTCAAAGAAAAGAACTTTCAATCCAGAATCTCATATCCAGCTAAACTAAGCTTCATAAGTGAAGGAGAAATGAAATTGTTTATGGACAAGCAATTATTGCGAGATTTTGTCACCACCAGACCTGCCCTTACAAGAGCTCCTGAAAGAAACACTAAGCACAGAAAGAGACAAGTACCAGCCACTGCAAAAGCAAACCAGAGGGCAAAGACCAAAAATGCAATGAAGAAAGAGTCAACTAATGGGCAAGAAAACCAGCCAGCAACAAAACAGCAGGATCAAATCCACACATAACAATATTAACATTGAATGTAAATGGCCTAGACACCCCAATCAAAATACACAGACTGGCAAACTGGACAAAAAGTCAGAACCCATCAGTGTGCTATATTGAGGAAACCCATCTCACAAAGACTCAAAATAAAGGGATGGAGGAAGATTTACCAATCAAATGGAGAACACAAAAAGGCAGGGATTGCAATCCTAGTCTATGATAAAATGGCCTTCAAACCAACAAAGATCAAAAGAGACAAAGAAGGACACTACATAATAGTAAAAGGAACAATCCAACAGGAAGAGCTAACTATCCTAAATATATACGCCCCCAACACAGGAGCACCCAGATACATAAAGCAAGTTCTTAACGACCGAAACTAGATTTAGACTCCCACACAATAATAGTGGGAGACTTCAACACTCCACTGTCAGTATTAGACAGATCAACGAGACAGAAAATGAACAAGGATATCCAGGACTTCAATGCAGAGCTGGACCAAGTGGACCTAATAGACATATACAGAACGCTCCACCCCGAATCCACAGAATATACATTTTTCTCACCACACATTGCACTTACTCTAAAATTGACCACATCATTGGAAGGAAATTACTCCTCAGCAAATGCAAAACAGAAATCTTAACAGTCTATCAGACCACAGAACAATAAGACTAGAACTCAGGATCAAGAAACACACTCAGGAGAGAGATCCAAGATGGCTGATCACTAACAGCTCGGGATTGTAGCTCCCCCTGAAAGCGCAGAGAACGAGAGGACGCCACACTTTCAGATGATTTTTTGCTGCTCACGCACCAGGTGATTCCCAGCGGAGGAGCTCCACGGGTCACAAGCGCGACTCTTGTGGCTGGCGAGGCGGTTTTGCTGCTGCCTTGGTGTGGCGGTTCTTGGTGCAGAGTCAGAAAAGCACCATCAATCTTAACACCACTGTTTTGGCCGGCGCAGTGGGTTGCTCAGATTTTAGTGCCGGGAATCAACAAGTTGGACGTCCATTCAGAAACCCAACTATAAAGACGGTAATTATAAAGACCACAGATGGATAAATCTATAACGAAGGGAAGAAATCAGCCTAAAAAGGCTGAGAATACCCAAAATCAGAACGCCTCTCCCTTTACAGGGGATCACAGTTCCTCATCAGCAACAGAACAAGGCCTGATGGAGAAAGCCTATGTTCCATTATCAGAAGCAGGCTTTAAAAAGTGGATGATAAGAAGCTTCTGGGAATTAAAAGAACTTGTTCTAACCCAATGCAAAGAAACGAAGAACTTCGAGGAAAGGCCTGACCAAATGTTAACAACAATACACAATTTAGAGAGGAATATAAGTGAATTAATGGAGCTGAAAAATACAACACGAGAACTTCGCAAAGCATGCACAAGTTTTAACAGCCGAATTGATCAAGCAGAAGAAAGGATATCAGAGGTCGAAGACCAACTTAATGAAATAAAATGTGAAGACAAGATTAGAGAAAAAAGGATAAAAAGAAATGAGCAAAGTCTCCAAGAAATATGGGACTATGTGAAAAGACCTAATCTACGTTTGATAGGTGTACCTGAATGTGACGAAGAGAATGAATCCAAGCTGGAAAATACGCTTCAGGATATTATTCAGGAAAACTTTCCCAACCTAGCAAGGCAGGACAATATTCAACTCCAGGTGATACAGAGAACACCACAAAGATATTCCTCAACAAAGACCAACCTCAAGGCACATAATCGCCAGATTCACCAGGGTTGAAATGAAGTAGAAAATACTGAGGGCAGCCACAGAGAAAGGTCAGGTTACCCACAAAGGGAAGCCTTCAGACTCACAGCAGATCTCTCAGCAGAAACCCTATAAGCCAGAAGAGAGTGGGGGCCAATATTCACCATCCTTAAAGAAAAGAACTTTCAACCCAGAATTTTACATCCAGCCAAACTAAGCTTCATAAGCGAAGGAAAAATAAAATCTTTTGTGAACAAGCAAGCACTCAGAGATTTCATCACCACCAGGCCTGCTTTACAAGAGCTTCTGAAAAAACCACTACAAATAGAAAGGAACAACCAGTATCAGCCTTTCCAAAAAATACCAAAAAATAAAGAACAGCAACATAATTAAGAACTTGTATCAACTAATGAGCAAAACAGCCAGCTAACATTAAACGGCAATATCAAACTCACACATATTATTATTAATTCAACTATATCCCCCAATCCAAAGTCACAGACAGGCAAAAAAAGCCAAGACCCATTGGTATGCTACATCCAGACCCATCTCACATGCAAGGATACACAAAGACTCAAAACAAAGGGATGGGAAAAAATTTACAACCAAATGGAGAGCAAAAATAATAAATAAATAGCAGGAGTTGCAATTTTTGCTGATAAAATAGACTTTAAAGCAACAAAGATCAGAAGAAGCAAAGAAGGGTATTACATAATGATAAAAGGATCAATGTGGCCGGGCGCGGTGGCTCAAGCCTGTAATCCCAGCACTTTGGGAGGCCGAGGCGGGTGGATCACGAGGTCAAGAGATCGAGACCATCCTGGTCAACATGCTGAAACCCCGTCTCTACTAAAAATACAAAAAATTAGCTGGGCATGGTGGTGCGTGCCTGTAATCCCAGCTACTCAGGAGGCTGAGGCTGGAGAATTGCCTGAACCCAGGAGGCAGAGGTTGTGGTGAGCTGAGATCGCGCCATTGCACTCCAGCCTGGGTAACATTAGTGAAACTCCGTCTCAAAAAAAAAAAAAAAAGGATCAATGTAACAAGAAGAGCTAAAGATCCTAAATATATACACACCCCATACAGGAATACCCAGATATATAAGACTTATAAAGAGACTTAGACTCCCACACAATAATAATGGGAGACTTCAACATCAATATCAGACAGATCAATGAGACAGAAAGTTAACATCGATATCCAAGACTTGAACTCAGATCGGGAACAAGTAGACTTAATTAACATTTACAGGACTCTCCACTTTAAATATACAAAATATACACTTTTATCAGTACCACATCACACCTATTTACAGGTTTAAATGAAATATTGGTTGGCTGCTTGTTAGCTATTTTCTTCCCTCATTTTTTTCCCCCATGTCTCTATTATTAAACACAGTTACAGACATACCCATTTTTAAACTGCATTCTAGCCTGGGCAATAAAGCAACACCCCAGTTCTGTCTCCCTCTCCCTCTTCCTCATTCTTCCTCTCCTTCATTTTTTTTCTTTCTTTTTTTTTTATTCTCTTTCTTCCTTTCTCTCTTTCTTTAAAAAAAAAAAAAAAAATTCTTTTCTGTGTGAAGCCATGTACCCTCTTGGCCTCCCAGGCTGAGCCCCAACTTTGGAGTTTGCCCTGAGACACTGTGATTATTCCCAGTATGCCACATGTACACTACTGATAACTTGTGTTTAGGGTGAGTGCTAAGTTTCCAAAACTTTCTTCTCAATTTTGGCTTTACTGCTGAATTCTACTAAACATTTAAGGAAGAATTAACAAGTCTTCTCAAACTATTCCTAGACATTGAAGAGAAATTTAATTCTTCCTAACTCATAAAAAAGGCCAACACTGACCTGGCACCAAAACTGAGGGAATGTCTTCTCTTTCTGGGGAAAAAAAAAAAAGAAACACACTCAAACCTGCACAACCACTTGGAAACTGAACAACTTGCTTCTTAGTGTTGACTGGATAAACAAGGAAATGAAGGCAGAAATAAAGATGTTCTTCAAAACCAACCAGAATGAAGACACAACTTACCAGAATGTCTGGGACACCTTTAAAGGAGTGTCTAGAGGGAAACTTACAACAATAAATGCCCACATAAGAAGAGAGGCAAGATCTAAAATAGACACCCTATAATCCAAATTGAAAGAGCTAGAGGAGCAAGATCAAAAAAACTCAAAAGCTAGCAGAAGACAAGAAATAACTAAGATCAGAGCAGAACTGAAGGAGACAGACACACAAAAAACCCTTAAAAAAAAATCAATAAATCCAGGAGGTGGTTTTTTGAAGAGACCAACAAAATAGACCACTAGCCAGATTACTAAAAAGTGAGAAGAATCAAATAGATGCAATAAAAAATGATAAAGAGGATATCATCACAGATTCCACAGAAATACAAACTACCATCAGAGATTACTACAAACAGCTCTATGCACATAAACCAGTAAACCTGGAAGAAATGGATAAATTCCTGGACACTTGTACTCTACCAAGACTAAACCAGGAGGAAGTTGAAACCCTGAATAGACCAGTAACAAGGGCCGAAGTAGAGGCAGCAATTAATAGCCTACCAACCAAAAAAAGTCCAGGTCCAGATGGGTTCACAGCTGAATTCTATCAGACGTACAAAGAGGAGCTGGTTCCATTCCTTCTGAAACTGTATCAAACAATACAGAAGGAGGGAATCCTCCTTAACTCATTTTTTGAGACCAACATCATCCTGATACCAAAATCAGGCAGAAACTCAACTAAAAAAGAAAACGTCAGGCCAATATCCATGATGAACACTGATGCAAAAATCTTCAATAAAATACTGGCAAACCGACTGCAACCGCACATCAAGAACCTTATTCATCATGACCAAGTAGGCTTCATCCCGGGGATGCAAGGCTGGTTCAACATACGCAAATCCATAAACGTAATCCATCACATAAACAGAACCAAAGACGAAAATCACATGATTATCTCAATAGATGCAGAGAAAGCCTTCGACAAAATTCAACAGCCCTTTATGTTAAAAACTCTCAATAAACTACGTATTGACGTATCATAAAATGATAAAAGCTGTATATGACAAGCCTACAGCCAAAATCATACTGAATGAGCAAAAGCTGGAAGAATTCCCTTTGAAATCAGGCACTAGACAAGGATGCCCTCTCTCACCACTCCTATTCAACGTAGTATCGGAAGTTCTAGCCAGAGCAATCAGGCAAGGAAAAGAAATAAAGCGTATTCTTCAATTGGGAAAGGAGGAAGTCAAACTGTCTCTATTTGCAGATGACATGATTATATATCTACAAGACCCCATCGTCTCAGCCCAAAAACTTCTCAAACTGATAAGCAACTTCAGCAAAGTCTCAAGATACAAAATCAATGTGCAGAAATCACAAGCATTCCTATATACCAATAACAGACAAACAGCCAAATCAAGAGTGAACTGCCATTCACAATTGCTACAAAGAGGATAAAATACCTAGGAATATAACTAACAAAGGATGTAAAGGACCTCTTCAAGGAGAACTACAAACCACTGCTCAACAAAGTAAGAGAGAACACAAACAGATAGAGAAACATTCCATGCTCATGGTTAGGAAGAATCAATATCGTGAAAATGGTCATAGTGCCCAAAGTAATCTATAGATTTAATGCTATCCCCATCAAGCCACCAATGACCTTCTTCACAAAACTGGAAAACACCACTTTAAACTTCCTATGGAATCACAAGAGAGCCTGCATAGCCAGGACAATCCTAACCAAAAAGAACAAAGCTGAAGGCATCACACTGCCAGACTTCAAACTATACTACAAGGCTATAGTAATCAAAGCAGTGTGGTACTGGTACCAAAACAGAGACATAGACCAATGGAACAGAACAGAGACCCCAGAAGAAACACCACACATCTACAACCATCCGATCTTTGACAAACTGGAAAAAAATACAAGCAATGGGGAAAGGACTCCATGTTTAATAAATGGTGTTGGGAAAACTGGCTGGCAAAAACAAGGTCCAGTTCCATGCAGAAAGCAGAAACTGGACCCCTACCTGTCACCTCACACTAAAATTAACTCCAGATAGAGCAAAGATTTAAACATAAAACCTAACACCATATAAACACTAGAAGAAAACGTAGGCAAAACCATCCAGGACATAGGCACAGGCAAGGACTTCATGACTAAAACACCAAAAGCAATGGCAGTAAAAGCCAGATAGACAAATGGGATCTAATTAAACTCCAGAGCTTCTGTACAGCAAAAGAAATCATCATTACAGCAAATTGGCAACCAACCGAATGGGAAAATTTTTTGCAATCTACTCATCTGACAAAGGGCTAATATCCAGAATCTACAAAGAACCAAAACAGATATACAAGAAAAAAACAACCCCATTCAAAAGTGGGTGAAGAATATGAGCAGACACTTTTCAAAAGAAGACAAATATGATGCAAAAAAACATATGAAAAAATGCTCATCATCACTGGTCATTATAGAAATGCAAATCAAAACCACAGTGAGATATCATCTCATGCCAGTTAGAAAGGCAATCATTAAAAAATCTGGAGACAACAGATGCTGGAAAGGATGTGGAGACATAAGAACACTCTTACACAGTTGGTGGGAGCGTCAATTAGTTCAACCATTGTGAAAGATAGTGTGGCGATTTCTCAAGGACCTAGAAATAGAAATTCCATTTGACCCAGCAATCCCATTACTGGGTATATACCTAAAGAACTATAAATCGTTCTACTATAAAGACCATGCACACCTATGTTCATTGCAGCCCTATGTACAATAGCAAAGACCCAGAACCAACCCAAATGCCCATCAGTGATAGACTGGAAAAGAAAGTGTGGCACATATACACCAAGGAATACTATGCAGCCATAAAAAACAATGGGTTTGGGTCCTTTATAGGGACTTGGATAAATCTGGAAACCATTATTCTCAGCAAACTAACACAAGAACAGAAAGCCAAACACCACATGTTCTCACTCATACGTGGGTGCTGAACAACCAGAACACGTGGAATCAGGGAGGGGAGCATCACACACTGGGGGCAGTTGGGGGTGGGTAGGGGAGAGACAGTGGGGGTGGGGAGGGAAAGGCAGGATAACATGGGGAGAAATGCCAGATACAGTATGCACCTAAAGTAAAATAAATAAATTTAAAAAAAAAAAGGACAGGGTGCAATAAAAAGTGCCTGGGACTCTACAAGCCTGGAGTCCAGCTTTAGGAAAAACCCATTGTGAAGCTGGGTGGGCAGGTGAGTTCACAGAGCCCTGGTTCAGTTTCCTGTAGCCAAAAATAAAGGTCAATGAGCTCCAAAAAATTAAAGAAAGAAAGAACAGTATAATAAAACTATTCTTGAAGCAATTATTACATAAAATATTGTTATGGTCATTTTCTGCTTATAAATTAAAAAAAAAAAACAAAAACAAAAAACGGTAAGAGGTGTTAATGAGGACGTGGAGAAACTGGAACTCTTACACTGCTGATGGGGATGTAAAATGGTGCAGCCACCATGAAAGAGTCTGGCAGCTCCTCACAAGGTTGGAGCTGCTGTATGACCCAGCAATTCTACTTTTAGGTACAGACCCAAGAAAAAGGAAAACACACGTCCACACAAAGCCTTATATGCAAATGTACACAATACTATTCACCATAGCCAAAATAACCCAAATATCCTCCAACTGATGAACGGATAAATGTGGTCTATCCATATAGTGGAATATTACTGGGTAATAAAAAGGAATGCAGCACTAATTTATGTTCCACATGGGAGGGCCCTGAAGACACGCTAGCAAAAGAAGCCAATCACCTGGGCCCACACTTGGCACGATTCAACTTTTATGAAATGGCCAGAACCTTTCCTAAGCATTCTGCACTAGAAGTTCATCTCATTTTATTCACACCACCACCCTGTGGAGAAATAATTATATTTTACAGATAAAGGAAGTGAATGAGAAGAGCAGGGCTCTGCTCCCAAGTGTGCAGGATGGTGTGGCTCATGCTGATGAATCACATGCCCATGGCTGATGTTCCGTCTGGGAGATGGTGGAACGGGGTGAGATGCCGGGCTGGGAGCGGGGACACTGAGACCCCACTTCCAGAGCAGCCACTACCTCACCGTGATCCTCAGACAAACCCCTTCCCTTCTCTGAGACCTGTTGTCAGCAGAAGAGGGGCAAACAAGAGCGGTTTCTCAACCCTGGCTGCACACAAGTCACCTAGGAAACTTAAGAGGCCATGTCTGAGCTCAGGGTAGTGTTTTGGTTTGGTCTGGTGTTTTGTTTTTTTGGTTTTTTTTTTGTTGTTGTTGTTTTTCTGGAGACGGAGTTTCGCTCTCGTTACCCAGGCTGGAGTGCAATGGTGCGATCTCGGCTCACCGCAACCTCCGCCTCCTGGGTTCAGGCAATTCTCCTGCCTCAGCCTCCTGAGTAGCTGGGACTACAGGCACACGCTACCATGCCCAGCTAATTTTTGTAGTTTTAGTAGAGACAGGGTTTTTCCATGTTGACCAGGATGGTCTCCATCTCTTGACCTCGTGATCCACCCGCCTTGGCCTCCCAAAGTGCTGGGATTACAGACTTGAGCCACCGCGCCCGGCCTGGTCTGGTTTTTTTTAAAGAGCCAAGGATCTTGCTGTCACCCAGGCTGCTAGAATGCAGTGGTGCGATCATGGCTGACTGCAGCCTTGAACTCCTGGGCTGGCAATCCTCCTACCTCAGCATCCCAAGGAGCTAGAACTATAGGTATGTGCCACTATGCCCAGCTCATTTTTAAATGGTTGTTTTTTTGTTTTGAGAAGGAGTCTCCCTCTGTTGCCCAGGCTGGAGTGCAGTGGTGTCATCTTGGCTCACTGCAACCTCTGCCTCCTGGGTTCGAGCAATTCTCCTGCCTCAGCCTCCCAAGTAGCTGGCATTATAAGCATATGCCACCATGCTTGGCTAATTTTTTGTATTTATAGTAGAGACAGGGTTTTGCCAGGTTGGCCAGGCTGGTCTCAAGCTCTTGACCTCAAGTGATCCACGCATCTCAACCTCCCAAAGTGCTGGGATTACTGGAGGGAGCCACTGTGTCCGGCCAATTTTTACTTTTTAAGACACAGGGCACACTGCATTGTCCACCCTGATTTCGAACTCCTGGTTCCAGTGATCTTCCTGCCTTGGCCTCCCAGTGTTGACATTATAGGCGTGAGCTGCCATACTCAGCCCCCTGGGTAGTTTAAAAGTGAATTTTTCTTAGGACTAAGACTCAGTATCTTTTTACATTTTTAATAATCATCTGCATGTCTCTGTGAACAATCTGTTCTTATCTCTTTGCCCATTTTTCTACGGAGCAGTTGGTATTTTTCTTAACTTTTGGAAGTTCTTTTTACATTAGGAATATTAACCCTTTATCTGCTGTATAAGTTGCAAATATTGTTTCCCCCTTTGTCACTTTTTTTTCCTTCAGACGGGTTCATTCTGCCACTGAGGCTGGAGTGCAGTGGTGCGATTTTAACTCACTACAACCTTGAGCTCCTGGGTTCAAGAGATCCTCATGCCTCAGCCTCCCAAGCAGCAAGGAATACAGGTGCATGCCACCATGCCCAGATAATTTTTAAAATTTAGTTTTATTTTTCTACTTTATTTTTGCTCTCTTTCAGCAAAATCCTTTTCTAACAGTTTTTTGTAGAGATGGTGTCGTGCTGTGTTGCTCAGGCTGGTCTTGAACTCCTGGCCTCAGCACTAGGATTATGAGACACCATGCTCGGCCTCATTCACCTTTTTAAAATTTAAAAGTACTTGGCTACAGAAAGCAATTTTATGGAAAGCAAAAGGTAAATGCTGGAATAAATTCAGTAAACAGTCATAAAATTTTCTAGTTTCCTTCTGAGCAAAATCAGTACCAAAATCTTTCCGTTCCCTATCCATGTTTTAATTACGTTAAAGACAGACTCCTGTCTCTTATGAGAGACACCTGTAGTTTTTGGCTACCTGCTATCCCTTTCAGCTTCTTGCTGTCTAAGTCTTTCTTAGAGGGAAATCCATTCTGTACGTACTGTGTAGACATAATCCAGGTGAGGCCAGAGGACTCAGATGTCTAGCAACAGTAACTGATTCAGGGCTAAGCAGAAGAACCAAGCCTGTCCTTTCTTTTTTTGAGACAGTCTTACTCTGTTACCCAGGCTAGAGTGCAGTGGCCTAATCTCAGCTCACTGCAATCTCTGCTTACTGGGTTCAAGTGATTCTCCTGCCTCACCCTTCCGAGTAGCTGGAATTCCAGGTATGTATCACCACACCTGTTTTTGTATTTTTTAGTAGAGACAGGGTTTCACCGTGTTGGTCAGGCTGGCCTTGAACTCCTGACCTCAGGTGATCTGCCCACCTCGGCCTCCCAAAGTGCTGGGATTACAGGTGTGAGCCAGTGCACCTGGCCAAACAAAGCCTTTCCTGAGAACTTTTTGTTAAGCTAGTGCACATAGGTTGTTATCATATCCACCAGTTGGAGAAAGACTGAAAGAAAGGACACCAAAGCTTGAATACACTGATTACATGATGTAAATCCTGGAATTCAGCCAGTCTACCTGAAGCAAACTAATCTCAACCTATCCTGTTTTCCCACATACTCTTATGTTGTCTCGGGTAGGTCTGACTTAGGAAACACACAAGTTGCAACCACAAAAGTTAAATGATTTTTCAGAGAATGTCTAAAAGTACTTTCCCCCCAAAACACCCTGAATCTGTTACCTCTTGAGGCCAAAACTCTCTTCCTTCTTGCTGGTCTTCCAGATAGTCACGAATGATGTTTGTTTTCTGCAGAAACAGGCCCATAGAGTTGGCACGTTCTGTATCTTCACCAACTAAGGCGTCTTCGAACTCCGAGGCCGAGAAGAGACGGGAAAGGCCAATTCCTACCAGCCCAGCAACATAGTGGCAGTACTGTAAGAGATGATTTTTAAAGTACTTTAATAATGGAATTTTTGCTAAAAGGGACACACTAGAGATCATTAGCTACTAAAACGCAGGTTCCAAACAGAATGTGTAAGATTGCATTTTGATTTAAGTAATGGACTATGCATTTTCATTTTAAAATACAAATACACATACCAGGATTTAAAAAACATCCAAGAAGGATGTGCACAAAAAGTTTAACAGCAATCTCTGACTGATGGGAATGTGATATTATTTTTTATTTGTATTTTCTGAATTTCTACAATGCACATGTACTGCTACTATAATAAAAAGCTAGCAAACAAAACTAGTCCAGTAAACATTTTTTAAATTACTTTTTTTTAAAGAGATGGGGTCTCATATGTTGCCCATGTTAGACTCAAACTCCTGGGCTCAAGCAGTCTTTCTCCTTCAGCTTCCCAAAGAGCTGGGATTATAGGCATATACCACCCTGCCTAGCTTTACAATAAACTTTTTTTTTTTTTGAGATCAAGTCTCACTTTGTCGCCTGGGCTGGAGTACAGTGACACAATCTTGGCTCACTGCAACCTGTATCTTCTGGGTTCAAGTGATTCTCCTGCCTCCGCCTCCCGAGTAGCTGGGATTACAGGTGTCCACCACCATGTCCAGCTGATTTTTTTACTTTTAGTAGAGACAGGGTTTCACCATGTTGGCCAGGCTGGTCTCGAACTTCTGACCTCAACTGATCTGCCTGCCTCAACCTCCCAAAGTACTGGGACTACAGGCCCGAGACACTGCGCCCGGCCTAGCTTTACAGTAAACTTTTTAATACATAAGATTCTGAAAGGCGGCAATGACAAAAGATGGAATATTCTGGCTAACAGACACTAAGACAAGACTAAATATAATCTTTCTTTGACCCATCTGAAAACATTTCAAGACCTGCAGGACCTCAAAGTCATTATTATATGAAAGAAAAAATACCTATCATATGTTCTTAACACTGTTTTAAGCACTCTGCATACACAATCCTCACAAACATTTTATCAGGTATACGGCACTATTATCTCCATTTCAGATGAGGAAACTGAGGCACAGAGAGGTCAATTAACTTGCCCAACATTGCCCATTTGAGAAAAAAAATGAGCCAGGCATGGGGGCACATGCCTATGGTCCCAGTTACTCAGGAGGGTGAAGTAGGAGGATCGCTTGAACCTAGGAGGGTGAGACTGCCATGTTTGTGGCAGGGCATAAGGGTTCAAAACTAGGTAGTCTGACGTGTCACGCTTTAACAACTCTGCTAAAACTTCCCCCCCGACTTTTTTTTCTTTCTTTTAGAGACAGCATACTTCCCCTTTCTGAACAAATATTTCAGTAAATGCAAGTCCTAATTGTCAAATACCTTTTTTCCATGCCAGCAACTTGTCAAAAGCTATCCTCCTCTGAAAAGGGTATCCCTAAGACAACTTAACGCAATATCCACATACTGTAATTGTCTATTAGTTAACTTAAGAAGCAAAGCATAAAGAAGGTAAGCTCTGCAGTGTCATTAGGAAGGATAAAAGTTAGGCTGTGACTAAGGTTGACACCTGTAATCCCAGAATTTTGGGAGGCTGTGGAGAGGGGATTGCTTGAGCCTAGGAGTTCTAAACCAGCCTGGCCAACAAAGGGAGACCTCATCTCTATAAAAATTTTAAAAGCCTGGGTGTGTGTGATGGCTCACACCTGGGAGGCTGAGGCAGGTGCTTGAGCCCTGGGCAACACGGTGAAACCCTGTCTCCACCAAAAAATTACAAAACTTAGCTCAGCGTGGTGGTACACACCTATTGTCACAGCTATTTGGGAGGCTGCAGTGACAGGATTGCTTGAGCCCAAGAGGTCAAGGCTACAGTGAGCCTTGATCACGCCACTGCACTCCAGCCTGGATGACAGAGCAACACCCTTTCTCAAAAATAATTTAAAAAAAGGGCCGAGGTGAGTGGCTCATGCCTGTAATCCCAGCGCTTTGGGAGGCCAAGGTGGGCAGATCACCTGAGGTCAAGAGTTTGAGACTCGCCTGGCCAACATGGTGAAACCCTGTCTCTACTAAAAATGCAAAAATTAGCTGGGCATGGCGACAGGTGCCTGTAATCCCAGCTACTCAGGAGGCTGAGGCAGAAGAATCACTTAAACCTGGGAGGTGTAGGTTGCAGTGAGCCAAGATCGTGTCACTGCACTTCAAGCCTGGGAGACAAGAGCAAGCCTTCGTCTCAAAGGAAAACAAAATCCAAATTAAAAAATTATTTTAAAAAATTAAAATTAAAATAAATTAGCCAGGCATGGTGGCAATGTGCCTGTGGTCCCAGTTACTCAGGAGGCTGAGGCAAGGAAGACTGCTTGAGCCTGGGAGGTCAAGGTTGCCTTTTTTGTGCCACTGCATTCCAGCCTGGGTGACAGAGTGAGACCCTGTCTCAAAAAAAAAAAAAAAAGTCGTCTCTGATTGAAAGTAATACAAGGCTAGAGACTAATCAGGGGCACAATGAACAGGCCAAGGGAAAGCACTTGAAACGTATTCTAGAAGAAAAGTAACATGAGGAGAGTAAAATTTTGCTGAAATTAGGTAGAAAGAAATTATTGGACAGCTAAACAAAATCTTAAAAAGAATTACCAGAAATTTAAAAAAAAAAAAAAAAACAAACAGTACATGTATACTGCTATCCAAAGAAAAATGTATTTTATGATGGTAGTTCTTTTGGTAGAAATACTCCTAAAATGGAGACTTACATAATTCTTTTTCCTCTAAAGTTGAAGAAAATAATAACTCCTTAAAATACCTGGCCAGGTACAGTGGCTCATGCCTGTAATCCCAGCACTCTGGGAGGCCGGGATGGGAGGACTGTTTGATGTCAGGAGTTTGAAAGTAGTCTGGGCAACATGGCAAAACCCTGTCTCTACAAAAAAATACAAAAATTAGCCTGGTATGGTGGCATGCGCCTGTAGTTATAGCTACTCGGGAGGCTGAGGTGGGAGGTTCACTTGAGCCCAGGGGGCTAAGGTTGCAGTGGGCCATGATCACACCACTGCACTCCAGCCTGGATGACAGAGCAAGACCCTGTCTCAAAAAAATTTTCCAAAATTCAATTTTATCTGATCAGAACTTCAACAACCTACAATAAGTTTCCTGAATAAATCTGCACAACAGAAAATGAAGTCACTATCATAACCAGGCCTGCAGTTTCCTCCACTTTGTTTTCCTTCAGATGGGGCCTTGCTCTGTCACTAGGTTGGAGCGCAGTGGTGCAATCAAGGCTCACTGCGGCCTTGAACTCTAGGGCTCAATCAGTCCTCCCACACCTCAGCTTCCAGAGTAGCTGGGACCACAGGCACGTGCCACCATGCCCTGCTAATTTTTTGATTTTTTGAGAGAAGGGGTCTCACTATGTTGCTCAGGCTTGTGTGGAACTCCTGGGCTCAAATGATCCTCCCAAAATACTGAGATTACAGGTAAACCACGTGCCCGGCTAATTTCACCTTAAATGCAGCAGTTGCTATTCTAGCACTCATTATGTGCTGTTAACTTGCGGAGCACAAACCAGCAGTTCCAAAGATACTGCTGTCAAGTTTTGAGGTGTGAAAAATTAAGAGGCCCAAGGCCTAGGACCTACATTAACTTAGTGACAATGTAGCAGATCTCTTTTGTGATCCTAATTTAAACACTGTTAAAGGTATGAAATACATCAACACTTAGTCCTAGCCTGGCTGATATCCTACACAGCTGCCGGTTTAGAATAAAATGTTTATGATGGGACATTCAACCTAAACAGATGAATGATAAAACCAGAGGGCCTGGAACTAGTGGACAACTTTTCCTTGTTCTGAACTTCACTATGAGGACTGCCAGCTTTGTCTAATACATCACACACAGACATTGTCTTATGAGACTAACCTTGTCCCACTCCTGTTCAGAGGTCACGTGCTTGTTCAAAAACTCTGCCATCCCAATTCCCATTCTCCGGCAAATGTCAGCAATCACCGTTTGGTATTTCTCAGCCAGATTTCTAAACTCGAGGGAGATCTGAAATGGAGACCGTATAAAACCAGAAATCATGAACTATGTATAGCATGGCACCAAAGATCACAAGGCAAAACAATGGTAGAATTGTGACTCCAAAATGGTTTATCTATAAGCCTAATTAAGGTCATACGTATTTATTATTCCATAAATTCTATAAACATTAAAATAGAAGGGTCTAAAAATGCTAATGTTTCTAGACTCAAAAGAAGACTCAAAGTCTCACTACATGTTCGTCTATCCAATGAATAACAAGATGCTTCAACATAACGCTGGGTATAAGCGTAAGAATTTTAGGGAGAACAGCTTGTTCAGACAAACCTCATTATGAGAAAGATTCACTTGTGCAAACACGGATAAAGCACTTCCTATCAAGTATCATTCTAGGCACTACAGATATACATCAGGGAAACAAACAGAAACTCAGACCCTTGAAGAGCTTAGAGTCTAGTAAGCAGACCTGCCAACGATTTTCTCTCATTAGTTACCCAATTTACATTATGAAGCTAAAGAGTCTTTCTCACTATAAAGCTATGCTTTTAAATTCCTTAAACAACTCAATATGAGGCATGCTACCCAACACTTTTTCCATAGTCCAAGCCCTAATATAGAAAAGTTGAATTGATGTTTTTAAAATTTATTGTTACTGCCCAAATATCTTGTTTAAGTTCAAAGAATTGTTTATAGGTTAGCAAAATGCGATATAAAAACACCATGGGGAGTCTTAAGTGCTACAAAACATGAGAGCCTACACATAATACTGCAAACAGCGAAGAGATATGGTTAAACATCGAAAGTGTGCAATACACTCAGCCTGTGTTTACAGAAAAGTTAGAAAAACTTCCTCGGAAAACACCTAAAATTAAGGGTCCAGAGGAAAACCAGGTGACCGGCTGATTGCAAAGCACCAGGAATTCACATAATTTAGGATTTCTGATTAACATCAACTGTCAACCCCCTCTCCTCTTTCCCCCTCCACACACACAAAACATAAAATCAATCTGGTCCTTCCAGAACTCTTTCTGAAAGGCTGTTCTTTGCAGAACAGCTGTTCAAGCCAATGCCAAAAGGTAATTCCTTCTTGCGGGCTGAAACGAACTAGCAACTCTACAAGAGGCTATTAGAATCCCTGAATCTCCACAGGACTTTGCCCTTCCACAGATCCTCGGCTAGACCAGTTCTATTTATTAGAGAGGAAAGGGCCAATGAGGGTGGGGAGGAGCTTAGACTCCTCCAAAACACTTTCACTTCTGAACTTGACCTATCCTTCCAACAACTCTTTGGTATTTATTACATAATCGTACAGTTCCAAAAGTAAAAATGCAAATATACAGGAGAAAGTGACAGTGAAGAGCTCTACATTTTTCCCAGAAATCCAGAGGAAGGACAGAGCTTTGCTGACTCCACACTCATTACCCAGTTTTGTATATTCCTCGGGCACAATAAGCCCTGACATGTGAATTGAGCCAGGAGTACTTTTTCCCCGCTTCCAGGTAATTCTGTCCCACAACACAGCAGATTTCTATGTTCTCAGGTCACTTTCTGGTGATTCCAAGTACAAGAAGCAATGTACCAGACAGAGTCCACAGGGATAACGCAGAAAGGCCAAATCCCACATAGAGGTAAGAGTAGCAGGGAATAAAAATTCCTCTGATTAAAACACCGGTGGGTCTACCTTCCCCTATGTTTAAGCTGCTTTTGGTTAGGTTGTTGGCTTCGTGTTTTTAACCATTTTTTTAAAAAGGTGGAAAGTATGCTGGTGACTAAGCACAAGGAATCTGGGGCCAGACCTTCCAGATTCACTAATTCTGCCACTTAACTTCACAGGTAATCCTAGGAAAAGTACTTAATTTCTCTGTGCCTCAGTTTCCTCATCTACATTAAGTATAGATAACAGTACATTACATACTAGGTAATTTTCCTGTTAAACTATATTATAGATAAAATAACACAAAAAGTAAAATAATGAGAATATATATTAGCTAACTCACAGTAAATTGCTTAATAAGTAAATGCTATTACCATTTAAAACTAACGCTGTATTATTCCTTAAGCTATGTTTACAGGTAGAGCTCTTAACCTTTCTAGCTTTCCACTAGTACCAGGTGAGAAAGATACATAGTCATGTACCATATAATGATGTTTCAGTCAACGACAATTGCAAATACGATGGTAGTCCCTTAAGACTGTAAATGCCGTATTTTTACTACATCTTTTCTATGTTTAAATACACAAATACCACTGTGCTACAGTTGCCCACAGTATTCCGCACAGAACCATGCTGTAGAGGTGTGCAGCCCTGGAGCAACAGGCTATCCCACAGAGCCTCCATGTGTAGTAGCTATGTCATCTAGGTATGTCAGTGCACCCTATTACGTTCACATAATGATGAAATCATCCATCAATGCATTTCTCAGAACGTATCCTCTGCCATTCATTAAGTGATCCATGACTGCTCTAATCAAGCCCTTAATATTCAATCACAGTTCTAGGAAGCCGGACTTGAACTGGTATCAATTAACGATCAACAATCACTAAAGCATGTGGTTCAATCTCAAAGCACAAACTAACTATACATCGCCACGGAGGTCACTTGGTTACAATACTCACTCTATCAAGGCTTATTCCTAAATTCTGTGAGGCCTGTGACAAAAGGACAAATGGAGGCCCACACACTATATGTAGCTAAAAATTTAAAAATGATCAATCGTGCTCATAACTTGTTAAATATAGTCTATCCTTCTGCCTTGACAAACGTATCTTCCTAACAACCTGGTTGGTTCAGCTTTGAATTTAAAATTCTCAGTTCCTTGGAGTTTTGTTCCAAAATGCAGCAGGGCACAGAGTGCAGATCTCCATATTCCAGGCTGCTCTCTACAGCACAGGGAGGCACCTCACATTAATTTGCAAGGATATACCAGCCCTCAAGGCCAGGCTCCATCCACAAGTTTCCCCAACAGAGTCCTCGGCCACCACTCAGACTCAAGGGCATGGTCAATGGTGCCATGTTCTCTCCTGGAGGAGATGGACGGGCCTTAGGAAATAAAATGTGCAGACGCTGACATGGCTCAGGGATTGGAGCAAGGAATTTCAGAGGTCCAGAACATGGTGTAGAAGGAGAGCCCACGAGGTCTGGGCAAGTACATTCCCATGGCCCCAGCGACCGCTTTGGGAGTGAGGGGTCTAGAATAGGGCCCTCTAAAGTGAGGAGTCCCACTTGCCTAAGTCTAAGAGCAGTACTGTGTGAGTGAGGCAAGCTATCAATCCTCCTTTATACTTGTTCTATCCTGGGACCTCTTAGCCAAAAGCTGACTGTGGGCCCAGCCCCACACAACTGGTTTCAAGGAGACCCTGGGCTAGATCAGCACATACACAAACATTCCTTAAGAAGACAAGGCACTATTAATACTCATACAGTCCCATCCCAAGTTGAATCACAGACCGGAGGGACCCACAATTCAAGTAGCTTAGAATTATGTATGTGCACAGAACACACAACTTTGTCCATCTTTATATTCTTATGAGTACAAAAGGTTAACAACAGCGAAAATAGCGGTGCGTGGCTCGTGCTTTCTGCTCCCTTTTTCTCTTCCGGGGCCAATCTGCTGTCAAGAGGATCGAACCTCTGCTTTCTAACTCTGCTACCCAAAAGGGAAAACGATGAGTTCAGTGTTCACATCTGAAACCTTCCAGAACTAGGCATTATTTTTCCGCTGGAACACTGTATGAACAAAGGAAGACTAAAGTTTTACAAACACGTTGAAATACCGTCTGGAAATTCGATATTCCCCAAAATTATGTCAGCATACACACATTTCACATTCTCTTATTTTTGCTCAGTGGATAGGGCTGCCTTGATTTTTGGAATGCCTAAGATATTTATCCCATGCCTCCAGAAATTTTTTAAATATTATTAATCTACTGAAGTGAAAAGTAATTTGGTTGTTTTTGGAGGCTAGGTCCAGCTAGAATAATACTGGTTGTTTTTAAGTGAGAACGCGCTTCCATTATAAATGGAGTATGACTGCTTCCTCTGGTTCAGCAGAAGTCAGAGGCCCATAAACGAATGGCCACAGATTTCCCATCTAAGAAAACCCATCCTCTCGTCATCAGATGTCCTGTGAGAACAAAATCACCAGGACCTTCCCAGAGTTACAACTCTAATTCTCATCCAGCTACCCGTCATACATTTTCTTTCTTCTTTTCAATTGTACTGGATAAACTCTATTTTTCAGATATTTCCTTTTCATTTGTATCATGCTGAACTGTATTTTGGACTTTGGCACTGAAGGTTTGATCTCAGCAATCTGAAATAGCCACTGCACCAAAAGAGTCTTCCCCAAACATTTTTTTTTCTTTAAATATTCCTCCCATTATGTAGAATCAAACATTCTTTTGTTTGGTAGAGGACTCTCCATCTGTCCACTTAACTTCCTTCCAACTCAGATATACATTAGGTTTGTTTCAGTGACAACAGCCACATAAGGGCTGTTATTCCAAAAGCTCTGGCAACTGTGTACAAAAAAGGGCTTCTTCGGGCTTTTACAGAACATGTGACTTTGCTAAATCAAATATGGAAGAATCAGTTGTTTGATAAGACATGCGAATTCTAGGACAGTGGGACCCAGTCAGATGTCCACATAAACTTGAGGGACTTATTAAAGCTTAGGATTTTAACTATAACCCACTTCACTCCAACAAAACAGACCAAATAGCTAGTATTTACAGAATATTTACAACGTAGCAGGCACCAAGTACTTTTTATGTACAAAGTTACTTAGTCCTCTCAGCTCTAACTATACAAATGAGGAATCGGAGACACAAAGCAGATAAGGAACTTGCCCAGGATCACAGCTCAGTGGCAAAGGCTCACCCTGCTTCTCAATCCTCACCCTAGCTGCCAACAGACACCACCCCCTATGCCAGGGTGCTACCCATCTTGAACAGCAGTCCCATGCTACCAGGCTCAGGGTAGTCAAGACAAGCAGCATTACACAGGGAGGCTGCATTCGACAGTCAGCAGGCTTTTGTGGGCTAGCCTGAGAATCTTTTACAACACTGCAATTTGAGTGCGTCTTCCCACAGGAAGAAACACTGGACTCCCAATACTGGTAATAACAGCAGTAGCTAACCTTCTCTAAGAGTGTTACCTATGTTAATTCTCTGAATCCTCACACTACCACGAGGTAGGTGTTGTTACCCCTATTTTATATATGAAGAAACTGAAGCACAGAGAAACTTTGTAAATAGCCAACGGTTTAGTAAGTGGAAGATTTGGGATTCCAACCCAGGCAGCCTGGCTCCAGAGTCTTGACTACCAGAGTTCTTAACCATCACATTATGCTGGCCTCACACTGCTCACTTTACCTTTCTCCATAAGTGTGTAGGCTAGCAGACAATCACATTAGCAATTATGAACACGACCATCCGTAGACAGGCTGTGTAACCCCACTCACCGTTGGGAAGTCCTCCAGCACCTGGCGGTCCTTCTCCTTGCTCTCCGTGAACCGCCAGTCTGGCTGGTAAAGGAAGGAGTGGAAGTTGTGCAATAGCGGGACCTTCTTTTCCACACTGAGGGTCATGTCATCTTCCAGCGTGTCCAGAGCTCGGAGGACCAGATAAAATATGCATACTGCATTGCTGTAAAAAATGAAAAACTATTACTATATTGAAAGAAACATCCAAAGATATTTTATCTTAAAATAACTTGTGCCAGGCTGTTTTCTAAACCCACCTGCACCCTCAACTTGAAAGAACTATAAGGGTATCCAAAGCTTTTCATACTTAATGAAACTTACATTAGTTTTCCTTTCTTACATGAGAGTAATGAACTTCTGTAGTTTATTAAAAAATAAAAAGTCGACCAGTTGAGTGTCACTACTACTCCCAGAAATGAGTTGCACTTAACTAATGTAGCAAACTATGGAGACCAAAAGACTAAACGTTTACACCGAACTAGTATTTGACAAATAGAAAAGAAAGCCAAAAAAAAGACTGATTTCTCAGTATAAATAGGACCATACATAAAGGCAACTGGTCTAAGTTCACGGGTGTAATCTGCACAGAGGCAGGTTCAAAAGAATCAACCCAATATGCTAGAAATAGAAATGCAAAGTAGGATAAGGGAAGCCGAGAAAATACGACCTGCTCACAGCCAGGTTCAGCTGCCAGGACTAAAAAAAGTTAATAAACATCACCATCCCCCCAACCTGCTTCTCTGAAAGGCTGGGCCCGCAGGGACACCACTGGATGGCAAAGAGCCTGGAAGGGCATTCTAAAGTAAACACAGGCTTCACAAGCCCGAACACTTCCTTCACTAGGGCAGGGCTATGGGCTGAATAAGCCACAGCCACGAGGCTGCAACACTGCGCCGTATCAACAAGTAGCTTCTAATCACTCAGAGGTCCCTGGACAAGCTTTCCTCCCCCACGCCGGAGTCGCTGCTCCCCCACTCACCGCATTTCCCCATCCAGCGCCTGGATAACAGCTGCGAAACTGCGACTCGTCTGATTGAGATACTTGTAGCAAGTTTTCAGGCTACTGCTGAGCGAGTCCTGCGGGCAGACAAGACACACGGCGCTGGGAGACGTTGAGGAGCAGGAGTGGGAGTGGGAGTGGGGCAGGCGGCTCCACAGCCTGCAGCCCTCTCCCCGCGGCCAGTCCTTGCAGGGCCAGGCGGCAGGAGGCAAAGAGCAGCCGCGCGGGGCGGTGCCTGCGCCCGGGCCTCTGGGCGCCGCGGCGGGACTCAGCACCAGGGTGCGCTTGAAGAGGGCCATGGCTTTCGTGCCGCAGGCGGCTGCGGCCATGGGAATCGCGGACCCAGCGGAGTCTTTCCTCCATAGACTCGAGCAGATCTGCGAAGCGCCCACCGAGGGGCGGGACAGGCTCGCCCTCTACCCAGAACTGGCCCGCCCCGCACGTGGAGGCCGAGGCCTGGCCCGCAGCCCCGCCCCCGGCCTACCGCTCGCGCTTGCTCCACACCCCTTCGGCGCGGTGCCGGCCTCCCGGTCTGGCCCTTCACATCTGAACCCACTGGCCGCTAAGTGGTACAGCGCACTTCCAAGCGGCCCGCCTGTCCTCCCGGTGACAGTATCCCTAAACCCAACTACCCAGGCTTAGCCGAATTATTTTCCCAATAAGGCCTGGACTTGTACTCAGCGTGTCTGTCTTTGCATCGCCCAATTTTACCAAGAATCCTGCTAAATTGATTTGGCCAGAATCCGGCAACTTCAATAGCTGATCATCTTGGACACCTGATCAGCTTCCACAGCCCGCCCCCCACCCCCTGCATCTCCCAGGTGATGTCTGCTAACTCTGGCCTGCCTCCATCAAGAACCCTCACCTGGTGTTTCCTCTTAATCATTTTCTATCCACTGACATCCCCTCTCTCTCCCGGCTCTGCGCCCCCCCATCAATTTCTACTTTTCCTTGTATTCGGAGTGGAGCCCTGATCTGTACTGTGGTCTCTCTCCTGCTGCAGTTTTTCTGAATAAAGTCTGTGGTTTTGCTGTTTCACTGCCACTGTCCAACTGATTTTTTTCTCTGACACCTGTTAAGCCTCTACTCTTCTCTAGAAAGCCAGCCATTCAAGATTTCTTCTCATCTTTCCTGTCAAAATTAATGGAATATAGTGCGCTGTTTCATGACTTTTATGCTTCCCCAAAGAAAACAACAACTGTGTTTTTCCGAAAGGGAAAAAAAGCCTTATTTTCAATGCAAGCCTATAACAGAGTTGCTGTTTCGTGTATTTTTTCAGAGACTATTTTTTGCAGCAGTTTTAGGCCAACAGGGAAACTGAGTGGAAAGTGCCACAGGTTTCCATACGCCCCTTCCCTCTCCTCACCCCACCGTCTCACAACAGGTTTTTTTGAGACAGAAATGGGAATCATTTGAAATAGCTAACAGGGCCAGGTGCAGTGACTCAGACCTGTAATCCCAGCACTTTGGGAGGCCAAGGTGCGAGGATCGCTTGAGCCCAGGAGTTTGAAGGCAGCCTGGACAACACAGTGAGACCTCATCTTCATAAAAAAGTTAAAAAAAAAATTTTTTTTAAAGTCACGTGTGGTGGCGCCCACTTGTAGTCCTAGCTACTCAGGAGGCTGGGGTGGGAGAATCACTTGAGCCTAGGAAATACAGGTTACAGTGAACTATGATATTGTATACTGCAGAGTGAGACCCCGTCTCAAAAAAATTAAAAATCACAAATATCTAACAGGAATGGTTAAAAAAATATGGTATATTCACTGCTAGGAAATTCCATAGTCACTTCAGAATGGTAACAGTGAGACCTGGACTCTTGCGGGAGTTTCAGTGAACTATGTTGTTTTTATTTGTGTACATTTTCTATCATGAATACATATTATTTTGTCAAAGAGTAAATCTTTTTAAATCACATAATCCTGAAAAAGTCATTTTATTGCTATTTCCAATAAAAAATTATTAGTAAAAACAAATTTTAGCTGGGCACAGTGGCTCAAAGCTGTAATCCTAGCACTTTGAGAGGCCAAGGATCACCAGAGATGGATCACCTGAGGTTGGGAGTTTGAGACCAGCCTGATCAATATGGCGAAACCCTGTCTCTACTAAAAATATAAAATTAGCCAGGCCTGGTGGTGCAAGCCTGTAGTCCCAGCTACTCAGGAGGCTGAGGCAGGAGAATCACTTGAACCTGGGAGGCAAAGGTTGCAGTAAGCCGAGATCACACCATTGCACTCCAGCCTGGGCTGCAAGAGCGAAACTCCATCTCAAACAACAACAACAACAACAACACGCACACACACACATACATACTTACTGGGCACCATAATTTAGTAAAGTCCAGTCTCTGGCACATAAACATATTCAGTAAAGGTGTGATGAATAAATGCAGTCATTCATCCAGTATTTTAAAACAATTCACCAACTCCTTCCCTCTCAAAATACAGGGAGGCAAGATTTCAGAGTGAAAGAAACAGAATACCAACTCTGGACTCTTCACATAGCCTTATCATTACCAGGCTGCAGCAAGCAGCTCTTTAAACTGCACTGCCAAATGTCATGTTCATCCAACTAACGGCTTGGGGACTGACATCAGACCAGGAGTTTCAATGTATGCCAAGGCACAATCCCCCTAGAATTGAAGACCAACACTCTTCAGGAACACCACCGCTCCTTTCCATCAACGCTCCACGCTGAAAGGGGGCAAGCTCAGCCACTTCTCCTCCAGCTCCTGCCACTGCCACTTTTTCCTGTCACCTATTTGTTTCAATGCCTCACCTTGTAATAACAGTTTCTTCAAATTACCAAGAACAAGCCAGGAAGACACAGCTAGTAAGCACACAATGTAAAACGCCACTCACTAAAAATTTCCACTGCTTAATTCCCATGAGCTAGGGGAGAAAAAAGCTCAGGCTACTGCTGCCTGTCCCTCCAGCCTCCTGACGCTTTTATTGCAGTCTGAGATTCAGTGCACTCCCAAGAGTCCAGTGGGAGAAAACAGGGATGCAGGGAGTTTAGAGGAAGGGTGTGGGGTGGTCAGGAGGACAAGACCAGACTCCCCAGGAAGGGTCTCCAGCCTCAGGCTGGAAAGTTCCACAAGTGAACAGCTACCAGCTGCCAGCCCTCTCTCTCTGCAGCATTCCTCCCTTTAAAATAGAACAGGTATCTCCAGGAAGGGGGAAATAAACCACAAACTTGAAAACTGAATTTGCATAATGATATTGATAAACAGCATTTATCAGGCACCTAACTTCATGCCAAGCACAATACGGACATTATCTTTGATCCTTATTCAACTTGTTAAGGTCTAACAGGTCCACAGTCCACTGAAAGCTTTATGGCAAGACCTGGGACAGAATCAAGCATTTTTAGTGTTTTAGAAAATAGGAAATAAAATGCATATACAACCCCAGTCAGTGTGAAGTAGTATTTCATAATTATTTCTTTAGCAAAACACTTATTTATACTAAGTGGGATAAAGGAAGCCTCAACTTCAAGTCAGGGTTTGCTGCCAAATGATTTCGAGACAAACTGACAACAAGTTTTCAGTTGACCATCTTAGAGTTGAGAAGTTGTGGTTAAAAAATTGTGACTGTGGGCCAGGCACAGTGGCTCACACCTGTAATACCAGCACTTTTGGAGGCTGAAGTGGGCGGATCACAAGGTCAAGAGATCGAGACCTTCCTGGCCAACATGGTGAAACCCCATCTCTACTAAAAATATACAATTAGCTGCGCGTGGTGGCGCATGCCTGTAGTCCCAGCTACTCAGGAAGCTGAGGCAGGAGAATTGCTTGAACCTGGGAGGTGGAGGTTGCAGTAAGCTGAGATCAAGCCACTGCACTCCAGCTTGGCAACAGGGTGAGACTCTGTCCCCCCACCCCAGGAAAAAAATTGTGACTGTACATCCCTACTTTACAGATCAAGTAACTGTGGCTCAGAGGTTATCAAGGTTGTTCACCTAACTTAATAGAATCAGGAATTACACTTAATAACAGACTTAAGAGAAGATATTAGTCTAAATAACAAGATTTAAATTTGATAGAAGCCAGATCCGCCTGATTACAAACCACTGGCTTTTGGCCAGGTACGGTGGCTCAGGCCTGTAATCCTAGTATTCTGGGAGGAAAAGGTGGGTGGATCATGCAGTCAGAAGATCGAGACCATTCTGGCCAACATGGTGAAACCCCATTTCTACTAAAAATACAGAAATAAGCCGGGTGTGGTGGTGCGTGCCTATAATCCCAGCTACTCAGGAGGCTGAGGCCTGAGAAACACTTAAACCCAGGAGGCAGAGGTTGCAGTGAGCCAAGATCATGCCACTGCTCTCCAGCCTGGCGATAGACCAAGACTAGACTCCAACTCAAAAAACAAACAAACAGCCTGCTTTTTCCATTACTTGGCTATGGGTGATGTCACACAACTTGCAGGCGGCATATGCCCCTAAATTTACTGACATGCTTCTAAAAATTCAGTATAAATCAAATTTACTAAACCCTGAAATTCTATAGTCAAATCCTTCTGTGATAGAAATAAGCAGCCCTCAGTATCTGCTAAGTGTACATTTTTTGCCTAGTTTGTAGAGAGAAACTGGTTGGATGTAGCGGCTCACACCTGTAATCCCAGCACTTTGAGGCCAAGGTGGGAAAATCACTTGAGCTCACGAGTTCAAGACCAACCTGGGCAAGATAGCAAGACCTTGTCTCTACAAAAAAATTTAACATTAGCCAGGCACTGGTGGCATGTGCCTGTAGTCCCAGCTACTCAGGAGGCTGAGGTGGGAGGCTGGCTTGAGCCAGGGAAGTTGAGACTGCAGTGAGTCATGTTCAGGCCACAGCATTCTAGCCTGGAAGACAGAGTGAGACCCTGTCCCCCGAAACCAAAAAAAAAAAAAGGAGAGAAACTAAGATAATGTTAAGTGAAGGGAAATGTATTTTCCAATTTGTTTCACCTAATTAGAGGCTCGCTCGTTTTGTTTGTTTTTCGAGACGGAGTCTCACTCTGTCGCCCAGGCTGAAGAGCAGAGGCACAGTCTCAGCTCACTGCAACCTCTGCCTCCCGGATGCGATTATTCTGCCTTAGACTCTCAAGTAGCTGGGACTACAGGTGTGTGCCACCACACCCAGCTAGTTTTTATATTTTTGGTAGAGGCGGGTTTCACAATATTGGCCAGGCTGGTCTCAAACTCCTGACCTCAGGTGATCCACCCTCCTCCACCTCCCAAAGTGCTGGGATTACAGGAGTGAGCCACCTCACCCGGCCCACCCAGTTCTTTTTTTTAACGGCTCATGGGGATTTAAAAAGTGCTCAGAAAGACTACAACTAACAAAACAAGTAATATTGTAATATATTATCAGAGATAGAAGGAATAGCTCATCTCGCTTTTAAAAAAATTCAAAAGGTACAAAAACAGTATACTGTGAAGTCTTTCTCTACCCCCTTATTATGACCACCCACTCACCCTCCCAACACATAACCGATGCTACCATCTTCTTAAAGTCTCTTTTTGCAGAAAGAGACACAGAGGAACAAAGTCTCTGGATCCAAATGAGCTCTGACAGCACTCAGACCCTTTGCCCTGCTCTTATTTACCTCTGCGGTGCTTTTCTCCACCTGAAATACTGTATATTTGCTTTTTGCAATTGCCTCTCTCTTCCACTAAGAAGTAAGTTTCACAAAAGCAAGGTCTTCACCTATCTTGTTCACTGTTGTATCTCCAGCACCTAAAACAGTATCTGATACACAACTGGTGGTCAAATAGTTGTTAAATAAACGAAAGCTCCATCTATGTATAAAAAGTGACATATTCCTTGTCAACTAATAAAAGTTATTCTGCAGCAAAATAATTAAAATAATGTAGCACTGGCAAAGAAAAGATGGAGAAAACTGAATATTCTACAAATGGGCTGAAGACTGTACTTGAATTAAAGATAGCACGTGAAAGATAACACCAGATGAGGGTGTAGTCTACACATTCATTGTATAATTGGATAAAACCGAGTTTACAGAGACTGCACACTCAGGCGCCTTCCTGTCCGGTAAAAAGACCTTTCGACACATAGGACCCAATAAATTGGCTAAAACGGGAAATGTATTTTCTTGTGTGTTTACTGAAGCACATGGACACTGAAAGACTCTGACGTTCACGCACCTATCAAGCCTCTGCCTGGGTCACAACCGCTACTGTCCTGTTGGCCCAAAAAAGTCACAGAAATCAGCCAGGCTGGTCCAGACCATTAGAACTTGGCTGAATGTGTCTATTCATTCAACAAGCACGTACGAATAATTTTCTTGTTGGACTAAAAACACCTCCTATGCATTCATTTACAAAGCCGTACAGGATGAGGCAGATAAAATCTTAAGTAAAACCAAGTTCTGACCTTCCACTAAGCACCTAGCTAATCCACAGACGTTCAGATAACTGATTAGAACTGGGAAACGTAGATAGGTGATTTTAAAACCCAGGAAGCCCTGAGGACGAACGACGGACGGGGGCAAGGTGGGGAGAGTTCTGGAGGAGGTGGCGAAGCCGAAAACTGATTGAGGAAGATTTCATTCCAGAAACTGTGTTCATGTGATGATATTTGCATAGTTTATTCTGCTCATAAAAAAACTCATTCGTCCTCTCCCACGTAACCACCCACCCACATAGTCCCAGACGTGTAACCCTCGGGTTAGGACACTGGGAAGTGCCGATGCTCACGGAGGGCACGAAACCGGGAGCACAATCGCTGGGAGCCGCGCAGAAGCCGCTCAGGCCCAGGACGACTAGTCGGGGCAGGGACAGGACCCCCGGGAGGGCCGCGTTCACCTGGGCCCGAAGTGTGGAAGGCTCTGCCTCCCAAGGGCAGGGAGACGGGAACGCCCGGGCGTTGGGACCGCTCGCCGCGCCCCCAGCCCCTGATCCGGGCCCCGACGCCGGCCCCGCGCGCGGCCTCCCCGTCCAGGAATGCAGAGATGGTCGGCCCACCTGGTCCATCTTGGGCATCACCTTCCGCTTGCCCCCGATGCGGAAGCGCACCAGGTTGTAGAACTCCTCGGGATGGCCTAGGCACTTGACGAACTCCATCCTGGCGCAGGCGGCGGACTCAGTCTCGGTGCTCACCTCTGCGCTCTTCAGACTCCCACCTTCCGGCCAGACCTGAGTAGGAGGTGCGGCGCGGGGCGGTCCGGAAAGGGGGCGGGCCCACCGCGAGGACACCCCGCCCACCTCCCCGCCCACCTCCACGGGCCTAGGGCGTTCGCGCGGCTACCTGAGGGCTCGCGGGGTGGACTGACGGGCGCTGATTGGTCAGGGCCGCTCGCACTAGGACGACGCTGACCAATCAGTGGCAAGAGAAGCCTGGCGTGACAGCACCCTAGAATCTCATTGGAGGACGAGAAAGAGGCCGACGAATCGGATTGGTTCCCTGGTGGAACCGGGCCTTTGTTTTCCTCCGCTTGCCCGAGGCTGACAGCGCGAGGGCTGTGGGGAGCCGGCCTGAGGCGGTTGGGCCGTGGGGCAGTGGGGTTCCGGTGCGCTGAAGCCCAACGGTGGCCCAGCGTCGGGTGAGCAGCGCAGGCTGGCGTGCGCCAGGCTGGGTCAGTAAGCCGCCCACGTGCCCGGCCTTGTTGTCTCCTGCCCGCCAGGTGATCTCTGCAGCCCCTCCCCGTGGAGCCTAAGGCGGTGAAAAGGCGGGTCCAGCGCGAAGCTGGGCGTTCTGACTGTAACTCACCAGAGCCAAAGCGTGGGAGCCGCGCGAGCACGGCCGGCCCTGGTCGCCTGCCGCGCACCCCCATCCAGCGCCAGGCAGCCCTGCACACTCCTGGAGCTTCAGCTGCCTCCTCTCTAAAGTGTTTGCCTGAGATCTCTCTTAGTCCTAGAAAAGGAGCTGAAGCCTTAGAGGGCCTGTAACAGGAAGGGGGAAACCTCTCATCCTAGATCTCTCTCTCCAGCCCTAGAAACTACTGGCTGCCTAAGCCCTCCTGCGGTCTGTTATAACACAGCAACCCGTGAGCCTTTTAAAACCTGTCAGGGGCCGGGCGCGGTGGCTCACACCTTTGTAATCCCAGCACTTTGGGAGGCCGAGGCGGGTGGATCACGAGGTCAAGAGATCGAGACCATCCTGGTCAACACGGTGAAACCCCGTCTGTAGTAAAACTACAAAAAATCAGCTGGGCCTGGTGGCGCGTGCCTGTAATCCCAGCTACTCAGGAGGCTGAGGCAGGAGAATTGCCTGAACCCAGGAGGCGGAGGTTGCGGTGAGCCGAGATCGCGCCACTGCACTCCAGCCTGGGTAACAAGAGCGAAACTCCGTCTCAAAAAAAAAAAAAAAAAAACCTGTCAGGTCTGCACAGAGCCGTTCAGAGTCTCTCCACTCCAGAGAAAGCCAAAGCCCCTACGTGGGTCCCCAGGGGCTGCAGGACCCGCCTTCCACCCAGTTTACCTCTCGGGCCCCCAGCTCGTACATTTTCGCGGCCCCAGGGCTTTCTGTCTAGCTGTTCACTCTTCAGCACTATCCCCCATAGACCTGCTGGGCTAACTCCTCGAGCCCCACCTGTTTGCCCTCCCCCCCATTTCCACCGCTACTGATCCCCATATCCTGCTCTATAGTTATCAAATTCTAATAGATCATTAACTTATGTATTAGATTACAGAGCGTTTCCCCTTGCTAGTGGAAACTAAAAATCCTCAGCCCCTCCCACTGCCCACCTTGGCCAAGGGAACCCCAGAAAAAACTTAAAAACTGTTTCCAGCCGTGATGGGACAGATCAGACAGGCCTCACTGTACCCCTGCTGTCGGAGTTCATACACAACTGACCAGCATTAATATTCAAAGAGATCATGAGACTAACAGAACAGACTCTGTGGTAATAAGATACCCAGTTATAAACCGGACCTAAGGCCGTGCAGGCAGTGGTGAAGTCAGGCATCCCTACACTTAAAGAATCAACTAAGCTCTGACTCCCACACGGGTTTTCTTTTTCTCCAGCAGCTAAACAGCAGTGGCCTCAAGATAAGCAATAGTAACACTTGCAGCTCCACCAGAGGCTGCTAATAAGCCCCTGTTCACCAGCCATAACTACAGCTTTGACTGGTCAAGAGACTGATTTCAGTAACTTTCTCCTGATAAGATCACCGGCTGTGGACTGGTCTGAACGGTTTACAGAGGCTGAGCACTCGGGTGCCTTCCTGTCCTGAAAAGACCTTTGGACATAGAGGGCCTAACTGTAATGCATTCAAATGTTGAGTCTCTATCCCAAAGTGAATATGGGTCATATATTACATGGATGTTTGTTCACTGTGTCAGGTCCACCATCATAAATATTCATAGCTCCTCTTGTAACCTGTTAAATATGTATGTTTAGCCAACCCATTCAGCATAAAGCTCCTATCTCACCACTTCTCCTTCGAAGTGCCTGTCTCTTGTCTAAGCTGGAAGCATGCTGTAACCTTTAGAAGAAATGTAGTCTCTCCTCCTTTTCTAAATTTATAAATTGTATTTTTTAAGTTCACATTAAAAATCAAGGCTCAATGATGACAGATCTTTGTTTTATTCTCTAATGTACCCTTAAGCATCTAGAATAGTGCCCAGCACATACCGGGTGCTCAATGAATATTTATTGAATTGAGCTTTGTGGAGGACATCTCTTTGATGGCACCTAAATAGGGCAAACTTAGCATGTCCATACGTTAAATCTCTCTCCCATTGAACCTGCTTCTCCTGTGGATAGCATTAACAGCCTCTCAGTTTCGTCATCACAAAATCCAGACGTCATAGCTAACTCCCTTTCCCTCCTTATATCTGCCCCTTCAAATCATTCATCAAGTCCTACGGAGTCCAAGAATTATTTATCAATCCTATGGAGTCCAAGAAAACAAATATGCTGCAAGCAGTCCGAGGAAATCAAACTGAGGAGGCAGGCAAGATGCGACTTCAGAGGCAGGCTGAGACAGCAGACCAAATTGAGGACTAGCTAAAACAGGTGGGGTGGGGGGCCAAGCAGCCTTCCACATGACACGCCCACCAGTGTGCCAAGTTAGTTTACCATTGCCATGGCAACACCCGGGAGTTACCACCCCTTGCCATGGCAATGATCCAACAACCCAGAAGTTACTATCCTTGTCCTAGAAATGGCTTCAGAAACTGTCCGTTAATCTGCATGCAATTAAAAGTAGGTATAAATCTGACTGCAGGCCAGGTGCAGTGGCCAGCACTTTGGGAGGCCGAGGCAGGTGGATCATGAGGTCAGGAGTTCAAGACCAGCATGGCCAATACAGTGAAGCCCGGTCTCTAATAAAAACACAAAAATTAGCTAGGCATGGTGGCAGATGCCTATAATCCCAACTACTTGGGAGGCTGAGTCAGGAGAATCACTTGAACCTGGCCTGGAAGGCGGGGAGGTTGCAGTGAGCTGAGATCATGCCACTGCACTCCAGTTTGGGTGACAGAGCAAGACTCTAAAAGTCAATCAATCAGTCAATCAGACTGCAGAAGTGGCCTGAGCTGCTGCTCTTAGCACACTGCCTATGGAGTAGCCCTGTTCTACAGGAGCAGTCACGGAGCTGTCACACCGCCTCTTTCATAAGGCTGTTTTCTTCCACCCTACCACTGGCTCCCCCTTGAATTCTTTCCTGGGCAAAGCCAAGAACCCTCATGGGCTAAGGCCGAATTCGAGGCTCGCTTGTCCCGCATCAAAACCACAACCTCGGCAGCAATCGGCCCCACATGGTCAGGACTCTTCCAACTCAGAATCAACCAGAGAGACAAATACGCTCCTCAAACCAATCACCTAACACACCTAACTCTATCAGCTGCTTCCAGCCTCCCCAGGCCAAGAGCCTCCACTCAGAGCCCCCCTGCAGCCGTCCCCTTCTCCACTGTAAAGCTTCCCACTCCCCTACCTGCCTCTGAGTGCTCACCAAGTGCAGGACTCCCTTGCAACAGCAAGCTCTGAATCAAGAGCCTCATTTGCTTGTGCTCATTAGGATGGTCTGGACTTTCACAAACCGTAATACTCTATCATGTTCAGGGGTTCCTCCCCTCCTGAACTTCCTGTATTCTAATAATCTCCTCTGTTTCGCCACCTCAGAGTTGCCCCCACAAGGGCAAGGAGTGGGCCTACGCAGCCATCTGGCAGAGTGCTTACAGCACAACCAGGTCTGTCCTAAAAAGCTCAGAGCACAGACGGTCCAGCAGCTTATCAGCACTTTTTCCCCACACAGCACTTTTTCCATTAACAGAAACACTTTGTACACCCCTCCTGTCACAGTAGGATTTGGCTTTGTGTTTTGTTTATGCTTTTATTCCCAAATCCTAGCATTCAGGAGGCATTGAAGAAATATTTACGAAATGTCTAAAGCCACTGTAAAGGCTTACATTAAATCCCATGTTTTCTCAATGTCAGTTATCACAAAACCCCAACTCATGAGCTAAATCAATCTTGCCCTTAGAATCTGTCCAATCCAAGTATCCCGCCTCTCCTTACTTTGACTGAAGCCTAGATTCACCCCCCACCCCCCATATTTCTGTACCCTCCTTCCCGGTCCTGTCGAGAAAAGCCTCTCCTCCTTCCAGGCAACAGGTACAAAAGGCATAACCGCCACTGGTCACACTGCACCCTGCTGTCCGCACCATCTCCTCTCTTTCAGTCCACTTACACCACATCATGCCTACTTCCCTTTATGTATTTATTTTTAACTTTTATTTTTGAGACAAGTTCTCATTCTGTCCCCCATGCTAGAGTGCAGTGACATGATCTCAGCTCACTGCAGCCTTGACCTCGGGCTCAGTCCTCCCACCTCAGCCTCCCTAGTAGCTGGGACTACAGGTGTGCATCACCATGCCTGGCTAACTTTTGTATTTTTTGTAGAGATGGGGGTCTCGCTGTGTTGCCCAGGCTGGTGTCAAATTTCTAGGCTCAAGTGATCCTCCTGCCTCAGCCTCCCAAAGTGCCAGGATTATAGGTGTGAGCCACCTCACCAGGCCCTACCTCCTTCTGGAACCAACCCGAAACCCTGAGAGCCTACTGCCAGGGTGATTAGCTCTGGGAGAGGAGCATGGGAGTATGAGTTGTTACCTGCCCGAATTCCCCCTTCCACACCTCTTCCATGCAGAACATTCCGTGGAGTTCCAATGGCATCAATCACAACCCTTACTCTCAACTGGTAGGTACCAGCAATTACCCAACTATTAGTTTTTTCTGTGAGTCACTGCAGTCAGAGACACTATTAGCAAGCACGCTCCAGAGATCTTCCTATGGCAGGGATGAAGGTCATTCTTTTCCGAGGTGCAGTGGCTCACGCCTGTAATCACAGCACTTTGGGAGGCCAAGGCAGGCAGACCAGGAGGTCAGGAGATCAAGACCATCCCTGCTAACACAGTGAAACCCCTCAGGAGGCTAAGGCAGGAGAATTGCTTGCAGTGAGCTGAAATCCCGCCACTGAACTCCAGCCTGGTGACAAAAGGAGACCTCAATTCCAAAAAAAAAAAAAAAAAATGCTGTTGCTCCTTGCCCCCTTGATCTCCCACCATTCTTACCCTGACAAATGCCCCCGTCCAATGTGGGTTAATCCAACATCCAATGTCTTTGTTTTTGATCCTACGCCGCTGGATGCAGTCAGGGAAAGTCAGGAAATGCACAGGCACCCTGGGCCCAACATGTGGCTCTGCAACCCTTCCCTCTAACCCAAAGTCAGCAAATTTCCTTAAGACCTTTTACAAACCTGCCCGCTCTTCTGTGCCCAAAGGCCTCGCTTTCAGCAAGTTTCCCAGGGACCTGTACTTTCTCTTCCCACCCTAGCCCAGTCATCTTTAAGCGATGGCTCTGGTGTGAGCTTCCTCTGTCTCCTGGTTTCCTCCCCTGAAGTAATTATACACAAACCTTCTTGTTATATTCGTGCTTCGCTCTCCTCCCTTCCCTTCATTTTCATCCCCTCCAAGACCAAACTTCTGCAGGGAGACCACCCTCGCATTCCACTTCCTCCCTCCCAGACGCTCCCTTCTCACTGCTGCCACGCTGCACACAGTCCTCACCTGAAGGTCACCATGACCTGGGATTTATCACCTGCCAAACCCAAGGGGCCACGGCTCCATCGCTGCCCCTTCATCTCGGCATGACTCATGATTCTGACAGCCCGCTTCTCCCTGGAGTTTCCTTTCCCCACTTACATTCCACCCATGTCCCTGAAGGGTTCCTCCTTCCTCTCTTGCTCCTTAAACAGACTTTCTCCAGGATGTCCCACACGTTTCCTCATGCTCCATTACACCCAGTGAGCCTCCCTAGCTGATCATGTCTCCTACCAGGAAAGCTGCCCCATCGGTGCCTTTAAGCCCAGCATGTCCTTGTGGGGGGTCAGGCTTGCTCCCCCATGACACTGTCTCCACAGCACAGGTGGTCGCAGGCTCGAGCGCAACACGCCTCGGGCTGACACGCAGTACCAGCTCTACCTTTCCCTATGAGCCAGGCGGTGGCCTCTGCCGGTGCTCAGCTCAGTGCCCACTGAGCCAGCTCGTGTTTCTGCCTCGCCCCAATGCCCACACTGTCAGCCAGCTGCCACCAACAGAGCCCACTGCCGCCACGGCCCGCGCCTCTCGCCCCTTCCACTCCCACAGCTGCAGCTGCCCATCGCTTCTCCAACAACGTCCTTCTCGGCACTACAACAGCATTTGCCTTTCTACCTATCCCAGTCGGAGCAAAATACATGCTGGCCGTGGCGTCCAGTCCCTGCCATGTGTGGGGAGCCCCTGGACCCACTGTCGTGTAGACGCCGAATCACAGGAAATGGTCTCAGCCCCATTTGCCACGGCTCAAGCCTGGAGTCTAAGTTTTGTCGTATCCATATGGGTTATAAAGGTACCTTTCAG
>NW_022437120.1:240215-320087 GCF_009761245.1 Sapajus apella
GGGTTATAAAGGTACCTTTCAGTACACACACACACACACACACACACGTTCTTTCGTTTTGTTTTGATGGCGTCTCCCTCTGTTGCCCAGGAGTGCAGTGGCAAAATCTCGGCTCACTGCAACCTCTGCATCCCAGGTTGAGGTGATTCTCCTGCCTCAGCCTCCTGAGTAGCTGGAACTGCAGGCACACACCACCACACCAGGCTCATTTTTGTATTTTTACTAGAGATAGGGTTTTGCCATATTGGTCAAGCTGGTCTCGAACTCCTGACCTCAGGTGACCCACCTGCCTTGCCTCCCGAAGTGCTGGGATTGCAGGTGTGAGCCACTGTGCCCAGCCCACATTCTCAGATGTTTCATGTTTTATATATATGCATATATACACACAAGTGTGTGAGTATACTCTTCTAAAGATAAATCCATTAATCTGTTTCCACTGTCTATTCTGGAATTGAGGTTGTAATTATTTTTTCTTAAATCCAGGCCTTTATGAAGGGCAAGTGAGGTTTTATAAACTATTTACGTTTTTTTTTTAAAGGGTGGGAGGAGATGGCCTTTGAGAGGTTGAAGATTTTCTCCCAAACTCCATTGTAGCCTGTAACAGACTGAATTGTGTTCCCTTAAAATTCACATGTAAAGCCCTAACCCCCAAAGTCACCTTGCTGGGGAACCAAATCAGCCAGCCCTTGACCTTGGATTTCCCAGGCTCCAGAAAGATGAGAAATAACCGTGTGCTGTCTGAGTCCCCCAGCCTGCGGCACACTGCGGCGGTGGAGCTAAGGTATGGCTCTGGCCCTTGTTAACTGCATGAGCTTAAGCGAGGCCCTCAGCCTCTCTAGACTCCTTTGTTTTCTTGTCTATCACATAAGGACAGTAAGGGCAAGTACCCATCTTCATCAGTTGTTCTGCAGATCATATGCAAGAAGTAAGTGAAGTAGCGAGGACTGGGTACAAGGAGAGAGAGCCCTCAACACAGGGAGGGCACCCAGTGCAGGGAGAGTCTTCAGAACAAGAGACTCAGTCTGCCATCAACGGGCCTCCCCATTGTTGACAATTCACAATCATTAAGACAGGGGAGGCGGGGCATGCTGACTCATGCCTATAATTCCATCACTTTGGGAGGCCCAAGCAAGTGGATCGCTTGAGGCCTGCAGTTGGAGACCAGCCTGGGCAACATGGCGAGACTCCATCTATACAAAAATACAAAAATCAGCTGGACATGGTGGTGCACACCTGTACTCCCACCTGCTGAGGTGGGAGGATCACCTGGGCCTGGGAGGTCGAGGCTATAGTGAACCATGGTCACACCCCTGCACTCCAGCAGCCTGGACAACAAAGCGAGACCCTGTCACAAGAAAAAAAAAAAGAGAGAGAGAGAGAGAGAGAGAGTAAAGTCAAAAACATCAGCCAGTGTTTTCAGTTTCACTCCCCCAAATCTCTGTGCAGAGGCCATGAGACAGAGGTCACGTCCATCTCTGCTCACCTGGGGCAGGAGAACAGGTGTGCTGGCCTCCTCTCCCTGCTCCTTTTCAGTAGATTCCTCAGCTAACGCAGTAAGCCTGGAGGCCGTCTCCATGAATAGTTCTGCTATTTAGTTTAAGACCTTTTACTGCCAAATAAAGATCACAACAGAAAATAACAAAGAGCTTCATTTTTGTGTGGCTGTCCTAGCTTCATTTACTTGTCGCCTGAGGGAGTTTCTCCACAGCCCTTGATTCGAGCTCAACATATTAACAGTCACAAACACAGGGACTCAAGGAGTAAACAAGCAGCTTTCCTTACAGACCACCCTGCACCCCAGGACACAGCTCCCTGCTCCAGCCCCGCCTCAGGGTGCCTGTGTCCAGCAAGAAGTACCCAGCAGGAAGCTGAATCCAAGCACTGTGCTCAGGCCATTCTCTTCCTCATCCCTGGATCCTCGAGGGGAACAAGAAATAAAATAATAATCTTGTTTTCCTGCATTCCAAAATGGAGGGCCTTAAAATCAACCAGCATTGGAAAAGAAAACAGAAGCTGGCCAGTGCGGTGGCTCACTCCTGTGGTCCCAAGTTTGGGAAGCCATGGTGGGAGGATCGCTTAAGTATACAAGTTCAAGACCAGCCTGGCCAACATGGCAAGACCCCATCTCTACAAAAGGTAAACAGAAATTGGCTGGACACCCTGGCACATGCCTGTAGTCCCAGCTACTCTGGAGGCTGAGGTGGGGACTGCCTGAGTCTAGGAGGGCAAGGCCGCAGTGAGCCGAGATCACGCCACTGCTCCCTAGCTAGGGAGACAGAGCGAGGCCCGTCTCAAAACAAAAACCAAAAAAAACCCACATCTCTGCAAAGCCATGCAGGGAGCACAGCTATTTCCCATGGGCTCTGTCCCTGCCCCACTGCCTTCGGGAAGTTTCCCCTTACCCACCATCATTTTTCTCATCTTTCACAATGGTGCAATTCAATAGGAAGAATTAACTGAACTAGAAAAAGAAGAAAAAAATCGAACCCTATGAAAACTCTGCCTTCAACATAACTCCAGGGAGAAGAATATCATCATACTGGCACCCCTGACCCACACTATCCTCTGCACCCTGTCTCTGCCCACATCCTCCTTTCTGGACACTTAGACGTCAGGTTCCCCAAGGGGCAAGGTTCCCTGACGAGCACCCTGAGTTCCTCAGGAGAACTGGCGCTGCTCCAGCTCCTCCGACAACTGGGGCTGGCACTGCGGGCACCACCACGTGAGCCTCTGGAACCCACCTGGGGGCCCAAACGCTTCCTTCAACAGCTGGTGGCCAGCAGGGCACCGTTCCTTCTGGTAGACCTGCGTGTGCTGTGGGTGGCCCTGAAGCTTGCCCTGCAGCCAGGCTGCACTGAACTCCACCACGCCATCCACCAGGGCCTCCCGTCGCGAGGCACTCAGGACGGAGCCGAGAGAGAGGGGATGAATCCCAGCTCTGTACAAGACTTCATTCTTAATGATGTTCCCTGAAAGACAGCAGGGGAGGGTGAGGGAGGAAGAAAGGACACACGACGTGACAAAACCACCCACAAAGCTCACAAGGCAGAAGTCAGCTCTCCCACATCCTGCGGGACCTTGGGCGGGTCAGCAATATCCGCCTCCATTTCCCTGTCTGTAAAATGGGGACAATTCCAACCTTTAAGGTTGCTGTGGAAAAGAAATGAAAGTCATGCGTGGCCCATCATGGTGAAAAGGGCTCGGGCATCTGACTGCCTGCACTTGAATCCCAGCTCAAGCAGTTTCTACCCATGTGACCTGGCAAGCTCCCCAGCCTCGATTAGCTGCAGTTTCCTTATCTGTAAGGCAAGGATGGCTTCCCTGGTTTTCGTGAGCAGTAAATGAGAATTCACCAAAAAATGCTGAGCACAGTGGGGATGTAGAGTACTCAATAAATATTCACTGTTATTATCATTTTAAAAACGTTGGCCGGGCACAGTGGCTCATGCCGATAATCCCAGCACTTTGGGAGGAAGAGGTGGGTGAATCACTTGACGCCAGGAGTTCAAGACCAGACTAGACAACACGGTGAAACCCCATTTCTACCCAAAATACAAAATCAGCCAGGCATGGTAGCATGCGCCTCTAATCCCAGCTACTCTGGTGGCTGACCCACGAGACTCGCCTGAACCTGGGAGGCAGAGGCTGCAGTAATCGGAGATCGTGCCACTGCACTCCAGCATGGGTGAAAGGGCAAGACTCTGTCTGAAAATTTTTTTTTCTTTTTTTTTTTTTGAGATGGAGTCTTGCTCTGTTGCCAGGATGGAGTGCAGTGGCGCAATCTCGGCTCACTGCAACCTCCGCCTCCCAGGTTCAAGTGATTCTTCCGCCTCAGCCTCCCAAGTAGCTGGGACCACAGGCGCGTGCCACCATGTCCAGCTAATTTTTGTATTTTTAGTAGAGACAGGGTTTCACCATGTTGGCCAGGATGGTCTCGACCTCGTGATCCACCCACCTTGGCCTCCCAGAGTGCTGGGCTAAAGGCGTGAGCCACCACACCTGGCCCAATAAATTCTTTTTTAAATTAAAAACAAAATGTCCGGTACAGCTGGGCACAGTGGCTCACACCTGTAATCCCAGCACTTTGGGAGGCAGAAGCACAAGGATGACCTGAGCGCACAAGATCAGGACCAGCCTAGGCAACATAGTAAGACCTTGTCTCTACAAAAAAAAAAAAAAATTTAATTAGCAAGGTGTGGTGTCATGCACCTGCAGCCCCAGCTACTCAGGAGGCTGAGGTGGGAGGATCGCATGAAATGGGGAGGTTGAGGCTGCAGTGGGTTGTGATTGTGTCACTGCACTCCAGCCTGGATGACAGAGAGAGACCCTGTCTCAAAAATGAAAAATTGAGCGTGATGTCTGTTATGTTAGGAAGTGTTTGGGGAGGTGTCATTATTTTTCTACTCCTGCCTCATTCTCTGTGAGGCCAGCCTGATCCCTCCTTTCAGAATCAGCAACTCTCTTTGGAATGTTCCAACAGGACTCTTTAAGCCCCACCAGGCACAATCTTTCCTAACCCACAGTGACCTGAGTCTGTGCTTGCTCGGCCATTCAACAATGACCTCCGTAAGGAGAGGTGGTGAGTGTGACAGAGGCCGAGCGAGCATCGCTGTGTCTTGCGTGAGCAGGTGAAGGAAATTCCTGCTCTCTCCAGGAGCGTCAGTCACACTCCTCAGTACACCCATCATTCTCTCCAGAATCTGTTGACAGAATACCTGGCCTTATGTCTCAGCTGTGCTACTGACTAACAATGTGTTCTTTGCTTCAGTTTCCTCATCTGAAGAAAGGAAAAACCACTATAACTATCCTATGGAATGGCAGTAAGGACAAAAACGCGTGCCTGGCACATCAGAGCTGCTTGGAACACACTGGCCATATTACTACCGTTACTGTTGTTAGCTCTTGCCATATATATCCGAAAAGCCACCTTCGTATGCCTCTTTGTTCCTGAGGGCACAGAGACGCCCATGGTTCTAACATGAAAATGCAAGCAGTACCGGGCCTCCTCTGACCCTCGTGAGGGGAGGGGAGGTGAGCTGGCGGCAAAGTCATACCTTGGATATGGAGGTGACTGTCACCACCAACTCGCCTGATGGCCTCAGCAGCCTATTTTGGGCACAATTATTCCCCTGCTGTGGGTAAGAAGAATGGCACACTCTCAGGGCTGGGCGCAGTGGCTCATGCCCATAATCCTAGCATTTTGGGAGACTGCAGAGGGTGGATCACGAGGCCAGGAGTTCAAGACCAGCCTAACCAACATGGTGAAACCCAGTCTCTACTAAAAATAAAAAATTATCAGGGCCGGGCGCGGTGGCTCAAGCCTGTAATCCCAGCACTTTGGGAGGCCGAGGCGGGTGGATCACGAGGTCAAGAGATTGAGACCATCCTGGTCAACATGGTGAAACCCCGTCTCTACTAAAAAATACAAAAAATTAGCTGGGCATGGTGGTGCGTGCCTGTAATCCCAGCTACTCAGGAGGCTGAGGCAGGAGAATTGCCTGAACCCAGGAGGCGGAGGTTGCGGTGAGCCGAGATCGCGCCATTGCACTCCAGCCTGGGTAACATGAGTGAAACTCCGTCTCAAAAAAAAAAAAAAAATTATCCGGGCGTGGTGGCACATGCCTGTAATCCCAGCTACTAGGGAGCTGAAGCAGGAGGATCCAACCTCAACTGGAGCCAAGGTGCTCTAGCCTAAGTGACAGAGCAAGACTCTGTCTCAAAGGAAAAAAAAAGGAGTGGCACACTCTCATAGTCCAGCTAATTAGCCGTGATATATATTTTTTGGAATTACTCAGCACTTCTCCGTAACCTGAAATGCACACAACTTCGCTGCTCGGGCCACTGCCACAGAGAGGGAAACTGCTTCTTCCCTCGTGTCCTGTAAGAGCCTAATGTAGACTGAGTCATCTCTGTGTCTGACCGGGGGAGGCTCCATCCACCCAAGGGCAGCATCCCTTAGAACACGAACTCATTCCTCTGCTACAGCCTGTACGACTTCAGTCCCTACCGACACGGCTCAGCCACCTCCTGTGGGCCAGGCACTGCTGAGCAGCGGAGGGGATAGGGACATGACCCTGCCCTTTCAGAGGGGATGCTCCCGTGTTGGCTCACAACTGATAACACAATTAGGGTGTGGACTCTGAAGCCGAGAGAAGTTAAAAACTGCCTGATCTAATGCCCTCAGTTTAAAAACAAGGGAAGTAAAATGAAGATTAAGCAAGTGGCCCCTCAAGACCAACAGCACTGGCACGAGCGGGGCGGGTCTCAGGTCTTGTGACTCCCACAGCAACGACTTTGCCTGAAGCAACTCTGTGGGCTCACCCCTTTCCCATCAGTCATACCTAGCCCTGAGAAGTGTTTCTGGTCCAACAGCGTATAGCAGACAGGCTGAGCCTGGCCTAGAGCTTCCAAGGCTTGTCCTCGATGGAACTTCTCAGACAGGATGTCACAGGTGGGTGTGACCGCTGGGGAAGAGCTCCAGGACATCTGACAATTATAAAATGCTAGGAAGCCACCACCACCAAAGTGCAGGACCAACCTGGGAAGAAAGAATAGGTCTTAGGTATATGTCATTACCACAATACATTCAGAGCATGCTCTGTGGCTGGATCATACACACATAGAGACATCCCTGACTGACAGTGGTTCACTTTTAATTTTTGACTTTATAATGGTACAAAATCAGTGCACACTCAGTAAAAGCCATACTGTGAGTACCTATAAAACCATTCTTTTACTTTCAGTACAGTACTCAATAATTTATATGAGATATTCAATATTTTATAAAACAAGCTTTGTGTTAGATGATTTTGCCCAACTGTAGGCTAATGTAATTGTTTTGAGCACAAGTAAGGTTAAGTTAGGCTAAGCCATGATGTTTGGTAAGCTAGGCATATTAAATGCATCATTTTTTACTTATAATATTTTCTTTTTTTGAGACATTGTGTCATTCTTGTCACCCAGGCTGGAGTACAGTAGCTCCATCTCAGCTCACTGCAATCTCTGCCTCCCAGGTTCAAGCGATTCTCCTGTCTCAGCCTCCCAAGTAGCCTGGATTACAGGTGTGCACCACCACACCTGACTAATTTTTTGTATTTTTAGTAGAGATGGTATTTCATCATATTGGCTAGGCTGGTCTTGAACTCCTGACCTCAGGTGATCAACCCTCCTCCACCTCCCAAAGGGCTGAGATTATAGGCGTAAGCCAACCACACCCAACCTAGTATTTTCAGTACTCCAAATACTCCATGTACCCTTTCCGCCATATAGAAAGGATATATAATTTTATTTATTTATTTAGATTTTTTTTGAGATAGGGTCTTGCTCTGTTGCCCAGGCTGGAGTGTAGTGGCACAATCACAGCTCACTGCAGTCTCAACCTCCCTGACTCAAACTATCCTCCCACCACGGCCTCCCAAGTAGCTGGGACTACAGGTATGCACCACCACACCCGGCTAATCTTTTTATTTTTATTTTTAGTAGAAACAGGGTCTCACTATGTTGCCCAGGCTGGTCTCTTACTCCTAGGCTCAAGTGATCCTCCTGCCTCAGCCTCCCAAAGTGCTGGGATTACAGACATGAGTCACTACGCCTACAAGCTAATATTATTTATTTCAAAGACTAACAAAGCAGACAAAACTCAGGCCAGCCTATTAAAGAAAAAAGAGACAAAGCAAAATAAATACAAAGCATGTAAATGAGAAAAGAGACATAACCAGGTAAAAAGGGATTTAAAAATAAGGGCATGATACACATTCACTCTGTGGCAATATATCTGAAAACCCAGGGGCGAGCCTGCTTCGTGGAGTGCATTTCAATGCCTCCAACTGGCGACTAATCCAGGCCTCAGCGAAGGGCAGGCTCCTGATGATGAGAGGTTTGCTGGGGGTTCTGAGAAAAGTTTCGTATCTGAACTTCTAAAAGTGGCCTTCTCTTCTGGATTTTGTTGGTGTGGATAAAATCCTGGAGCTGCAGTAGCCTATTGCTGCTGGTCTAAGGACAAAACCAATGCATGGAAAGTGCAAAGCCAGGAGAATCCTAAGAACTTGGAACTGCAACCCCAAAGTCCACCCTCCTTCCGAACTTCCCGTCCTGGGAGCCCCAAATCTCCTGACCACAGACGCTACTCCGAGTTATTTTTATAGCCTGTAGCATCCTATGGTATCTACATCGTGCCACAAATAAAGACTACCTACAGTTCTGGCCGGGCGGTGGCTCACGCCTGTAATTCCAGCACTTTGGGAGGCCCAGGTGGGCGGATCATGAAGTCAAGAGATTGAGACCATCCTGGCCAACATGGTGAAACCCTGTCTCTCCTAAAAATACAAAAATTAGCTAGACGTGGTAGCATGCACCTGTAGTCCCAGCTACTCGGGAGGCTGAGGCAGGAGAATCACTTGAATCTGGGAGGCGGAGGTTGCAGGGAGCCGAGATGACACCACTGCACTCCAGCCTTGTGACAGAGCAAGACTCCATCCCAAAAAAAAAAAAAAAAAAAAAGACAGACTACAGTTCTAAACATTTTTAAAAATTACGAAACTTCAGAAAATAGAAGTCACGTGACTTTCTCTGGGGGCAGAAGAGGCCTTTTTTAGCAAAAGGGGAAACCTGCGAGCAACCAAGAAAAACACCCACCACGGACGACATAAAAATTTAAAATCCCAAATGCCAAGAGGCATCCTAAGCACCGTGAAAGGACAAAGGACAGACTTGGAACAATACTGGCAACACACGGCACAAAGACAAACAGACTTTCTGTCCACAAGCTTCAATGCATTGATAAGAGGTGCACAAACGCGCTAACATTCCTATTTCAGCTCAACTAGCAGTTCCTAAGGCCATAAAAATGTGCAGCCCTGGCCGGGCGCGGTGGCTCAAGCCTGTAATCCCAGCACTTTGGGAGGCCGAGGCGGGTGGATCACGAGGTCAAGAGATCGAGACCATCCTGGTCAACATGGTGAAACCCCGTCTCTACTAAAAATACAAAACATTAGCTGGGCATGGTGGCGTGTGCCTGTAATCCCAGCTACTCAGGAGGCTGAGGCAGGAGAATTGCCTGAACCCAGGAGGCGGAGGTTGCGGTGAGCCGAGACCGAGCCCTTGCAATCACCCTGGGGGGGAAGAAAGAAAAAAAAACCCCCGTAAAAAAAAAAAAAAAAAAAAAAAAAAAAAAAAAATGTGCAGCCCTAAAAACCTGCATTCCCTTTGACCAGCAATTGCTCCTCTGGGAATTGACACAAAGGACATAATCCTAATCCTAGGTAGAGTTTTATGCACAAAATGTTGATCTCGACATTCATACATTAAAAACTGGGGTGGGCACGGTGGCTCATGCCCGCATTCCCAGCACTTTGGGAGGCAGAGGCAGGTGGATCACTTGAGGCCACGAGTTCCAGAGCAGCCTGGCCAACGTGGTGAAACCCTGTCTCTACTAAAAATACAGAACTTAGCCGGTGTGGTGGTGCACGCCTATAGCCCCAGCTCCTCAGGAAGCTAAGGCAGGAAAGTTGCTTGAATCTGGGAGGCAGAAGTTTCAATGAGGCGAGACTGCGCCACTACACTCCAATCTGGGCAACAGAGCAAGACTCCATCTCAAAAAAGAAACAGAAAAACTCATCAAGCTGAACACTTAAGATCTGTATCCTACTGTATATTAATTATATCTCAATAAAAAATAGACACACAAGCAATATACTTTAAAAAAAAAACAAAACTGGGAAATCCTGTCCCTAAACTCAAAGCACACTAGTCAGACAATGCAGGGACGTCTCCCCAGCAACTGCCACATTCGCTGGGAAAGTTCTACCGTTCTCCCAGCCACCGCTGGTTGGTGACCCTCTCCTGACCAGACCGCAGTCCACTTCCTATCGCTGGTAGACACAGAGGTGGCCTCGTCCTCAGTATGTCCCCGCTGCCTAAGTCCCAAACCCTGCCAAGCAGGGACCCGTGACGATCAGAGCCCATGAGAATCAGATGGCCACACCCTTACCTGGGGGCAGGGTCCCTCCAGTCACCCCTCTTGTTGGCTTTCCTGGCTCTGGAGAACTCGTTCACCCAAATGCTGCCAAACAAACCAAAACAGACGCGCAGCCAGCTCCCGGCACCTCCTGCAGGGGCGGCTCCCGCCAAACACTGGGGAACCAGCTCTGAGGACCACGATGATCCATCAGGGGTCTTCCGCCCGCTGGGCTCCTGGGCCTGCCTTGGGTCTGCAGCCTCTTCCTTCTGCGTGTCTTTTTGTGGAAGCTCTGGTGGTGGGCTGTTGCCAGGTGGCCCCATTTCTTCATCTGGATCAAATCTAAGGAATAATTTCTTTCCATGGACCTACAAAAAATGAACATAGATCTAAGCCTTATAGACCCAGAGGGGAACAGGGGAATGCAGCTACCTATCCTACTGCAAATTTCTTCCTTCTCGCCCCATCTGTGGAGCCTTCCCAAATGCAGTCTTTGGGCTCTGCCTTTTGCTCCTTTGCTCCAGCGGTATGGGCAGTTCGCAGGTGGTTTCCAAAGTGACTGGGAGCAAGCATGAGGCTTAGTGGGCAGTGAAACAGACCCAGGCTAGATGGCAGGGCCACCTGGAATATCTGAGGGGAATCGCTCCCAATGTTTTCATGCAGTAGCTAAGAAATGAACATAAATTGTCATTCCTTCAATCCATTCGTAATACATTTTCTTTTTTTTTTTGTGACAGAGTCTTGCACTGTTGCCTGGCCTGCCGTGCAATGGCGCGATCTTGGCTCACTGCAACCTCCGACTCCCGGGTTCACACAATTCTCCTGCCTCAACCTCTCAAATAGCTGGGACTACAGGCGCATACCACCATACCCAGCTAATTTTTTGTATTTTTAATAGAGGTGGGGTTTCATTATGTTGGCCAGACTGGTCTTGAACTCCTGATCTCGTGACCCGCCCACCTCGGCCTCCCAGAGTCCTGGGATTATAGGCGTGAGCCACCAGGCCGGGCCTCATGATACATTTTCTATGCCAGAAATAAAAACAGTGCGTGTGAACGCACAGACACGTGCACACACACAGGGCAGCTAAAGACAACGTACTGTGAAATTCGGTGCCCTCAGCACCCCTCTGCCAGCATATTTGACTTCATAAGGAAACTATAATCAACAAAACTTAGATACCGAAACAAAAATTGATCGACTCAAATCACCACTGCAAAATGTACAAGGCAAAGGACTTGCCTCATCTCACTGCAAGTGATTTCAGTAGAAGAAAATATATATAGAAAATGTGTGTTAAAGGATGTTCTGGCTGCTTTGAGTTTTTCTTTTTTTTGGTTTGTTTTTCAGATGGAGTCTCGCCCAGACTGGAGCATGGCGGTACCATACCTGCTCACTGCAACCTCCACCTCTTGGGTTCAAGGGATTCTCTAGTCTCAGCCTCCCAAACAGTTGGGACTACAGGTGCACACCACCACACCCAGCTAATTTTGTATATTTAGTAGAGACAGGGTTTCACCATGTTAGCCAGGCTGATCTTGAACTCCTGACCTCAAGTGATCCACCTGCCTTGGCCTCCCAAAGCGCCGGGATTAGTGGCGTGAGCCACCATACCCAGCCCTTGCTTTGAGTTTATTTTCTTTTTTTTTTTTTTTTTTTTTGAGACGGAGTTTCGCTCTTGTTACCCAGGCTGGAGTGCAATGGCGCGATCTCGGCTCACCGCAACCTCCGCCTCCCAGGTTCAGGCAATTCTCCTGCCTCAGCCTCCTGAGTCGCTGGGATTACAGGCACGCACCACCATGCCCAGCTCATTTTTTGTATTTTTAGTAGAGACGGGGTTTCACCATGTTGACCAGGATGGTCTCGATCTCTTGACCTCGTGATCCACCCGCCTCGGCCTCCCACAGTGCTGGGATTACAGGCTTGAGTCACCGCGCCCGGCTTTGAGTTTATTTTCATACTGCACCTCCTGATATGCAAAATGTGTGTGCCCAGATTCCAGGATGAGTCGGTTCTACACAGCCTGAAGTTCAGGCACTCTTTCAAAGAGTATAAACCAAAACAGCTGGCATTCATACTGGAAATGTTTGTGTTACTTTTTTGACCACCATAGGTCTGTGCTTAAAGATCGCTGTTCTGATATGATCTTTAACTTGTTAATTAGTATACAGATTCATAGAAATCCTCCACTCAGAAGAGCATCACCTTTCTAAATAATCCCAGAATAGCTTATCCCTAAGTTTGAGCACAGAGTGTTTTCTGCCATGTATTAGAAATGGTTTAACTGACCTACATAAAAAAACTGAGCAAGGAATTAAGTGGGCAATATAGAATTTGCTGCAGAAAATATTTCTTGGTATAAATTCACCAATGTTGATATAATTCTGATGAAAGTAACAGTCAAATGCCCATTGTGATCAAAACATTTATTAGGTCAAAAATGTCTAGGTCAGGATGTCCTCTCCAACTATGGCCATTTCTTCTGTCCCTTTTAGGTTCCCGTGACATTGCAGCCACTTCAATTTGTTAATCATTAATCAAGCTAATTCACTGTGCCTGGCAGTGCGCTAGGCTCCGATGGCAAACAGATGAGCAAGGCTCTGCAATGGTTTCAATGTGTTCCCCAAAAAGTATGTGCTGGAAACTTAATCCCCAATGCAACTGTGAGTGGTAAGAGAGGGCACCTTGGAGATGAGGCCATAGGGCTCTGGCCTCCTGAATGGAATGATGCCAATTGCAAATGACACGGCAAGGTGCTAAGGCCATGTGGACTTCCCAGGCTCCAGAACCGTGAGCTAAGTAGACTTCTATTGTTTATCAATTACCCAGTCTTAAATCTCCTGTAATAGCAGCAAAAATAGATGAAGACAATCTCCAACCTTCCCTTTAAAAATTTCACATTTAAAAGGGGAGATGACACTACGTACAATTGCCAAGAGGTGGGAGCAACCCAAATGTCCATCCATGAATGAACAGACGAGCAAAACGTGTGGTCTACACTATCATTCAGCCTGGAAAAGGAAGGGAATTCTGACATATCTATAACGTGGGTGAGCTTTGAAGACTTTATACTAACTGAAATAAGCCTGTCAAAAAAACTGCAAACACTGTATGAGTCTACTGATACGGGGTACCTGGGAGAGTAAAATTCATAGAGACAGAACGTAGAAAAGCGGTTGCCAGGGGCTGGGGGCAGGGAGGGGGGGAGCCCGTGTTCAGCAGGTATGGAGTTTCAGCTTGGGGAGATTAAACAGTTCAGGTAAACTCTCAGACAACATGAATATACTAAACACTACTGAACTATATACTTTAAAATAGTGAAGACAGTAAATTTTGTCATGTGTTTTTCATCACAATTTTAAAAAAATTTTTAAAGGTGGTAGGGGTGAGAGGGGGACAAGTATGAAAACAGATTCTATAAGAGCGCGGAGAAAAGCGTGGGTGGGCCGGGCACAGTGGCTCATGCCTGTAATCCCTGCCCGCTGGGAGGCCGAGATGAGAGAATGGCTTTAGTGCAGGAGTTCGAGACCAGGGTAACAAAGTTAGACCCCCATCTGAAAAAAAAAAAAAAAAAAACAGAAAATTGTGGGTAGAAGCAGGGGCTGCATAGGGAAGAAGAGCCCACAGCATGAGGGGAAGGTGGCCGTTACCGTGGCTGGGCTTCACAAGAAGAGTGGAGGGCAGAGGAGACAAGGTGTCCCCAGCTGAGGGGACCGACCTGAAGGCACAGGTGGAAGCCCCACACTGGGAGGGGGGCTCCTGGTCAGACACAGCAGCTGGGGTGTGCGCTGTTAGCACTGCTCCCAACCAAAGGAACCAAAGAGCTCTAAACTCTCAAGGGCAAGAGGAGGAACAGACAGAGGTACAGAAAATGAGAAATGGGCACAGGAAGGGGAACTGATCAGGCAGAGCAGAGTCCTCGCTGCAGAAGAAGAGGGAACCCAGGCAACCCACCCACCCTGGCCCCAGGTGAGCGGGAGACACGGAGGTCCCAGGTGCTGTGGTAAGAGGTTAAAAATGGAAGGACTGGCCGTGTGTGGTGGCTCATGCCTGTAATCCCAGCACTTTGGGAGGCCGAGGCGGGCGGATCACGAGGTCAAGAGATCGAGACCATCCTGGCCAACATGGTGAAACCCCATCTCTACTAAAAATACAAAAATTAGCTCGGCGTGGTGGCACGCACCTGTAATCCCAGCTACTCCAGAGGCTGAGGCAGGAGAACTGCTTGAACCCAGGAGGCGGAGGTTGCATTGAGCCGAGATTGCGCCACTGCACTCCAGCCTGGGTAACAAGAGCGAAACTCCGTCTAAAAAAAAAAAAGCTACTCTTGCTATACTAAGAGACTGGTGGCATTAGTCCCCTGCCCTAGAGATCTATGGAACTTTGAACCTGAGAGACATGATTTAGGGTATCTGGTGAAAGAAATTTCGAAGTGGCAAAGCATTCAAGAGGAAGCAGAGCTTAAGTCTGAAAAATGTATAGCCTGATGATGCAGTAGAAAAGAAAAACCCATTTTCTAGGGAGAAACTCAAGCTGGCTGTAGAAATTTGCACAACTAGGAGCCGAATGCTAATCACCAAGCCAATAAGGATAATCTCTCCAGGGCATGTCAGAGACCTTCCCTGCAGCCCCTCCCATCACAGGCCCAGATGCCTAGGAGGAAAAAATGGTTTCCTGGGCCAGGTCCAGGCCCCGCTGCTGTATGCAGCCTAGGGACTTGGTTGCAGCTAAAAGGAGCCAATGTACAACTCAGACTGTTGCTTCAGAGGGTACAAGCCCCAAGCCTTCATGATTTACATATGGTGTTGAGTGTGCGGGTGCATAGAAGAACTGAGGTATGGAAACCTCCACCTAGATTTCTGAGGATGCATGGTAATGACTAGATTTCCAGGCAGAGGTGTGCTGCAGGGGCAGAGCCCTCATTGAGAACCTCTGCTAAAGCAGTACAGAAGAAAAATACGGGGTTAGAGCCCCAGGGCAGCGTTCCCCGGGGGGCAATGTCTGGTAGGGCTGTGAGAAAAGGGCCACTGTCCTCCAGACCCCAGAATGGTAGATCCACCGACAGCTTGCACCACGTCCTGGAAAACCCACAGACACTCAACGCCAGCCTGTGAAAGCAGCCAGGATGAGGGACTATACCCTATAAAGCCACAGGGGTGGCTGTAGGAGCCCACCTCTTGTATCAGCATGCCCTAGATGCAAGACATGGAGTCAAATATCATTTTGGAGCTTTAAGATTTGACTGCCCCACTGGATTTCAGACTTTCATGGGTCCTGTAGCCCCTTCATTTCAGCCAATATCTCCCATTTGGAACAGGTGTATTTACCCAATGCCTGTGCCCCCTCTGTATCTAGGAAGTAACTCACTTGCTTTTGGTTTTACAGGCTCATAGGTAGATGGAATTTGCCTATGATCTGTCACAGATCAGACTTTGGACTGTGTGGACTTTTAACTCAATGCTAAAATGAATTAAGACTTTGGGGGACTGATGCTGATGGGAACGCAAGGTTGGTTTTGAAATGTGAGGATATGAGCTTTAGGAGAGGTCAGCAGTAAAACAATACAGTTTGGTTGTGTCCCCAAATCTCATCTTGAATTATAGCTCCCTGATTCCCATGTCTTGTGGGATGGACCCGGTAGGAGGTAATTGCATCATTATCTTCAGTGGAGGATAGGCTCACCTGGGCATCCTGGAGCCACAGAGATTGTAGGCTGGCAGGCTGTAGCTTCTTGCTGCTGCCCCCTGTCTTGACCACCTGCTGGCCCACAAAGGGGGAGACCAAATGGTGAAATTTCCTCACCAACGGCCCTTCTGGCATCCCTGTGGGTAGCAGTGGGCAAAAGAAGCCACAGACTTAGCTCATTTATCTCTAACATCTCTAACAGGTGCCAAGCAACCTCCACCCGGCCATTTTTGCTGTCAACTAACTTTAAGAGCCAATATGGCCAAAAAGGGAGCATGGCTGGGAGGGAGTCAAATCACAGAGAAGCACCAAGTGTGGCGGGGTGTGGCAAACCTGGCAGGAAAGGCAGACCCTCTCACCTTTCTTCATGCAGAAGACACTTATTAAGCACCAACAGTGTGCTAGGCAGCCCATCATGTGCACCATCCACCTTACTCCTGAGCGACAGCTGCCACCTGGGGAGCTGGTCCTGCTTGCTTTCTGCCTGGACTTTGAACCTCTAACACATCCTGGCTTTCTCTGTCCTCCCTCCTCCCACTCTCAAAAAGAAGCCAGTCCAACCCACTGCTGCTGACCTATTTCCCACTTTTTAAGGGACCAGAGTGAAAAGACAAAGATGTGGATCCCGCAGTCCAGGACCACCAACCACTCACCTAGGGGAGATGTGCATGAGATGACCACAACACGCACAGAGCTCAGAATCATAAATGAGACCCCCAGCCATGCAGTTACCCCCAGCTTAACTGCAGATAGTTATTCCTGGTCACCAAGAAGCAGCTGTGGCTCTGTTTCAATGCCCACTGGGTGCGGTGGCTCACGCCTATAATCCCAGCACTTTGGGAGGCCGAGGCGGGTGGATCACGAGGTCAAGAAATCAAGACCATCCTGGTCAACACGGTGAAACCCCGTCTCTACTAAAAACACAAAAATTAGCTGGGCATGGTGGCGTGTGCCTGTAGTCCCAGCTACTTGGGAGGCTGAGGCAGGAGAACTGCTTGAACCCAGGAGGCAGAGGTTGCGGTGAGCTGAGATCGCGCCATTGCACGCCAGCCTGGGTAACGAGAGCAAAACTCCGTCTCAGAAAACAAAACAAAATAATGCCCACGCAGGGCTACCGTGCCACCTCTGCTCTCCCTGCCGCAAATCATCCCAGTCCACTGAGAGCAGTCTGAGTAGTCTACACCCCGGCTGCTCGGGCAGAGGGGACCCCCAGCCTCACCCAGGGCAGCTGCCTAACCACCGGTTCTTGCACCAGCCTCTCTGTAAGTTATGGTGAAAATCGAAAAGAACAAAGTAGATACCGGGTACGTGGTAGCTATTATAATTCAGACTGTAAAAAACACTTTAAAATACTTTTTAAATCTCAGAAATAAGGATGGCTAACAATCTCAGCATTCTCATGGTTTCATGAGCAGCACATTCAATAACGTGCTGCTTACACTGGCTGGTGCCAATTCGCTGAAATGTAATACTTCCCCTCATCAGGTTTCGGGATACTTTACAGGGAATCCTGACAAAACCGCGGGCTGGAGAGAGACCTGCCAAACGCTGCTGACCCTAACCAGCTGTGAGCCTGATCCTCTCCAACGGGAAAGCCTCTGGAAAAGCCTTCGTCTGAAATGCAGCAAGTCCTTAAAATTTCTGAACACGTGGGCATGTTTCCTGCAGGGATTTTGTGGAGATGGACAGGTGGGAAGGAAGCCGCCTCTGCAACAGCCTTGAAGGTTGAGACGCTGAAGGGGCTTCGCAGAGTCGCCGAGGACGCCGTGCCCACCCTCGGGCCTTCCCTGCCCGGGGGCTACCCAGGAGCGCAAGGGGGGCGCTACGCCCGCCGGGGAAGGGGAGGGGCGTCTCCCCGTTCTCTTCCGAGTGCCCAAGGGGGTTCTAAGACCACTGCTTTCCCAACTCTGCCTCGGGGTGTGGGGAGAGGGGCGCAGACGCGGGGCTGAGAGTCCCTGGGGGCTTCCAGGCGTGGGCAGCACCTCCGCAGGCGGCCGAGACGGAGGAGGGTCCCGCGCCCGCCCTTCCCTCTGGTGCCCTCCCGACTCCCCCGCCGGCCGTGAGTCAACCGGAGGGCGGACGGCTGCACTCACCGGCTGCGGGTGGCCGCCCCTCGGCCAGACCCAGCACCGCCACGCCGGCCCGCCCAGCTGCTCCAGCTCGGGGCGGAGATTTCTCGGCGCCGCGGCCCACGTGGACTCCGCCCCCTACGGGACCCCACTGTAGGTGGAGGCGCCGGAGCTCCTCCCCCGGGTGGGCGTGGACTCCGCCCGGAGGCGAGGGCGGGCGCGGAGCTGCGTCCGGGGTTGCGCAGGCGCGGGGATCATCCTCTGGAGCTGGGGTCGCGGCTGCTCCCTTGCGGTGGGCCGCGGGTTCCGTCCCGGGGGTCGCTGGAGGCGGGGCTGCGGCCAGGGGTCGGGAGTGAAAGCCGGGGTGGAATGAGGACGCAGATTGGGACTAACATTGGAGAGACGCTCCTGGAACATTTTTTTTTTTTTTGAGACAGCCTGTCGCCAAGGCTGGAGTGCAGCGGCGCGATCTCAGCTCACTGCAACCCCCGCCTCCCGGACTCTAGAGATTCTCCTGCCTCAGCCTCCGTAGTAGCTGGAAGTACAGACGCACGCCACTGTGCCTGGCTAATTTTTGTGTTTTAGTAGAGACGGTTTCACCATGTTGGCTAGGCTGGTCTCGAACTCCTGATCTGAGGTGATCCGCCCGCCTTGGCCTCCCAAAGTGCTGGGATTACGGGCGTGACCCACTGCGCCCGACCCTCTTGGAACATTTCTTGTCCCAAGTAGACAGTTATAGGGCAAAGGCAATGGGTGTGCGAATGGCACAGCCTGGGCGTTCCCGCAATGACAAGCCTCTCTGTGGGTGCTGCGTGGCCTCCGAGCCTAATAATATGGTGCAAAGGAAACAGGTGGTCAAGACTCGTGAAATATTGAACGGGTGGGGGATTTTTTTGCTTTCTATGATTTGAATATTATTACTTGAATGTTTAAGCAAATTTTGCTTAAAACATTTGTGTATTAAAGTTTTATTTCAAACAATAAAAGAGATAAAATAATAGGCTGTTTAAAAATAAGTATGTTTTCTTGTCTGTAGTTCTCCAAAAGGATGGGGAGCAAGCACTTTCCAGGAAGTTCCAGGAAGTTAGGAGGGAGGTTTGGTGAAGTCCCCAGCAGGTGTTTCGGTGAAGTCACCACGGACCCTAGCTGAGGGGCCCTGGGGAAGGACTTGGCCAGCAGAGGGAGACAAGCCCAGCCCACTGTCAGAGACATGGCTGTGTCCTACTGATTGAGAGGGAGGGTGCAAGTGGCTTTCCCACGGTGGCCACCTACTGCAGAGACGAGGGCAGGAGGTGAGGGGAGGGAGGCCTGAGGAGGCCTGGGGTATAGGGTCCTCACCGAGAAAGGCGTCCTGCAGGCAGAGGGTCTGAGGTGTGAGGACATAGGGTTTACAGGAGACATCCCTCAGAGCGCGTCTGGTCCCCTCTTTCTATATCTGGCCTTTTCTGGAGAATAACGTCCCCACCCCAGGATGCCCCGCCCCCCACTACAGGATCAGGCTCGCCACAATGGTAGCTTCTGGACCCCCTAGCTCCCCTTTCTGTAGACGGCTGAGCTGGGAGGGAAGCCATAGTCACAACGCTCGCCTCACCTGGTGGAATGAATGTCTGATGTCTAAATGGGTTCTTCTGAGGCTAAGGGATTATGCAGTTGAAAATCAGATGGTTCACAGCTTGGCTCTGTCATTGACCATATTCTTTACTGAGCACATACTATGTGCAAAACACTGTTGTGAGCTCTTTGCATGTATTGCTTCATTATTAGTCATGGGGATACAAGCAAGTCACAGTATCTCAGACTCCATTCATTAAATGAGATATCTATTTCATGGTATTATAGAAACATTACAAAGCCATACTTTTCCAACTTCAATGTGCCTGTGAATCTCCTGGGAAGCTTGTTTAAATGCAGATTCTAAGGTCTATACCACGGCCCAAGATGTTGCCTTTCAGCAAGCTGCTGGATGATGCTGATGCTGTTGGTCTGGGGGCCACATTTTTTTTTTTTTTTCTGAAGATAGAGTCTTGCTCTGTTGCCCAGGCTGGAGTACAGTGCCACAATCTTGGCTCGCTGCAACCTTCACCTCCCAGGTTCAAGCAATTCTCCTGCCTCAGCTTCCTGAGTAGCTGGGATTACAGGCGCACGCCACCATGCCCAGCTAATGTTTTGTATTTTTAGTAGAGACGGGGTTTCACCGTGTTGACCAGGATGGTCTCGATCTCTTGACCTCGTGATCCACCCGCCTCGGCCTCCCAAAGTGCTGGGATTACAGGCTTGAGCCACCGCGCCCGGCTCTTTTTCTTTTCTTAGGCAGAGTCTCGCTCTGTCGCCCAGGCTGGAGTGCAGTGTCGTGATCTTGGCTCTCCTGAACCTCCGCCTCCCAGGTGCAAGTGATTCTCCTGCTTCAGCCTCCGGAGTAGCTGGGATTACAGGCACCCACCACCACACCCAGCTAGCTAATTTTTGTAGTTTTAGTAGAGATGGGGTTTCACCATGTTGGGCAGGCTGCTCTCAAACTCCTGACCTCAGGTAATCCACCCCCTCCTCAGCCTCCCAAAGTGCTGGGATTACAGGCCTGAGCCACTGAGCCCAGCCGCTGTGGGATTTCTCGAAAGGATTCACCTCCATCAGGCTTTGGATATGGTCAGTGCGCTGGGTTTCCAGCACCGGATCTGGTATATGGCAATCACTAAACATTTTAGTAATTATTATTTGTCTGCCTCCTGGTTTGGGACAACCCCCAAGCCCACTGGAGTGGGTGGGCCTCAGCACTGTAAGCATAGGTTCCCAACTTTCCTTTTTATTTTTATTTATTTATTTATTTATTTTGAGACATAGTCTCACTCTGTGGCCCGGGCTGGATGCAGTGGCAAGATCTCGGCTCACTGCAATCTCTGCCTTCTAGGTTCAAGTGATTTCTGCCTCAGCCTCCCCAGTAGCTGAGATTACAGGCTCCCGCCACTACGCCCACCTGATTTTTTGTATTTTTAGGAGAGACTGGGTTTCACCCTGTTGGCTAGGATTGGTCTCAAACTCCTGACCATGTGATTCGCCCGCCTCGGATTCCCAAAGTGCTGGGATTACAGGCCTGACCCGCCGCAGCCGGCTCCGGCGCCCAGTTATCTAAGAGCCGCGGACCAATTGCTCTTCCTTCCTTCGAGCGCCTGTTTTTTCCAACAGAGCTAGAGTTGTAATGCACATGAAAATAGGTTAAAATACAGCTGCCCCAAAGAATGCAGGGAACGGAGTGAGAGAGAAGGACACTAGGACCCTGTAAGGAAGGGACCGCATTGCTGCTGGAGTTTGGGGGTTCTGAAGCACACCGGGAGGGTCCACGTGGCTCTAGGGGCACCTGGAGAGCAGCGGCTGAGGTTCCGGGGGCTCTTCCAGTTCCCCTCTTTTTGCAGTATGTGGCCGTGGACAGTAAGCCCTGTTCCCCAATGCCTCTAGGTCTTTCTTTCATCATGTCTAAGTTGGGAGAATTTGGAGCCAAGGATTCTCCTCAACTTCTGGAAAGACACTGAAAGACGCTTCCTCTTGGACTGCGGTCTAGACCTAGACTGCTTCCCAGCTTGCAGATTTGCACTGTTTAGCAGACGCAGGAGTAGGGTGTAAAAGCCCAGATTCTGGAGTCAAATAGATGTTGTTTGAACCCTGATCTGCCCTTACTAGCTCCTTGACCTTCAGCAAGTGACTAAAAATTCACGGGCCATATCTTTTTTGTGTGCAAAACGTCTGTGGGAGGGGGGGATATGAAAGTGTTTTCTGTGACTAGAGAAAGCAGCTAGCAGAGTTTGATATGCAGTCGTGTTCAATAACCTTTCGTTAGAATTTCAGAGCCGCTTACAGACCGAAGGCTGGAAAACTCAGTATGTAGTGAAGGCTGAAGGGGGAACACGGGCGCCCCCACGTGTTAGGCGCATTAACTGCAAGGGCGTACCCTAGGTCAGTCCCACGGACCTCCTAGTGGAGCGGGGTGGTCAGTAAATGTTGCTCTTCCTCACACCAGCTCTGTGGCTTTGGGCAAGTTCCCTTGACTGCGAGACAAAAGGGTTTGAGTCAGATGGTCTCGAGGCCCCACATGATTTGTAAATGAGTCAGGCATGGTATCTCAGTCTGGGCTTCTTTTTCTTAGCAGGGTTCAGTTTCTTTTGTTCCATTCAGTCTCTCAGGCCAGCTGTGGGAAACAGGGATGCTGACTTCCCAATCACTAGCAGCTTGCCTCCTGAAATAAGTTCAGTTTCCACGGTGGCTGCTTTGAGGAGCAATGTTCATTGGTTGCATAATTCTGGAACCATTTTTTTAACCTCATTAATTGAGTCACAATGAAGACACTGCTTTCCATTTGAGACTCAAGACATCAATCTTTTTTTTTTGGACAGAGTCTTGCCCTGTCACCCAGGCTGGTGTGCAGCGATCTTGGCTCACTGCAACCTCCACCTCCTGGGTTCAATCAATTCTCCTGCTTCAGCCTCCTGGGTAGCTGGGATTACAGGTGCCCAGCACCACATCCAGCTAATTTTTTTGTACTTTTAGTAGTGCCTAGCTTGTTCATTTTTACAGTGAGATATAATTTTCATGCTGTTATTTTTGATCTACAAAAAATGAGAAAAACCCCAAATGATTAGTTAAAACTATTTCAAAACATGGGACTTACGCTGGGTGTGGTGGCTCACACCTGTAATCCCAGCACTTTGGAAGGCTGAGGTGGGCAAATCACTTAAGCCCAGGAATTTGAGGCCAGCCTGGGATATATAGTGAGACCCTGTCTCTACTCTAAATACAAAAAAAGCCAAATGTGGTGGTGGCACACATCTGTAGTCCCAGCTGCTCAGGAGGCTGAGGTGGGAGGATCACTTGAGCCCGGGAGGTGGAGGCTGCAGTGAGCTGATTGCACGACTGCACTCCAGCCTGGGGCACAGAGCAAGACTCTGTCTCAAAAACAAAAACAAACAAAAATGGGCCCCATGGCAGGGGTGGGAGCGGGTAAAGGGGACCCTGCCAGTGGGAAGGTTGGAAGCCACTCTGAGGAGTACCCAAGGAAAGGTATACAGTGGGCGGCTGTGGAGGATGTCACAGAGGACTCCAACAGTGCCTGGGCTCCTCGGAGTCTGCAGCAGCTCCTTGCAACAGAGAAGCACGTTCGGGCCACTCGGGACCACAGTCTTGCTCAGAAGAGCCTGGCCTCCTTAGGCTTCTGTGATTTCAGTGTTTACTGACCATATCTATCCTCCATCCCAGCTCAACAGTTTGTGATCATCAAGAACCCTACAATAATGGATATTTGCCATTTTTATTAAGTTCTCAAGGAAAAGGACAGAGAAATGATAAATCTCAATTTTTTTTTTTTTTTTTTTTGAGACAGTTTCACTCTTGTTACCCAGGCTAGAGTGCAATGGTGCGATCTCGGCTCACTGCAACTTCAACCTCCCGAGTTCAACTGATTCTCTTGCCTCGGCCTAGAGTAGCTGGGATTACAGGCGCCCGCCCACCACACCCAGGTAATTCTTTGTATTTTTAGTAGAGACGCGGTTTCGCCATGTTTACCAGGCTGGTCTCAAACTCCTGACCTCAAGTGATCCACCCGCCTCAGCCTCCCAAAGTGCTAGATCATAGGCATAAGCCACCAGGCCAGCCAATTTTTTAACTCTCTAATTACAACTCACTTTCAGCAAATTCATCCTGAACAGGCAGCACAAGAGACTGTGGTATCTTTGTTGTTCGAGCAGTCTACTAATTTGTCCACTAGTGTTGTTCCTAGTATTGAGCTGCTTCTGAGCTAACTCCTTATGTCAGCCCTTCACTGACCAGGAAGCTGAGAATGGTTCAGCTGACCTGAAAAGTGATTAGAATTGGTGCACCCTGTTAGAAACCTCTCACAGATCCAGTGGGGTGTGTATGCGAGAAAGAGAGAGAGAGACAGAGAGAGAGAGAGAGAGAGAGGGAGAGGGAGAGGGAGAGGGAGAGAGGGAGAGAGAGAGACAGGGAGTTTATCAGGTGAAGAATGGTGGCCACAGCTGTAGAACTGAAGACAGTCATCCCGGAGGGAATGGAGTGAGCGTGAGTACATTATGACAGTGTTATCATCACTCACCTCGGGACGGGAGGAGCCTCGTTTTTGTGTTCATCTGAAAACCTCCCCTCCTGGAGCTGGCAATCACGAGCATCAGTATCTCACAGGCTTTTTCAGTTCTTGTATTCTGGTTAATTTGGAGCACAGCTGTGCGATCAGCACTTTTGCAAAACTAACTCCCCGCTCTCCCGGGTTTTAGCCAAAGTGAGCTGGCGTGCACAGACCAGAAAAAAACATGGACTCTGAAAAATGAGGTCTGTTTTAATATCATCTTCGCTTTGATGATTTTCTTTGTTATCAAATAGCCTTTTTGCAAATGCCACTGCCACTGCTATCTGGAGGAGCCAGAGCTTATAGGGCAGCACCATGTCCCTGCAGGACCAGGGACAGGGCCTCAGTGACTGAAATGACAGCAACAGTATAAAGTGGCAGACAGACCACAGGAGATCCCTGGAGATTCCACTTCCAGGCTAAGCCTCACGGAGACGGCGAATCCCTGTTACTACAGGGTGATGAACATTCGTGTTCCAGCTTCAAGCAAGCAAGGCAAGGGTGCACTCTGAAGAGCAGGTGTCAGCGTCACAAAATGATGTCACAAGCAAACCAAACTCAGAACACCCAGTCCCACTCCAAAAGAAAAAGCTTTCCAAATGGCTGTGTCCTGTGAGCTCGGTCCACGAGAGAGCTGGGGGCTCTGCGGTGGGGGGTCTGTCCTAATACTCCCAGCCCTGGCTCATTTGGTGCATATTCAGAGACTATAAACTTATTTTCATTATTGTTAAGGCAAACATAATCACAGAGTAATCACAGCTCAAGTTAATTTTTTACTGCTCACTTTTCTTTGAGGCATTTAAAAGTCAAATTTTAAAGATAAATGCGCTTCTTAATGGTTAAATGACTTGACGTGGGCTTCCAAAGGTTTTGTTTGTTGTTTTGTTGTTTGAAACAGAGTCTCGCTCTGTCACCCAAGCTGAAGTGTAAGTCACACGAGCTCAGCTCACTGCAATCTTCACTTCCTGGGCTCAAGCGATCCTCCCACAACCTTCTGAGTAGCTGGGATCACCGCGGCATACCGGGCTAATTTTGTATTTTTTTTGTAGAGATGGGGTCTCCCTATGTTGCCGGGGCTTGTCTCAACCCCCCGGGCTCAAGTAATCCTCCTGCCTTGGCCTCCCAAAATGCTGGGATTACAGGGGTGAGCCACCGTGCCCGGTCCCACTCCACATACTTTTAAGAAGTGGTTGAGCAACTCTGTGGCCTGAGGAGTTGAAGACAAATGGACAAAGGAGAGGAAGTGCCAGGATGCTTTCTCATTTTGGGGCATCATTTGCCCCTTTAGGAGCCTGTTTGGATCAAACCAGTAAATGGCAAGAGCTCCTCTGGGCCACCCTCGAGGACACACTTTAAGTCAGATGGGGCTAGAGAGAACATTTTCTTCCAGGTGGATGGAGTCTTGTGCTCCAGACCCTGATGTCTGGAGGAGAGCTCTAAAAATGCCCCCAGATGGCGGCGGGCGCGGGGAGTGGCCATCCCTGTAATCCTAGTACTTCAGGAGGCCGAGGAGGGAGGACTGCTCGAACCCAGGAATTTAAGGCCAGCAACAAAGTGAGGTCCCGTCTCTACAAAATAAAAAACGAGTTGAACATGGTGGTGTGGCCTGTGGTCCCAGCTATTCAAGAGACAGGCAGGTGGATCGCTTGGGCCAGGAAGGTCCATGGTGGCCCCACGGCACTCCAGCCTGAGCAGCAGAGCAAGACCCTGTCTCAGTAAAGAAAGAAATACACTGAGCAACTTTGGTTGGGCCACAAGGAATTTTGTTTATGGATGGGTCCAACCCTCTTCTAGGAAATTCAAGCCTGGGTGACCCCCATCTAAGGTCTCACATTAGCAGGGCTGGGATGAGTGTTCTTTTCAGGAGCCACTGCTACCTAAAGAGGGAGCCTTGGCCAATGGCCCAAACTGAAGGACACAGTGGTGAGTGGGTCAGTGGGTCTGTGACCTCCAGACTCCCCGGGAGAGGACAGCAGCACTGAATCTCCCAGCGAAGACCACTGAGGGAGGAGGAGGGAAAGAGGAATACAGATAAATTTATTAGTTAAATACTGATTTTACAGCCATTTCACCTTAAGACAATGTTAACAGGTTTGTGGGTCAGGGAGGGTCTATGAGGGGGCCTTTGGGAAGAAAACAATGTAAATGATGATTAAAGCAGAATCTTGGTTCAAAGGTATTCTCTGCGGCAGCCAGTAGGATTTTGGAGCTGGGGGCTTGGTGTGTGGGGAGGCGTGGTAATGCCGCAGTCAGCTACAGCTCTGCTGAGAAAGAGGACGAGGACGGAGTCTCGTGAGCTCCAGTGTCAGGGGCGGAAACTGAGCAACGTGCAGAGAAGCCGGCGGACCCTGCAGCAGCTCAGAGCCAGAGGCTATCTCCAGGGCCCGCTGCCATGTCTTAGCAGTCGTCTTCTTTCCATGAATTTTGTTGTGTTTTGTTGGTTTGCTTTCAATTTGACTTGTAGAATCTCTGGCTTTTTGCCTCCTGGACAAAAGACTTCCGCCGGGGTGAGGCTGCAGGTCCTGGGGGACTCCGGCTGCCATCTGACCAGGGGCCAGGAGGAGCAGACAGCAAGGGGGCCAGCCCTAGAGACACCTTGTCCCCCAGCAGGACGCTGTCCATCTACGCTCTCCCCAGAAGGCTCTCCAGGCTTGGCCGAGTGTTTGTCAGACTGGCTTGAGCAGCAGAACATTTGTTCTTACTCAGAACCCCTGTGTGTGACAGGGTGAATGAAGGGTCTGCAGTGGACTCGAGGGGGTGCCACTCGGCTAAACTACCCAGCTCTTGTTTTGCGAGGGGAGAGGCATGTCCAAGCTGCAGGCAGAGCCGAATTTCTCAGAGCAGGAGGAGGGGTTTTTATTTTGAGAGATGCTGGAAGTGAAGGCGCAAAGGCCCGCAGCACGGGCAGGCACCTGGGGGAGAGCTGCCAGCTGCGTGTGACGAGGCTGCGCTCTGGGTGGGTGAAGTACCCCTCGAGCTCCCCAGGAAGTGTTCAGTCACTTCTGTGTCACGCCCCACAGTTTTGGAGTCAGATCTGGAATTGGGGATGCAGGGTGGTGCCATGCCTTGAGTGGATGGAGCAAGGGCGGCTCCCTAGAGGCCCATCGCATCCAGGTATGGGGCAAGCAGATGCCGTCATTCGGGCTGGGGCAGGGGTCCCAGGGCCTGGCCTCCGCCCGTTCTCAAATCCCGGTGCTGGGAACACAATGGAAAACCCACCGTCTAGGCCACAGCGGTGAACGTAGGGCACAAGGACATCTTGGGAAAGAAGTCTCCAAGTCACAGAGAGATGCAGTGTGCTCGTGCTGAGGCTGGGCTCCCTCCAGTCCCCCAACCATGAAAAGGCATCCGAGAAAATCCAACACCCGCTTCCCCAACCAGATGGTCAATTTCAAGTTTCTTCCCAGTTGTTCTGGAGTCGTCCTCAGGCGAGGAGGTCGGCCCCTGGGAGCCCAGGACCTCCGTCTCCACTGTCCTCCAAGTCCCAGGTCCGAGCAGGAATTTGAGGGAAGAGGGGAGATTATGCAGTGATTATGTCCCCGTGACTGTCGGCCAAGACCAGGCTGTTCCAAGAGTCCTGCTTGGAACTGGTCTGCGGAGACTGGCTGACGGGAGATGCATAGCCTTGTGGAGAGAGCTTCAGGGCCGACAGAACTGGGTGGATGGAGGGCCCGTGGCCAGACATTGAGCTGACTGAGAAGGTCTGAAAAGCAGAAAGCATACCGTGAGGCCAAGGGAGATGCTCCTGAAGGTTCGGGAGGCCTGGGCTGGGGAGGGGGCCCTACTATGCAGATGTCCCCAGGATGGCTCCAACCTGCAGGAACGGACCAAGGAGCACTTCTCTGATCCCGGTGATCTGGACATGAAGGATCTGGGCAATGCATCAGCTGCTTCTGAGCACAGCCTACAACCAGGGCTGTGACCTGCTGGGCCTGTGGAAGCTGGGCTTGCTCAGACGGCTCTGATGGTTACAGGAGACGCTTCCGCCTATCACCACCACATCCACTTGCCAACAGAGAAGCCGTCTGCCCCGCCCAGGAGGAGCTCCTGGTGCCCCTGGTTCTGTGGGATCAGGCTCTCCCAGACAATAAGCTCATTAGGACATGGCCTCTCTCACTTGAGAGCAGAGATCAAATCACAGCAGGAGCTGGTCAAAGGAGACCGTGATCAAGCTTGGCGCATCCTGATCCCAAGACAGGGAACTGCAGAGGGGACGAGGCAGGAAAGCCAAGACACCATCGCCTCCACAAGAGAGAAGTGGGGCTGCCCCCGGGCGTCCCCTGACAGGCGTACGGAGCTGGGCCTCATGAAAATGGCATCCTGCTTGTGACTTCCCTGCCAGCCTGCCCTCCCTGCCCTCTGCAGGGTCCAGGCCTTTCCCCATGCGGGCTTTTGCCTCCTTCCCCACCCTCTCCGTTGAAGTCGAACTTCCCTGCAGTAGGAGACAGGGTTGCCTAGAGAGCCCTGCTCTGCCTCCGACAGCGGGAGCATGCCTCCCCTCGCCCGGCACAGGCTGACTCAGGTTGTGGCTGTGTGTTGCTTTCCTCCCCCACCACCCACGCTGTATGCCAGCCCTGACTGCCCTGTCTCTGTTTCCAAAGATGGTGACATTGAGGAGCTGTTAAAAAATTGTGAGTCACAGTTGTGTCCCCATCACCACAGCTTGGTAAGATGTGCTGAAATACAGCCCGATGCAGACGCATCAGGGAGCCCTAAGGGCGCCAGGGAGCTCCAAGACGAGCCCAGAGGGTAGCTCGCTGCTGGCACCTACAGGGCCTGGCTGCAGGTCCCACCCCCTACTAGGCTGGACCCTGGGACTCTGGTCGGCCTCCCCACCCGTGGTGTGTACCTGGGACACGGAGCTGCTGTGTCCGTAGTGAGAGGACAGGCCGGGCTCTGTCTTGATGGGGCGCATCTCCTCGCTGCTGCTGGTGGTGGCACTGCTGGAGTTGCTGGAAGCGCCACTGGTGGGAGGAAGGCTCTCACTGCCGGAAGGACCTGGAAGGAAGCAGTCAGCGCACCCCAATCACAGACCCCAATCAGGGACAGGAACAAAGGCTTTATCTCCATTTGCTGGGAGTGTAGCAGGGGCCTTATCAGTGGGGAGCTACGGTTCTCACCGTGATGGGTTCTTCCCCCAGACCATCTCAAACCCTTGAGGCCACATGTGTTTCAGGATTCAAAACTTAAACACAAATTCCTCGTTCAACTTGGAGAATCAAATTTTTAAAAAGGCAAGTACTAGGCCAGGTGCGATGGCTCATGCCTGTAGTCCCAGCACTTTGGGAGGCCGAGGCGGGTGGATGACCTGAGGTCAGGAGTTTGAGACCAGCCTGGCCACCATGGTGAAACCCCGTCTCTACTACAAATACAAAAATTAGCCAGGTGTGGTGGCATGCACCTGTAGTCCCAGCTGCTTGGGAGGATGAGGCAAGAGAATAGCTTGAACCCAGGAGGCAGAGGTTGCAGTGGGTCGAGATCGTGTCACTGCGCTCCAGCCTGGGGGACAGAGTGAGACTCTGTCTCAAAAAAAAAGCAAATACTCTGTATTATAGAATACCTCCAGCTGGGCCTGGGATAATAATGTGTAATTAAATATATCAATATCCCCACAGCAAAACATGTAAATATCATAATGAATAGGATAAACAGAGACTATCAACAGCCTTGTATCTGTTCACATAGGTTTTGCTGCCAAATCTAGCTTCCTGGATTTGGAATTTTGTACCGGAGATTGTACGCCTGAACTGAATGTCTTCTCTACCTGTGATTGCTACATGAGAGGAAATAAGGCCGCCCAGGGCACATAGGCTCCTCGTCAGCAGCAGGGAAGCAGGAGACGCGGAAGACCACAGGTGTGAGACACTGAATATTCTGGTAGGAAATATGCCTGCCCAAAGGGGCAAGCCAGGGTTGAATCTAGGAAAGTAGAACTTCGATCACGCTCTTGGTAGTGGAAAGGGCCAATTTATCTGACTCTGTCATGTCTTAGGTTAGAAGATACATTTCCATCAGATCAGCCAATTTATTTTCCGTGACTGCAGCACTGACCGGTCAAATCTTTAACCGGGCAGCAGTACTGAGTGGGGAATGTTTTGGTAGGGAACATAAACGTATTAAAGAACAGCCCTCATTCTTTCATAAATTCATATTTAATTATTAAATTATATTTAATTGTTAAATATAAATTTACATAATTTAATAAACAAATAATAAACTTTAAAAAGAACAGCCCTTGTTCTTTTTTAAGTGTATTTATTGGAGACAGGGTCTTGCTCTGCTGTCCAGGCTGGAGTGCAGAGGCACATCGCAGGTCACTGCAGCCCCAAACTTGGAGCAGCCACCATTCTTAATCCAGAAATGAAGAAGGCAGGGTGGTATATTGAAGAGAACATTGACCCAGATGCATAAAAACTTGAGTTTTCATTCTCCATCGACCCATTACCATCTGTATGACCCTCATTAAATCACTGTCCTCTGTGAGCCTCAGTTTGCTTGTTAGTAAAATGGGGTAATAAACTGGTTTTCATGGAGTCTTACGTTCATTGAGATAACATTTCTGAAGGGGCTTTCTAAAACACAAAGCTCTGCATGATGCAAATTACACATTGGCTTAGAGATCAATCTCTTAGGAACATGATTAATCAGACCCTGTCCTTTTGCATCTCAGCTCACAGAGAATTGAAAGGAACTGAGCTTTTGGGTGGCTGCAGCACCAAAGACGAAGGGACCAAGTAAGGTTCCTCTTTCCTGCAGGCCCTCAATTGGTCCAGCGGGCCCACTGGCGTCTTTACAGTTGGCAATGATCACGCCCCAACTTGAGTTGAGGCTGCTTCAAAAGCTCCCAGAACATTCCACGGCAATTGTTACTTTTTTGCTGCTGGGGATGCACGATGCTGTCCTCACACCCTGGCGGCCTGGGCTGGCCTGCCTAACCCAGAAGGCATGACTCCTATCCACTCTGAGGGCTTCTGACACATTCGTGTAATCACTCACAGATCTTCTGCTCACCTGATGGTGTCTTAGATTTATTCAGGTTCTTTGGCTTCCGTTTTCTGGTTTGAATCCCCTCTTTCCGCATTGCAAGAGGCCTGGGGACCTGGAGGGTCACAAGTCAATATATATGGTTTTCCTTTTCTACAAAATCTGCTACAGCATTGAAACACACACACCTGCTGCGAGAAGGCAACACCCAAGCAATGTCTCCACAAAGCCTGGGGCTGAGACAGGGTGCAAAGGCCCCTGGAACTCTGTGAGAAAGAAATCAATTCTGTTTTTGAAAACATATCTAGCACCTGTGTGATGTGATGGGTACTTTACTAGAGCCTGGAGAAAGAGAGAACTAAAGACACACAGTTCCTGCCCTCAGAAATTCACAGACAAGTGGAAATAAGCAGACTTTGATAGGTGATGGAGAAAAGCCGAGAAACACAAAACTCTGTCCTAGGGTGAGGAGTGGGAAGGAGGGGCACATGAGGACATCAAGGAAGGCTTCACTGTGGAGGTGACACTTGAGTTGTAAAAGGTTTTGAGTAGACAGAGGGAGGCATTTCAGGCAGCAGAAACAGAATGTTCAAAACCGTTTATCATCCACACAGGACCCTGAAAACAAAAGTGGGTGCTAGGCCAGTCATAGTGGCTCATGCCTGTAATCCCAGAACTTTGAGTGGCTGAGGCGGGAGGATTGCTTGACCCCGGGAGTTCAAGACCAGCCTTGGCAACATAGTGAGATCCATCTCTACAAAAAAGTTTTAAAATTAGCTGGGCATGGTGGTGCATGCCTGTAGTCCCAGCTACTCAGGAGGCTGAGGTAGGAGGATCACTTGAGCCCAGGAAGTGGAGGCTGCAGCAAGCCGTGATGGTGCCACTGCACTCCAGCCTGGGCGACAGAGCAAGGCCCTGTCTCAAAAGGGGCAAGGGTGCGGGGGGGCTTGTCAGTAATTGTGCTGGGAAATTGGCCTCAACAGCAACAGTCCCAGTGAGTTGAGATGCAGCATCACTCTACTTACAGCAGCTCTGTACTGCACTGGGTCTGGCTGGAGCCAGCGGTGCTTCTAAGGATGGTCGGGAGCAGCAAGAGACTAAGCTAGAGAGAGTGACTGTGGCGAGGTCCTGAGACAAAACGTCCCTGGACAATACTCTGAGCACAGTTCTGTTGGGAGCCAGGCCCCAGAGCCATTCCCAGACGCGTCTGCCAGTCCTGGGGAGCAGGGCCGCAGGGCATCTTTCCGGTATGTTTAGGTTTGTGCCTTCCCCACATCTGGTTTCTCTTAGGCTGAGCCAAGTCTCTTAGCCCCTGTTCTACGCTATGCTTGTACACCATTTGGGGTTGATCAAGGCCACACCTGAAAATACAGAAAGAAAAGCAATTCCTGCTTCAGAGACATGAACATGGAATGGTTAAGTGAGAAATGCACCAGTGCATGTGAACTTGAACTTGCCTTCTATTTAACTGTGGGTAGATGCAGCAGCATTTGCAGCCCTGCCCCCACCATCTGCCCATCCGTCTGTGACTCTACACCCAGACCCACACTTTCCCACCTTGTGAGAGGGTGCCCTCTCCCGCCCCATCCCCCCAGCTATGCCTCAAAATTTCAAGCCCATGCTGGTCTCAGAAGAATCTTGCCCTCATGTTAATCTCCATTCACTTAGGTATGCTTTTTTTTTTCTCAGTTGCAGTAAAATAAAATACATGTAACTTAAAATTGCCCATCTTAACCATTTTTAAGTACACCGTTCTGCAGCGTTAAGCGCATTCACACGGTTCTGCAACCCTCACCGCCATCCATCCCCAGAGCTCTTCTCATCTTGCAAAACTGAAACTCCATACCCACTAGACATCAACTCCTCATTTCCCTTTTCCCCAGCCCCAGACAACCCCCATTCTACTTTCTGTCTGTATGGATTTGACATGTGGCGTCAGGGGGCAGAATTTCCTTCCTTCTAAAGGCTGAATAATATCCCACTGTATGTATATATCACATTTTGTTTATCCATTCATTTCTCCATGGACGCTTGGGTTGTTTCTGTCTTTTTGCAATTGTGAATCATGCTGCTACGAACAGGAGTGGACAAATAGCTCTTTGAGACCCTGCCTTTAATTCCTTTGCACATATATCCAGAAATGGTATGCTGGATCATATGGTAATTCTATTTTTTGTTTTCTGAGAATATAATCTTTTTAATACCTATATAATATTTTCCAATAAGTTTCTTGTACCATTTCCATATTGAAGAACAAAATTTAACCATTTTCCTTCCAAAGGTTTTTTCCTCCATTTTTCCTATTACAGTGATTAGGAAACATCTTTGTATATACTTCTTTGCAGAAAGACATGTATTTTCTTATGAATGTTCATAACTTTAACCATTTGTTTGTTCACTATAACAAGAAATCATGAAAAGATACATGAGATTAAGTTAATAGCAGCCCTCTCACTCCACTACCATCAATTCTATTCCAACGAGGCAACTGGATTTAACAACCTGTTATATATTCTTACATTAAAAAAAAATTCTCAAACACATGTACACATCTATATCTACTGATATGGTTTGGCTGTGTCCCCATCAAAATCTCATCTTGAATTGTAGCTCCCATAATTCTCACGTGTTGTGGGAGGGACCTGGTGGGAGATAACTGAACCCTGGGGGTGGTTTCTCCTCTACTGTTCTCATTGTAGTGAGTAAACTTCGTGAGAGCTGATGGTTTTATAAGGAGAAACCCTTTTCACTTGGCTCTCATTCTCTCTCGCCTGCCACCATGTGAGACGTGCCTTTCACCTTCTACCATGATTGTGAAGCCTCCCCAGCCACGTGGAACTGTGAGTCCATTAAACCTCTTTTTACTTTTGGGTATGTCTTTATCAGCAGCAATTAGCAGTATGTAAACAGACTAATACACCTATAGATGCATATTTGTGTCCACTGGTCTGTCCACCCACCTGTATGTGTGTGTTTAATGCACCTTCAATACTCATAGTATGGGGTCATGCTATATATATATTTTTGCAATGTGCTTTTTCATTTTCTAGATCAAGATACATGGCTCTAGGTTATTATTTTAAAATTTCTCCTCAATATTCTGCATTTTGGGATATACCAGAATTTATTCAAGCATTCCCTTACGGAGTTTTAAGATTGTTTCTAGTTTTTGCCACCTCAGTGCAAAAAGAAGTGGTCCAAAGGTCATCATGCACTGGATATTTTTCATAGGCTAGTTTCCCAACAGGAGACCTGCCAGATATAAAGGTATTCATGGTTTTAATCTTAAAAAAATTCCACTAAGTTAATAGATGCAGTAATTCAAATACAAATCAACAATACATGAGAGTATCTAATTCCCCAAATCCATAGCAGTCCACATTTTATTTTTTGCCAAATCTATGGGCAAAATGGGGACTCTCACGACTGTTTTTGTGTACACATCCCTGATTTTCAGTGAGATTCAGCACGTCTGCACATGTTTCATGTGAGATGTCGGTCTATATCTTTTGCCCATTTAGGGGAAGTGGGGAAAGATCAATTGTTATTTTCTTATTAGGCTATAAGATCTATCTGTTTCTGGTTTTGTTTTGTTTTAATTTAACTTGTATTTGAACAATTAAGACTTGCATGTATAGCATCTAAGGTACAAAGGGGGTAACAGCAAAAAGAGTGTTCTTCAATCCCTTCTCCCCAAGGCCCCAGTTTTTCTACTGGAGGCACCCCATGTGCATGTACAATGCACACAGGCAACCACGTAACCAACTTCTACACGTCCTTCCAGAGGTGTTCTGTGTAAGTGGAAGCAGCCACCTGTAAATTACGTTCTTCCTCATATTTATAAAAATAGTGCCATGCTAGGTACAGTGTTCTGCGCCCTGCCTTTTTGTTAACACTGTATAATAGAGAATGTTACAGTCAAAATGTAAAGAGCTTTGTAGAAGCTCCTTGTAATTCTGGAAGTATTAACCCTTTTTCTGATACTGTGTGTATTGGTCTTTACTTTCCCTAGGTATCATTTCCAAACACTAATAGTAAATATTTACAAAATCAAATATATCTAACTATTCTTATATGGCTAAAAAGTTTTAAAATTTTGTTTAAGTAGTTCTCCCATCCCCAAAGTTATAGAAATACTTCCTCTTACATTTTTTTCTAGTGCTTTTATTATCTGATTTTTTTGTAGTACTTTATTGTCTAATATTTTAATTTTTTTGGAGACAGGGTCTCATTTTGTCACTCAGGCTGGAGTGCAGTGGCACAATCATAGCTCATGGCAAACTCCTGGGCTCAAACCATCCTCCTGCCTCAGCCTCCTGAGTAGCTGGGACTAGAGGCATGCACCACCATGCCCAGGTAAGAGTGTGTGTGTGTGTGTGTGTGTGTGTGTGTGTGTGTGTGTGTGTGTGCGTGTGCGCGCGCACACACTCGTGGTTTTTTTTTTTGTAGAGACAAAGTTTCAGCATGTTGTCCAGGCTGGTCTTGAACTCCTGAGCTCATGCAATCCTCCTACCTCAGCGTCCCAAAGTACTGGGATTACGGGTATGAGCCATCATGCCTGGCCTTATTTTTAGTTTATTTCAAAGCAGTTTTACATTTACTATCTTTAATTCACCTACGTTTATTTTTGTTTAAGGTAGGAGGTGGAGGTCATGCTTTTCTTTTGTTTTCCAAATGAACAGCCAATTTTGTCAAAGCAGTTATTTTAAGCTTTTTATCTACTGAATTGAAATGTCACTTTGTTCCATATCAAACTGCTATATAGAAATGTAGCCTGCTCATCTGTAAAATGGAAAGTTAACTTATACAATGCAAAGGATAAAAGAGACCCGCAAAGACGTTGAGAGTCCCTTCCAAATCTAAGTATTCTTGTTAAGAAGGAAAAATGAATGTGTCCAAAGGAAGAGGCCCAGTGAGGACTGAGGGATGGGCGTCGGAAGGCACGTACCCCGTGGAGCTTCATGTAGAGGCCGCAGGCGTTGCACACAGGCTCGCCCTCCGCGTTGCGGCGCCACAGCGTGGTGGTGGTGGTCTGGCAGTTGGCGCAGGAGAGGCCCACTCGGCGGGAGGCAGACTGCAAGACAGGAAGCAAACCCTTCATGTCCGAGTAAAAGGCGGGCACTGCCCTGCCACCTCACCTGTGACTGCGGGGCTCTGCCCTAACGACCCCGTGTGAGTTCTCTGACCCGCGACAATGCCTAACTCTCCCATCACCTGAGCCACTGCTGCACGAGGAGAGTGAACATGGGCATTGAAGACCTGGCTTCCAGTCCTAACCACCATTTACTGCCAGGCACATGACCCAGTGAGTGCCGGGCACTGCAGGCAGCAAAGCTTCTGTTGCGTGTGCAACTGACATGGGCTGCAGGTGTCAGGGCGGGTGGAGAATGAGGAGTCACGGCGTCCAAATGGTATCAGAGTCTGAACGGCCCTGGGACCTCAAGAAAAGCACGCACCAGGGTTGATCCCCTCTCTTCCTCCCTCCTTAATATATAGTGCAAGCTGGTGGGTGTTGATCAGAATCAAATGATATTAAACAGGGGTGTGGAGCCAGGAGCCAAGCCCCAGGCCCAAACTCTTCCCCAGCCACAGGCCCCAACACCAGCTGTTTGCACTTTTGGGCTTTGGGACTTATCAATTGATAACTGAAGTCAGGGTAGAGGCCAGCCTGTGAGATGAGCTTCCTCACAGGGTTGGCATGGATGGAGGAGACACTGCAGTCAACGCCAGACTGGGAACCAGGAAACCTGGATTCTCGCTCCAGATGGGAGACTCAGTACCTGAGTGGCTGTGGGCAAGGCCGCTAGCTTTTCTGAGCCTCACTTTCAGTTTCCGTGTGCTGAAGAGGTTGAATGAGACACCCTGGGTCATTCCAGTAGCTCCTGCTAAGTCTAAAGTTGTGAGAATGTTTACGGGGCTCTCACCCGTCTAATCCCTAGATCCACACTCTCAAGTTCCAAAACTCAAAACCAGAGGACCGTCCCACCAAGGCGGGAGCCCTGCAGCCAGTGCCGAGAGGAGGCCACGAGGGGGAGGCCACGCAGGAGAGGCCACGAGGGGCATGCTTACCAGCCGGCGCTGGGGCTTGATGAGCGGCCGGTTGATGCCGTTCATCTTGTGGTAAAGGCCGCAGGCGTTGCACAGATAGTGACCCGTCCCGTCTCGCCTCCAGAGCGGAGTGGACATAGCCCCACAGTTGACACACTCTCTGCCTTCTGAGAAGTCGTCAAACATATCTACTGAGTTGGGGGGAACAGACAAGAAAAGATACAGAGGATTAATTCTTTGTTTACGCCCAGCTCTTACATCCGAGAATCTAGAGGGCGCAGAAATGATGCCTTTCCTTGGAAGGAGAAGACCACCTTGGGCTGCCCTTGCTCTTCCCCTCTCTGACCTCAGCCCCTGCTCCCTAATCCCGGACACAGCAGAGCTCCTGGCACAAGAAGAGAAAAGTCGCAGCAATCACCCGCACCCTGGGCTGGGAGGCGGACACCTGGATTTCAGTCCGGGTATCACATTGAGAGCCTCCAGCCTCACACTGAGGTGAGGGCCCTGGGCTCCCCTCCCCTCCTCTCCCCTCTTCTCTTCTTTTCTTTTCTTCAGACGGAGTTTCACTCTTGTGGCCCAGACTGCAGTGCAATAGCGCTATCTTGGCTCATTTCAACCTCGGCCTCTCAGGTTCAAGGGATTCTCCTGCCTCAGCCTCCCAAGTAGCTGGGATTACAGGCATGCACCATTTTTAGTAGAGACGGGGTTTCACCATGTTGGTCAGGCTGGTCTCGAGCTCCTGACCTCAGGTGATCCACCCACCTTGGCCTCCCAAAGTTCTGAGATTACTGGCATGAGCCACCACACCCAGCCTTGTGAGACTTTCGTATGTTGATATATGTTTTTGCCAAGCTATATAATGCTTAGTCTATGTGGGTCTTTTGCTTAATACCAAAGCATTTTCCCAATAAAGAATTCTTTACCAACTCATATATCATTATTTCATCATATAAATGTGCCATCATTTAACTAGTACCATTCAACTATTCATCTTTATCCAGTTTTGGATTCCTGTTTTGTAAACACTGCTCGGTTTTCACATAAATCTGTGCATTTCTAGTTATTCCTTAGGATACTGTCTGAGAAGTAGAATTTCTGAGTCAAAGAGACTAGATTTCTTTGAAAGTTCTTGGAATATCCTTCCTTCTTTCCCTCCCTTCCTCCCTCCCTCCTTCTCTCTCTCTTTCTGGGATGGAGTCTGGCTCTGTCGCCCCGGCTGGAGTACAATGGCGTGATCTCGGCTCACTGTACCCTCCACCTCCCAGATTCAAACGATTCTCCTGCCTCAGCCTCCTGAGTAATGGGATTACAGGCATATGCCACCACACCCAGCTAATTTTTGTATTTTTAGTAGAGACGGGGTTTCTCCATGCTGGTCAGGCTGGTCTGGAGCTCCTGACCTCGTGATCCACCTGCCTTTGCCTCCCAAAATGCTGCGATTACAGGCATGAGCCACCATGCCCAGCCAGTTCTTAGAATTCTCTAACTGTCCTGCAAAAAAGGACTTCATTCATTCATTTTTTTCTGTTTAAATTTACCTGTATGGGCTGCTGTATCATAGTTTGACACTTTTCTTGCTTATTGGTATATAAACTAAAGGCACATATTATAAGCAATGGCACCTTACAGCTGCTCACATGAGCCGAGCGTCTCCCCGACCAGAAGGCTGCCAGGGTCGGCCACTCCCCTTCACTTGCTCCCCCAGCGCCATCGCCTTTATCATCCGTGTCTACAGAATGTCACAATTGACAGATTCCACTTGTGTCCATTCTCCTCGCCCTGGTGAGACAGGCAGGGTCAGTTTTCTTATTCCCTGTAATCTGTATAAAGCCTGGCTCACACCTTCCAGAAGTCTCTGTGACTTCATGTTATCCTAACTTTCTGTCCCTAAACATGTCTGCCTTGGTCTCCAGATCACTCCTGTGCTGCTGCCAGAGGCAAGGGCAGATTCTTCTCTAGTGAAGAGGGGAGGTTTTATGGGGCTGGGAGGAGGACACGTGGTGAAGAACTCCCTTTCCAACAGGACCCAGCCTGGGAGGGGTTAAGTCTGCGCATTTTGCTAGTTCTGTGGCCCAGCTACTTGCTCTAAGGGAACGTGGGCTAGAGAAGAGGATGGTGGGGGGCCTCCCCCCAACTCTGGGTACACAAACAGTCATTTGCACCTGCAAACAGGTAGCTGTGTGTCCACACCAAGTAAACAATGTGCAGGTGTGAGGGGCTGTTTGCTCAGGCCAGGGGGCGGAGCACAGGCGTCATGGCAGAGGCTATTTTTACACCTGGGTCACACTGACAGCCTCCACCAAGGTCACCTGCCCTCGGAGCTACACATGATGCAGCGACTCCCACCCACACTCGCTCCCAGCTGGACCACTGCAGTCAACACTACCACGGCCACCTCTGCAGTCTGGGCCTATGGCCTGTTAGCGCCACTTCTTCCATCCAGGCCTGCCCATGAGGGGATTAGAGAGGCCAGGAATTCACAGAAGGACCCCGGACCAAGCCAACTCCACAGCAGGAGGGGAGCGCATGCAAAGTCGTCATTTTATTGCATGTCTGCAATAAACACTAGATGGCACCACCATCTCAAAACTGAACCAAGACGTGCAGTCTAGCCTGGACCAAGCGTGGACACAGAGGCCTCGTAAGATCACCTTTCCAGTGCAAACCTACTGCAATCCTCTCATTCTGTTTTTCTTTTTCATTTTATTGTGTTCTTCAGAGACTGGGCTCACTCTGTTGCCCAGGCTGGAGTGCATTGTGCGATCATAGCTCCCTGCAGCCTCTACCTCCTGGCCTCAAGAGATGGATGCTCCTGCCTCAGCCTACTTTCTTTTTCTTTTCTTTTTTTTTTTTTTTTTTCTGAGACAGGGTCTCACTCTGTCACCCAGGCAGGAGTGCAGTGGGCACTGTGACCTCAAGCCTCCTTAGCACCTGGGACTACAGGCACGCAGCACACGCTACCATGCCCAGCTAATTTTTGTAGAGAAGAGGTTTCACCATGTTGCCCAGGCTGGTCTCAAATTCCTGGGCTCAAGTGATCCTCCTGCCTCAGCCTCCCAAAATGCTAGGATTACAGTCATGAGCCACTGCACCCAGCCCTATTTTTCTTTATTATGAAAAACTTTAAACATATTCAGGCCGAGCGCGGTGGCTCAAGCCTGTAATCCCAGCACTTTGGGAGGCCGAGGCGGGTGGATCACGAGGTCAAGAGATCGAGACCATCCTGGTCAACATGGTGAAACCCCGTCTCTACTAAAAATACAAAAACATTAGCTGGGCATGGTGGTGCGTGCCTGTAGTCCCAGCTACTCAGGAGGCTAAGGCAGGAGAATTGCCTGAACCCAGGAGGCGGAGGTTGCAGTGAGCCGGGATCGCACCATTGCACTCCAGCCTGGGTAACATGAGTAAAACTCCGTCTCAAAAAAAAAAAAAAAAAAAACCATATTCAGAAGTGGACAGAATATTTAAACGAACATTCACTTAACCGTCACCCAGCTTCCAATCATTTGTGGTCAATCTTGTCTTATCTACACCTCCATCCACTTTCCCCATGTTGTATTACTGAAGAAAATCCCAGACGTTCTATTATTTTATTCACAGATATCTCAGTATGTTGCTCTAACAGATAATCAGTCATACTCTTAAAGATAAACAAACTGGCTTCTCTCCTACATTCGGGTTTATTTAAATTCCATGATCAAAAAATCTCATAACCTGTTTCTCTTCTTTGGAGGGGAAATTTTATTTTCTCCTCATAATTATTGTTTTATATGCAGGAATGGAGTCTTTTTTTTCTTTTTCCCACACTGAAAAATTGTTTTTGAGACAGGGTCTCACTGGGTCCTCCAGGCTGAGTGCAGTGGTGCGATCTCGGCTCACTGCAGCCTTGACCACCCGAGCTCAAGCGATCCTCCCACCTCAGCCTCTCAAGTTGCTGGGGCTACAGGTGCGTGCCACCATACCTTGCTAACTTTTTTGTATTTTTGGTAGAGAGAGGGTCTCACTATGTTGTCCAGACTGGTCTTGATCTCCTGAGCTCAAGCGATCCTCCTACCTCAGCCTCACGAAGTGCTGGGACTATGGGTGTGAGCCACTACACCCATCCCAGAATCTTATTAAAGGACCCAGGAGTCCCTGGAGCGTCCTCTCAGCTGCGAACTCACCTTTGGCTGCCTTGAGATGCCCACACAGGTGTGCCCCGGAAGCTCCTGCAGGCTCACCTCGGAGATGGGTTATACATTTGAGCAGCTGTTTTACTGTCCAGGTAAAGTCACTGGAGCCTGGCAAATACGTATGTGTCACCAGCAAATATTTACTAAGCATCTGCTATTTAATCACACTGATAGATGTCACAGAAGCTAGGAGGGAACCCAGGTCTCAGAATGCTATTGCTCTAGTCGGACAAATTGGATTTGAATATCAATAATGAGTAACAATATTACTCGGTTCATTTTTAGACCATACCTTCAGCAGTGGAGGTGACTTGTGGCAGACCCTAATTGTCTATGGCAGAAAGTGTGGAATTCCCACCAGCCTCAACGTCCCATTGCGATAGAAGGGTCAGGGGTTACCAAAACAGCCGAAGCAAAGGCTGTGCTTCCTGAAGACACCCCGTAGACAACCCAATACCCCTCCAAATCTGCAGATTTTTCCCTGTTTCTGACCACAAAATCTTGCCATCCAAACTGCTCAATGAAATGTTACATCCATTTTAAATAATTATTACAAAAACAAGGTAACCATGAAAGAAAACATTGACCCTATAACGTTAAATGACAAACACAGCACCTGAAACCATATACACTGTGACGGTGGCTGAGACCACCAAGGCAGCTTTTCTTCCGCTCATTATAATAAAATGCCATTCTGTAATGTTATCATTGCTTATTTTTAAAAATCTGATAAAAAAATAAAAACAAATATCTGATCACCCCCAGCAGCTGTGAACTGACACTAAGGAAGGTACCGTCTTGCCCTCTTACATCTGACACATACTAATTTTTCCAGCCTTGTACTGAAGAATGGAAACAAAGAGGTTCCAGCTTTGGGGCTGAGCATCTACTCTGCGGGAAATCGGGTGACAGGCTGTAACAAGTCCCAAACCGGCACGAACACCTGCTATGAGCCTTGGGAAGAACCACTTCTCATTCCTTCCTAGGAAAGGCACTGAGAGGAACTTCCCAGGGAGCAAGAGCAATTCTGAAGGCAGGGGGCATAGCTGTGGCCTCAGATGCAGCCCCACCCGCCCAGTGCTGGCATCCTGGGAACTGCTCCAGCCACTGGGAAGCATCACCCACATTTGGAGGAAAGACTTGTAATAATAGTTGTAAAGTACTTTGCAAATGAGAGGAAAAACTGACAACAATGGCTGTAAAGTGCTTTGCAAACAGCAAATGAGATAACAGTGATGGATTATTGGTAGGAGGCTGAAGTTGCAGGGGTCAGGAGGGAGTGGGGAAGACCAGGACCAGCCTTGGCGCTGGTTATTGGAGGAGGTAGGACAGATAAAAGAGCTAGGAGATTGGGGAATCTGACCTTTCTTAAACCACTGGGCTATGCTCAGAATTGCCTGTGGCTTTCAGAGGCGGTCAGGTTTGAGATTGCAAGCCAGGAACCAACTGACAGCAAGGCTGACCGTGTGCGCTCACTCAGTCTGCAAGTTGCTGCTCATGGGAAGTATTAATGAATGATGAGTTTACCAATAAAAAGCACATATAAATTATGTCCTAACTCCAAGGAAGGGGCTCTCATGCCTCACTTCCATCCATATCCTGCGAAAACAACCTCTTTTTTAAAGAGGGAAGAAAGTCTGATAGTCTGATTTCTCAGACATCCAGTACAATACGGAGATTCCAATGAGTAAGGCAAACTACTCCCACTCTGGTGCCTGAAAGAAGAATGGAGGCCAGGAGGTTGAAACATCCCACCCCTGACTTCCCTGGAGAGAACTGACGCAGCCGGAGGCACAAAGACTCCGACCTCTCCTCTCCTCTGACCTGCTCCATCCATCTTGGGGAATCCACCCACCCCAAAAAGGGGAGGCCAATCAGGGCCACGAGAGGAAAGGCCCAGGAGGAAGAAAGGGAGAGGAATCAGGGGCCAGGGTCACGGTTCCGTTCTCCACTCCCTCTCCTGGGCACTGCTGGCTGCTGGGGAGACAGCTCAGGCTGCTGCTGCCATCCCATGGGCGCCACAGAGCCTGGTCTGCTCTCCTGCAGATCAGCCCCTCAGACCTCCACCTGCTGGGGAGGGCTGGTGTTGAGCCCCAGCCTGTGTTGGAGAGGCCCTCACCCTCGTGCCTGGGGGCAGAGTCGATGGGTCTCAGGCCCTTCACTGCCATGTCTGAAACTCAGACATGTTCCATGTTTCTGAATACGCACCCCTGTACAAGTTCGGGACATAACAAACATGTTGGGAAAATCCAGGCTAACTCTGCCCAAAGTTGTTTTGGTCTAGCTGGGGATGCATGACTCAAAACTAACCACTACTTGAGAGGTGACGGACTGCAGGGGGCCTGGGCTTCACACTGGCGCCCAGCCCACCACCCCCAGCTTCAGACCCTCAGCATCCTGGACGTTTAGAGAGACACATCAACAGTGGCAAGGGCCCGTGCCCAGGGCAGCTGGGCAGTGCTACCCAAGAGGGGCCAGAGGAGGCCAAGGGGATGCAACTCAGAATGCTTCTTGCAAAAGGCCAGACCCCAGTCCAGACTGGGCAATGGGAGGGGAAGGACCTGCCCAGCGACCGTCCCCTAGGAACCAAAGGGGCTTCAGCGACAAGGTCCCAGCCCCACCCAAATCTCCCTTGCTGAACGCCAAGGCCCACGTCCCATCCAGAGTTCACCAGAGATGGAGCCTAGATTTCCCGACAGGCGCGGACCCGTCACTGCGACTGGCGCCTGGGTGTGGGGCACGAGGCCCAAACAAAGCCTGAGGTTTTCCTGGCAGCTCGTGAGCCCTGCGTCTTCTGGGCTTCGTCAGGCTCGGCAGATGCCTGTGACAGGAGGCTGTCACGGGGAGGCCCACACAGCTCTGGGGGCGCTCCGGCTGGGGATGAAATCACCTATTTTGGAAGCTCCCGTGGCTGCTGAACAGAGGCAGTTACCAGTTACCTCCTGCCTCGTGGAGTCACCCGCAGACTCCAAGGCCTCTGCTTCTGACCCTCAAAGGACAAGACCCCGGGACACCGGCTGGCTGGAGTAACAGAATGTGACTCAGATTTTTTGTTTTTTTTTTTCTCTAAATCACAAACAGGCAAGGACATTGTGAAAGGAAAGAAACAACCACATACTAAAAACCAGAACGGAGGAGGGAGGGGAGAACATACAGAGACAGGAGGAAGAGGCTGAACACACGATAGAGGAATCACGGAGGAAAATATACCCCCTCGCATGCAAGGAGGTTTTACATACAAATTAGAGAGAGAAAGACGAGCTTGAAGGCTGCAATAAGCAACCACACCTCGTCACCGGTGGAACTGTGGGAAGACCCAGGCACCCGACACACCTGGGCACCCGCAGCTCCTCCCGGGAGGTCTAAGAACTCCCAGCACCTCCGCGCCTGCCTGGTCTGTGCTCATAGTAGGGTCAGCGTGGGAGGCTGGTCTAGGAGATGGATGGCCATGGAGGAATGTTCACGCACGTTAGAAAACAGATCCTGCCCAGGGCCACAGAGCTGGGATCAAACCCAGGCTGGCCAGTCAGTCTCTTAACCACAGGCCAGTGCCCCAGCAGCGCTGCCTGCCAGTGCCCTGGCCACTCCAACCCCTTCGCCAGTGGCAGTAGCTGGCAGCAGATAGAAAATCAGTCTCGATTTGCCATGAGCAGCAGGGGCTGTAGAAGGCCAGGGACCTCTGCTCTGTTTTCCCAGCTTGTCTGATCCCAGAAACTTCCCAGCACATCTGTTTCAATGCTTGTCAGCTCACCCGCTTGGAAACACTTGCTAGCCTTCAACATTGTCAAGATTCGATTCTGAGACCTCCGAGAACCCCTACACGTGGGCCTATAATTACAGCATAAAGATTTCCCCATGAAAAGTAGGATCAGTTGCTGGGTCCGGGAGAAATGTAGATGCTTCTGAGTTCGAGTCTGAGCCTCTGCAATGACAATGCCATGGAGGTGAGTCCATGAACTTGTGACTGTTGGATTACTCCTCCAGGGGTTTTCTTTTTCTTTTTTTTTTTTTTTTTTTTGCAATGGGGTCTTGCTCTGTCACTCAGGCCAGAGTCCAGTGGCTCAGTCATAGCTAATTGCAGCCTCAACCTCCTGGGCTCAAGCAATCCTCCTGCCTGAGCCTCCTGAGTAGCTGGGACTACAGGTACACACCACCATACCCAGCTAATTTTTCTAGTTTTCTGTAGAGGTGGAGTCTCACCATGTTGCCCAGGCTGGTCTTGAACTCCTGAGTTCAAGCAATCCTCCTACCTCAGCCTCCCAAATTATTGGGAATACAGGCATGAGCCACCGCTTCTGGCCACAAGCGCTTTTTTGAAACAAATGAAACAAAAGTACTGTGGTATCAGGGACCAGGAATACGGCATCGTTTGCTGCCTCTGGAGACTGGACATGCAGACGTCCAGAAGATGGTCTCCATGGCCCCTCCCACCAGAGAACTGCTGGCTGGATACCATTTTACAAACAGGCAAAGGGCCAGGTGTGTGGCTCAGGCCTGTAAACCCAGCACTTTGGGAGGCCAAGGTGGGCAGATCACTTGAGATCAGGAGTTCGAGACCAGCCTGGCCAACACGGTATAACCCAGTCTCTACTAAAACTATAAAAATTACCTGGGCATGTTGGTGTATGCCTGTAATTCCAGCTACTTGGGAGACTGAGGCAGGAGAACTGCTTGAACCTGGGAGGCAGAGGTTGCAGGGAGCCAAGATCCTCTCACTGCACTCCAGCCAGGGTGAAAGAGTGAGACCCTGTCTCCAAAAACAAACAAACAAACAAAAAAAAAGAAAGGAAAAGGGACAAAGAAGGAATACTGAAAGGCTGCAGTGATCTTTACATTTCTACTTTAAAACTCTCCCCAATGCCGGCACTCTGTCCCTATACCAATACGGTTTCTACAAAGACTGTCCTGCAGGTGTCACCCCCTCAAGTGAAAGAGCTGTGGAGTTTTCCTGGGGGACTCTGTGTCAGAAGCTACAACCCGTCCCAGAGTGGAGAGGCCTGGGTGTCCCAGCTGCTGCGTCTGTAGGGACCCTGCCCGGCAGTCCCCACCCTGAAACCCGGGACAAGGCCATCCCGTTTGTGCTATCCCACCCCTGGGTTAATTCGGGAGCTCTTTGACTCACCATACAAAATGGGACACTTCTGCGGGTAGGGGGCACATTGCTAATTATTCTGGAAACACAGTCTTAACACCAGGCTGTGTGGCCACCTCTGCAGACCTCACCGGGAGACCTGTGGCCCTGACACACTGACCCCTTCTCTCCGTGTCTCCCGAGTGTCCCCGCTGACAGGTAATACAGCTGACTTGCCCCCTCTCAGACAAGCCACATGAAGCACGCCAGCAAAGAGGCCAGAACACCACACTGGGTGCTGGGTCCTGCAGCTCCTCTGGCTTCTGGGCTTCAGGGGAGCCCTGGCTGGGGATCAGAACTTGAAAATGTTCACCACAAGCGAAGGGTGCCCCCCATTCCCTGTCCGAAGCCTTGGGGTTGCTCACCCTGCACATCACCAGTCCTTCTGTCGGGGAGGCTGTGAGGGTCCGGGAGCAAGGGGCAGGTGGCCCAGTGGTGCAGTCTTAAAACCAGCAAGCTGGGTCTGGGCAATTCCGTGACTATTCAGAAGAGGAAGCCAGGTGCAGAGCAGGCGAGTGGCTCACCTGAGCTCCCAGTCCTCGCCTTCTAGGGCACCACACTGGGCCCCACCACCTGTCACACCCTCCACACAGCAGAAGCTCTGCACACAACAGAAACTCCGCACACGGCAGAAGCTCCGCACACGGCAGAAACCCCGCACACGGCAGAAGCTCCGCACATGGCAGAAACCCCGCACACGGCAGAAGCTCCGCACACGGCAGGAACTTTCCACACAACAGAAACTCCATACACAAGGCAATGAAGTTTCAACAAACCCAGTGCCTTCGAGAGTCTCATAAGGCGGCGCCAATGACAATGGGACAGCGTGAGTCCCAGGACTCCCAGCCAGCTCGGCTGCCTGGCCACTGAGATGCCACGTTCCTGGACACACACCATAATTCAGCTGCAAGAATTATCTATGCAGGGCCAGAGGTTTCCGTGTGTGTGTGTGTGTGCGCGCGCGCGCGCGCGTGTGTGTATGTACATAAAATCATATATAATGGATGTATACGGGAAAATTACACCATGTTGCATTAAAAGCCAGACCACTCTTGCTAGCAATAAAACTGCCCTAATAATTTACTGGAATAAACTTTTTTAAAGGCGAAATGGCTGTTTTTCAGATGTTCCTACCAAACACTGGAAACAACTGAAATGCCCAATGTAGGGAATGAGTACAGAAACAAATTTCAGTAAAGCCGTGCGGAAATTCGAGTTGGTTTATTAAATGACGACTGCATGGACTATGTTGTTAAGATTTTCTCTTCCTGCGACATGGTTTAAATTAGGTAAATACGCAGTTAATTAAACAAGCAACTCTGCCTAGGCATTGCTGGATTGGAGATGTTTATTTTCTATAATTTCCTGGGATCCTCTCAGCCTGAAATAAAAAAATTCAAAGTGCTTTTTCCACCGTGGGCCCAGCTGCCTCCCCACCACAGTGGCAGCCCCATCCGGGCTCAGGCGTCGCTATGGGACCAGCTATTCCTCCCACCCTACAGAAAGAAAGGGAGAGCCCCTCCCCTCAGGGTCCAGTCCCAGCCCGGGTGGAATGTACAGGAACAGCTTGCCAGTCACTCTGTGGACAAGCCTAGCACTGGTCCTGGCTGCTCCAGGTTACTGTGTTGTGATGATGCCCCCTCCAGGCTCCTCCCAGCCCGCTTCAGTCCCTTTAGTGTGTCCTGGGGTTGGGGGACGTGGGGAGGCAGACGGTCTGGCCATTGATGGGGGGTGTGACATGGGACGGCTCCACAGCCAGGGGGGAAAGCAATTTGGCAATATCTTATTAAAACTATAAATGCATGTCACTTGATCCAGAAACTCCTCTTCCAGGAATTTATGCTCCAGATGCACTTTTGTGTAAAATGGTTTATATACAAGGACATTCACCATGGTGGGTTTTGCCATAGCAGTGGACTGGAAAAACAACTTACACGTTCATCAGTATGCGTTAATTCAATTGGTTAATTCAAACTGGTTAATTCAATTCAGGCATGCTAGGTAGCCATAAAGAATGACCTTGATTTACTGATCTGGAACTCTTTCCAACATATGCTGTGAAATATTAGAAGGCATGGACAATACATTGATATTCTCTTATAAACAGAAGGGGAGAAGAATCTATGCATAGATTTGTTTATATACACAAGGAACATTTCTAGGAGGACAGACAAGAAACTGATTATACTGGTTGCTCCCAGGGAGGCGTCTTGGTAGCTCAGGGAGGTACTTCTCATTGTATGCTGTCATGTACCTTTTAAATACTGAACTATGTTAACATTAATGTATTTCTTATTTGTGATAGTGATTTTTTTTTTTGAGACAGAGTCTCCCCACCACAGTGGCAGCCCCATCTGGGCTCAGGCGTTGCTATGGCACCAACTATTCCTCCCACCCTACAGAAAGAAAGGGAGAGCCCCTTTCACCCACTCACCCAGGCTGGAGTGCAGTGGTATGATCTTGGCTCACTGCAACCTCCACCTCCTGGGCTCAAGCAATTCTCCTGCCTCAGCCTCCCCAAGAGCTGGGATTACAGGTATATACCACCATACCTGGCTAACTTTTGTATTTTTTTATTTTTATTTTTTTTTCGAGACGGAGTTTCGCTCTTGTTACCCAGGCTGGAGTGCAATGGCGCGATCTCGGCTCACCGCAACCTCCGCCTCCTGGGTTCAGGCAATTCTCCTGCCTCAGCCTCCTGAGTAGCTGGGATTACAGGCACGCACCACCATGCCCAGCTAATTTTTTGTATTTTTTAGTAGAGACGGGGTTTCACCATGTTGACCAGGATGGTCTCAATCTCTTGACCTCGTGATCCACCCGCCTCGGCCTCCCAAAGTGCTGGGATTACAGGCTTGAGCCACCGCGCCCGGCTTAACTTTTGTATTTTTAGCAGAGACTGGCTTTCACAATGTTGGTCAGGCTGGTCTTGAACTCCTGACCTCAGGTGATCTACCAGGCTCGGCCTCCCAAAGTGCTGGGATTACAGGTGTGAGCCACTGTGCCCAGCCTAAACCTCCTGGGTTAAAGCGATTCTCCTTCAGACTCCCAAATAACTAAGATTACAGGCATGTGCCACCATACCTGGCATATGAATATTTTGTATGCTACATAAAGTACATAAATATGTCATGGGCTAGCATCGTCACTCTTTCACGTAGCAACATTTTTAATTTACAGCTGGGCAGGTTCCATTTTAAGATTTTTCCATGAAAGCATCTTTTCTCCCACCCTACTTTCCTATAAAAGCATCTTAATTCCCTAATGGGAAAAAGGAACTCATTTCCCAAGTGGGTCCTCGTCTTTGCTGCGCTCCTAAAGCTGCTGATCCACTGTCATCTCTCACAGCACTCTAGCTCCTGTCCCAGGGGGCCCCAGCCTCAGCCCTGGGGAGCCGTGGCCTGGCTTCTAATGCTCCGTGATTCACATGCACATGGTCCTTGTTCCTTTCATTTATTAGGAAGATTGCAATGGAGCTTTGGCCAGAAGACTTAAACCAGGCGAGTCTGGGCCGTTTGACTCCACAACCCCAGTCCAGCCTGTTCGGAGCTGGCAGGACGGAAAGGAAATATTGAACAAATTGCTAGGGCAGCTCCCTCAGGGACCGAGACAATGGGTCTGCAGGGAGAGGCTTTTCCTTCCAGGCCCACCGCCGGCAGTCAGAAGGAAACAACTTCCCCTTCACCTCGGGAATGGCAGCAGCAGCAGCCAGGAGATTTATGGAGATATAATGTGACCTCTTTATTGCCTGGCATGCAAGGGAGGCATTTCAGGGGAGATTTACGCCTTTCAGAAGGGGAGGTGAGCAAGCGTGTAGAAATTTATACATGGGGACTGTTTTCCCCTCTTGGGGGTTTCTGGGGGATTACTTAATCAAACCAAGGTTAAGCTCCAATCGCCATCACTTTACATCTTCTTCTCCTGCTAATCCACCCAGTTACCCTGCTACCCTGAAAGCTCTTTGCATGAAACGTGGAGTCTTAGCCAAGTTGCAAGGGATCTGTTTAGTTCTGAGTTCAGTTAACACAAAACAAAACAAACAGTAAGAATGCAGACCAAATTACCAGACCAGGAGAGAGCGCCCTGCAGCCACGGACCTGGGCAGCCCACATTTTGCCTGTCTAGGCCTCAGATCTTTGCAAAAGGAAGGTGTTACACCAGATGACTTAGGTCCTTCCTAGTGTGAAAATAATCCAGACAATATCACATAAAATGCTAACACTGTACATTACTCTGCACCAGTGATTTTTCTGTCACTTTTTTTTAAGCTGCAGAACTCTGTCTTCAAAGAAAATCTAACATGAAGAAGCCCAAATATTAAAGACAGAGGAATGCAGTTGACTGAGCGGAAGGATGGCTCCATCACCTGCCACCTCCGGGTCCACACCCACACAGCCCGGAGCCCTGAGGAAGGTCCTCCAGCCTCTAGAGGACGATCTGCGCGGCAGCGTTCCCGCCGAGCGCTGTCCAGGGCTCACCTGATGCAATGACCGGGTCCACCCCTGGCTTCGCCATCAGAAACCACACAGACTAGACTTAAACGCAGGGCCAGGGGCGCCAATTCCAGACGCAAGCAGAGTTAGTCACCTTGGCCAACCGTCATTTCATCTCTCTTCGTCTGGTCTCCACAACTCAAAAATAGGGTAGTTGGAAAAGATGATTTCTAGGCTCCGCTTCGTGAAAGCATCCAAAGTGGCACTGCATTCTAACTCTTATTTACGTTTTCAGTCCCTGCCCCCCTCAATTTGTGTTTAAATTATGTTTTTTTTTCTTTTCTTTTTTTTTTTTGAGATGGAGTTTCATTCTTGTTGCTCAGGCTGGAGTGCAATGGTATGATCTCAGCTCACTGCAACCTCCACCTCCCGGGTTCAAGCAAGCCTCCTACCTCAGCCTCCTGAGTTGCTAGGATTACAGGCATGTGCCACCACATCTGCCTTATTTTTCGTATTTTTAGTAGAGATGGGGTTTCACCATGTTGGCCAGGCTGGTTTCAAACTCCTGACCTCAGGTGATCCACCCGCCTCGACCTCCCAAAGTGCTGGGATTACAGGTGTGAGCCACTGTGCCTGGCTTACATTATGTAATTTTTAATTGCTACAAAAATTCAAACAGGTCAGGCATGGTGGCTCTCGCCTGTAATCCCAGCACTTTGTGAGGCTGGAGTATGACTTGAGCTCACGAGTTCAATACCAGCCTGGGCAACACAGTAACACTCCATCTCTACCAAAATATATACATATATATTAGCTGGGCATGGTGGCTCTTGTCTGTAGTCCAGCTACTCCAGAGGCTGAGGTGGGAGGATCACTTGAACCTGGGACTTCATGCCCACAAGTGAGTTATAATCGCACTAGTGCACTTCAACCTGGGTGACAAAGCAAAACCCTACCTCGAAAAAAAAAAAAAATTCAAACGGTACAGAAGAATGCCACATAGAAACAAAAGGTCTCCACCATCACCATTATCCCATCCCCAGAGGCAGAAGTGACTGACAATTTTTCTATTTTTCCAGATATCTTCTATTTCATTAATTAACATTTTTATTTTTAGAAATTTAAGAATCAATTCTGTTTATTCCCCTACCATCTGCTATCCAATCACTATACTGAATTTAGTGTATATCCTTCCAATTCATATATATACATGTCTACACACAGGTATAACTCTTCCTCTGAAGAACATTAGCATTGCTTTGCAATTTTAAAGATTTACATGATTGCTTTCTTTAAAAACTATGAAATATTTCGGTCACTAAGAAAAATATATATAGCAAACACTCTTAAACCTGCCACCGGCTTTTTCCAATCTTTATGTTTTACCATATTTACTTCGACTATTTTTGAAGAAACGCAACATTGTAGATACAGTAGCTGGCCCTGTGGAACCTGCCATTCCAGTCTTGTTTTTGCCCATTATTATGTTTTTCAGTTTTAATTATACATGTGGATCTGCTTTACTTGAGTTGATTCATAGTTTTCCATTATATTAATAAATCACATTTTACTTATTCATTTCTTTATTGTTATGGACTAAATTTGTGTGAATACCCTGAATTTAGCTCTGCAATCCTAAACCACCACGTGATGGCATCTGGAGGTTGTGCATTTGGGAGGGGAACAGGCCATGAGATGGAGCCCTCATGAATGGGATTAGTGTCCTTGTAAGAAGAGACAGAGGCTGGGAGCTATGGCTCACACCTGTAATCCCAGTACTTTGGGATGCTGAGGTGGGCGGATCACCTGAGGCCAAGAGTTCGAGACCAGCCTGACCAACATGGTAAAACCCTGTCTCTACTAAAAATACAAAAATTAGCTGGACGTGGTGGCACATGCCTGTAATCCCAGCACTTTGGAACACCAAGGGGGGGCGAATCACCTGAGGTCAAGAGTTCGAGATCAGCCTGACCAACAGGCGAAACCCTGTCTCTACTAAAAATACAAAAATTAGCCTGGTGTGGTGGTGCGCACCTCTAATCCCAGCAACTCGGGAGGCTGAGGCAGGAGAATTGCTTGAACCCAGGAGGTGGAGGTTGCAGTGAGGCAAGATCGTACCATTGTGTTCCAGCCTGGGCAACAAGAGGGACACTCCATCTCAAAGAAAAAAAAAGGAAAGAAAAGATAGAAGAGATGTCTCCCTATGCCCACCCCATGTATGGATGCAGCAAGATGATGGTCTTTTGCAAAACAGGAAAGGGACCCTCACCAGACACCAATCTGCCAGTGACTTGATCTTGGACTTCCCGGCTTCCAGAACTTTGAGAAATAAGTGTTGTTAAGGCCACCCATTCGATGGTATTCTGTTACAGCAACCTAAACTGACTATGATACTTATTGATGTATATTCTGATTGTTTTCAGTATTTTGCTGTAATAGCAATGCTTCAACAGGCATCCTTGTACACATGACAAAAGTGTACCTGGGATACAGGAGATATAGCCATGTTCAAATGTATATGCATAAAACACCTATGCTTGCTTTGGTGCTGTTTAAGCTGTTAAGCTGTACAAACATTTATTTGTCTGCTGTTCACATTACATGTCAGTTGCAACCTGGCTGAAATTCTGTGTGTGTGCTTCACTCGGACATGCAGGCTGAAGGCAAAACCTCTATCTGGCTCATGCCAGGGTCATGGCAGGGGGCAAAAAGTCAAGGCAGAACCACGTAATGGCTCTTAATGCCTCTGTGTGGAAGTTGCATCGTAACTTTGAGTCACATGTTCTTGATCAAAGCAAGTCTCATAGCCAAGCCTGTGTCATCAGGGTGGTGGATATAATCCTCCCCAAGAAAGGTGCTCCCTCAGGATGGGAAAAACAGAGAAGTGTGCTGAACACACATGGGATCGTAACATGCATACTCCTCTACAGCTGTGTCTTCAGGGAAGCGTATCTGAACATTTTTCCCTATCAGCACAGATTCACTTCTCTCTTTGAAGAGGAGTTATTAGTTTTGCATTTAAGGCACCTAACATTGACATTCTACTCCATAATTCCCACAGCTGTTTAGCTGTGTGTGCCATTCGGTAGGATTCAGTGCTAAGGCTAATGCCAATCTTTTTATACCACAGCCTCCCCATTCCTAATCCCTTGGCTGCATTTCAGCAAGTCATTTTTCACAGCCACACAAGAGTGCTGCAGTGAACATCGCTGCTTTGGCTTCTGTGCCAGTGCCTCTCTAGTTTGTTTTGATTTCTGATAAGGCAAGTTCCCCTTTCTTAAGTCTTCTTTTAAAAAATTACCTTGGCTATTCTTGTACAATAACTCAGATAAATTTTATAATCAGCTGGACAAGTTGTATTTAAGAAATCTTGTTGCGATGTTTCCTGAGACTGTGTTAAATTTATAGATGTGTTTGAGGGCGTTTGGAATAAAGAATGCTGTCAGCTTTTTCCAATTCAAGGACACAGTATCTTTTCGCATTTAGTCACGTCCTCTTTGCCTTTCAGTAAAGCTTTCTAGCTTTCTCCACAGGGAACTTCCGTATTTGTTTACTGAAGTTGACCAGTCTTTTGTCTGCAAATAATGAAAACATTGCCGTGTTCTTTTCTACCTTATTTATTTTATTAACAGGGAAATTGACTCCCGGCTGGAGAGCTGAGAGGTACAGACCAGCTTTCGAAGTCTTTCCCTCAATGTGGTCTGGATTTATATTATACTTGGCAGTTTTCTATAGTTGGGGGTATGAGTTGTCTCTAATTTCACCGCAGATGAAAGTTGTACTTGATTTGGGGGGTTCTTTTCGTCTGACGTGGTCGTCTTCACGGAAGAAGAGGAGAAAGCAAACCTTCACTCTGCTAGCCTTCGCAGGAAGTCTCCTGTTCTTCAAACCAAACATACGCCCTCCTCACACTGTCACCTCCTCTTGCCTTCAGCCCTCAGCCTTCGGCTCACCTGCTGCGCCCATGAGCCTCTGCAGCGGTCACTCACATCCATCCCGAAGTACCCATCTCATCCTTGTTTTGTAGCAGCAGGTTGTTTGGCGTTTCTTCTCTCTTTTCTCCCCGACCTCTCTCTTTCTGTTTTGTTTTGTTGCTCCAGCCTTCGAATTCTTTAGCCAAGCAGACATTTACACATCAATATAAAGTGGACAAAACGGAGCTTCTCTGCAACAGGGGCCCCATAGACCCCACTGTCCACCTTCCTCCCATCTAAAGCACCTGCGCTGACATCAGTGCTCCTGGAGCATAACTGGATGACAAAAAGCCTAGTAGTTGAGTCTGTCTTTTTACGAATGCTTTCACATACTTGGCAGACATCTTAGGTAAAGCATGAAGCTGCTACAAAATCTACAATCTTTTATTACCTGTGGGTAATAGTTTCAATCCAATCTGATTTGCATTCCAAAGGAAATTATAAAAGTGCATTCACTGCTATACTTTATGAATGTGACATAAAATTTTAATGCAAATGATAAACATGATAAATTTGCAGATCAAAATTGGGCTACTTGCTTGTAGCACAACAGTTTAAAATCACCATTTTCCGCCTCCTCACCAAGGATAACCTTCTCCTTAGTGCTCAGCCCTGCTGTGAGGGCAGGGTGACACTGAGACTTGGGCAAACAGAAACACTGAAGAGCCAGAAAAGCAATACAGAACAAATGCTGGACGAATAATTCTACCTAATCTTCCATTAATGCTACTTACTCCTTTGGCCAAAGAAGGAAATAGAAAGAGGTGTTGGGAAACAGGTTTTTACAGTTTACCCTCTGCTTGCTAAGCTTGTGCACTGTCTCTCCATTTTTCTCTCCTTTATTTTTAACTGTGGTAAAATACATATAATACAAGATTAACAATGCTAACCATTTTTAAGTGTACAGTTCAGTGATATTAAATGTTTGCACTGTTGTGAAACTAATAATCCCTACAACTGTTTTCATTTTGCAAAACTGAAACTCTGCACCCATTAAACACTAACTCCCCATCTTCCCACCCCCACCCCCAACTGGCAACCCCCATTCTACTTTCTGTCTTCATGAGTTTGGCTGCTCCAGGGACCTCCCAGAAGTGGGATTGTACAGTATTTGTCCTTCTGTGACTGGCTTGTTTCACTTAGCATAATGTCTTCCACCTGCGTTGTGGCAGTGCAAGGCTTCCTTCCTAAGGCTGAGTAATGCTCCATTGGGCACGTACACCACATTTATTTATTCATTCACCTGCAGATGGACAAGTAGGCTGCTTCCACCTTTTGGCTACTGTGTTTCTCTCTTTTAATCAATAATGTGCTCATCTTTCCAAGAAAATAAAAATTGGGAAAAAATGTAGCCTCAAAATACATCAATCAAATGTGCATCACTATGGCTTTGCTGATCCAGCCAGGAAACTCCTCACAGGACCGGGTCTTCGTAAGACTCAGTCTTCCAGGAATAAACTCAGAGGCAGTGGTAGCTGCAACATTATTCTCTTGCTGACCAAGAGTGAAAAGATTACAGGCAAGGAAACGAAAAACCAGAAAAGTTGGGACCAGAGGAGAGTCCTGTGGCAACAAATGGAGAGAGGAGACTGCCCGAAAAGCTGCCCTGGTAGAGCTGCCAGGCACGCGGGCTGTGCCTCAGTGGGCACTCGGCCACATGCCCTGAAATGGGAGCTCCCGGTGCAGATGACACGAGGTCAACAGAGAGGGCACTGGCTGGAAAAGTTAGGCTGACCTGGGTCCCGCCAGCCTCAGGCCCTGTGTGGCATTGGGCAGGTCCTTGTGACCTGGTTTTTTTCTCCTGCCCATGACATTACAGCCCCTGCCCACAGGACAGTCACCGGGAATAAATGGCAACAATGCCAGGACAGCAGGGAACGCCATAAGCTCTCAGTGTTTGCCTCAAAGCCACCACCAAATATCACACCTTCCCCCACAACTGCTCTGCTGACCTGGCTGGCCATGGCCTGAAGACCCAGGCTCCATCCTCCTCTTTGCTATCTGTACCTCTGCCCGGTTCTTGTCCTCATGCCCCTACATGGAGCCCAGAGACAGCCCCGGCTCCTGATCAGAACAGTACAAATAATCACCCTTCACTTTCCCCTAAGTTTCACATTCTATTCCGATTTTTAGTAAAACCATTAAAACATCCCCAACAGTGAGTGTTCACCTTTGCTGAATCTCACGGATTGTCAGAGGTAGAAGGGCGCATAGATCTAAGTGGTGTCTGGTTTCAATTCACTCATCTTCACAAAGAATCAAAAGCCTAGGCAAGCCCATTTAGCTCCTCTGAGATGGACACCATGTCCACGTCACTCCTGCAGTGAAGACGAAAGCACAGGCAATTTGGATCCTGACTCCGGCCCATACACCCACTCAGGGAGGCCAGGCATGGTGGCTTATGCCTGTCATCCCAGCACACTGGGAGGCTGAGTCGGGAGTATCGCTTGAGCTCAGGAGTTCAAGGCCAGCCTGGGTAACATGGCAAAACCCTATCTCCAAAAAAGACAAAAGTTAGCCAGGCATGGTAGTGGACATCTGTAATTCCAGCTACGCAGGAGGCTGAGGTGTGAGGATTCCTTGAGCCCAGGAGGTGGAGGCTGCAGTCAGCCGTGGTCATACCACTGCACTCCAGCCTGGGCAACGGAGCAAGACCTTGTCTCAAAAACAGTAACAGCAACAATACCAACAACAAACAGTAAGTGGTAGTAGTATCCAGGAAGCATGTTGTGCAAAAATGCACAACAACTAGCTAATAAGTAACTCCTCCTCATTTTCATTCCTTCTCCAAACTCACTCAGAATTGAGCAGCCATCGTGGGTCAGATGCATTTCCAGGCAGAAATTCACAAGGCAAAGGACTTAACCCCTGCTTTTCAGCAAACACAATTTTAGGCCATGATAATTCAAGCTAGAATGATTCACTTATTCCCAGAGATTACTAGAGACCCACGCTGTGAGGGAGTTCTCAGAGCACACATTACTGAACTACACAGTCCTTCTTCCTTTCTGAGTTCAACCTAAGTGGCTTCTGCATTGTTTCTTTTTGTTCAAACATCACTGGAGAAAGTCATCTGGTCCCAACTCCCTCAGCTGGATCCTTTCCTGTTTTCCTTGCTTTGCCCAGGCTGGGGTGCAGTGGCATGAGCACGGCTCACTGCAAAGGGGTTCAAGTGATTCTCCTGCTTCAGCCTCCTGAGTAGCTGGGATTACAGGCACCTGCCACCACACATGGCTAATTTTTGTATTTTTGGTAGATACAGGGTTTTACCATGTTGGCCAGGCTGGTCTCGAATTTCTGACCTCAAGCTCTGACCTTTCAAAGTGCTGGGATTACAGGCGTGAGCCACCATGCCTGGCCCTCAGCTGAATCTTTAAAATATACTAAGCTAAGATGATAACCCCAATTAGCCTCCGCTTACCTAAATGTGCACCCTTATATAAGAGAAATTATAGACAGTAAGTTGGATACTGGGTCTGTGACCTAAATGTAGATTAATACTGAGAAAGGTGGCAATTCTCACTAACATAAAACACCACTTAATTCAATTAGGCAGCCTCCTGTGCAACCTAACCCTTTATGTGATTGAATCCAAGGCTGGGTACAGTGGCTCAAACCCATAATCTCAGCATTTTTGGAGGCTGAGGAAGGAGGGTCATTTGGGCTCAAGAGTTGAAGGCCACAATGAGCCATGACTACACCACTGTACTCCAGCCTGGGCAACAGAGCAAGACCCTACCTCTAAAGAAAGTGAAATGATAATTAACAAAAAAAAAGAGAAAAAGCTGGGCATGGTGATGCACACCTGTAGTCCCAGCTACTTAGGAGGCAGCAAAAGGAGGAGTGCTTGAGCCCAGAAGTACGAGGCTGCAGTGAGCTACAATCACCGCACTGCTCTCCAGCCTGGGCAGCAGAGCAAGACTCTGTTTCAAAAACGAAAAAAAGTAAAACCCAAAAGATCCTATTTTCAGTATTCCCTTTAATGGTAATAGCTAGCAATTTATTGATGGTTGGCTTAATGACTAACATTTGGTTGGGTACACTGGCTCACGCCTGTAATCCCAACACTTTGGGTGGTTGAGGTGAGTGGATCACCTGACATAAGGAGTTCGATACCAGCCTGGCTAATACGGAGAAACTCCGACTCCACTAAAAATAAAAATTAGCCAGGCATGGTGGCGCACGTCTGTAATCCCAGCTACTTGGGACTATGAAGTAGGAGAATTGCTTGAACCTGGGAGGCAGAGGTTGCAGTAAGCCAAGATCACACCACTGCACTCCAGCCTGGGCAACAAGACTGAAACTCCATCTCAAAAGAAAGAAAGAAAAGGATAGGGATGGAAGGAAGGAAGGAAGGAAGGAAGGAAGGAAGGAAGGAAGGAAGGAGGGAGGGAGGGAGGGAGGGAGGGAGGGGAGGGAGGGAGAGAGGCAAAGAAAAGAAAGAAAAGAAAAGAAGGAAGGAAAGAAGGATGGACTAACATTTATAGATACTTACTACATGCCAAGTGCTATGCTTTATGAATATTATTTTTTACCCTCTATGGAGTAGTTTCCATTCCAATTTTATGGGCATGAAAACTGGATGACACTGTAAGGGGTAAAGCTAGAATTTTTCTCTTTTCTTTTTTGAGATGGAGTCTCACTCTGTCACCTGGTCTAGTTCATGGCTCACTGCAGCCTCCACCTCCCAGGTTCAAGTAATCCTCCCACCTCAGCCTCCCTAGCTGGGGTCACAGACACATACTACCATGCCTGGCGAATTTTTTGTATTTTTGGTAGAGATGGGGTTTTACCATGTTGTGCAGTCTTGTCTAGAACTCCTGAGCTCCAACAATCTGCCTGCCTTGGCCTCTCAAAGTGCTGGGACGACAGGAGTGAGTCCCTGTGCCCAGGCCAGCTGGAATTTTTAAATCAGGTATCTGACTGCAGTCCACTGCCCCTCCTTATCAACTGCCAAATAAAAAGTTGGAGATCCCGATAAGGATTATAAGCAAAAGCCCTGAAAACAAAGGAAAAAAGGGTCTGGCTAGTGGGCTCCCCCGTCACCAGGAACTTCTTACATGGCCAGCTCTCCCCTTCTGGAGGGCAGGGCCATCCTCCTCTTCCTTCTCCCCCCACTCTCTGCTTTGTCCTGGGGAAAGGTCCCCATTATTAATGCCACTCTGGGAGATGTGTTTACACAGGGAAGGAAACTGAATATCAACATTCCCCGAAAGAAAGTGTCTTGTCACTTTTGTGAAGCTTTTCAGGCAGGCAGGCAATATCCTCCAAGATTGACAGGCACTTACCGCCTTTAAAGGCCTTTAAACAGGGTCTGATGGGAGTTAGTTTCCCTGTGGTATTGTTATGGTGGGGCTGAGAGGCAGGCTGGCACGCACAGCTCTCCTGGTGCCCCCAGGGGCTCTCTGGGAAGGATCCTGGGGAATCCACTCAGAGTGAGATGGAGGGAAGCAACGTGGGCTACGGCACCCAAGATGGGAAAGGACAAGGTAGATGAACGAAAACTCCAGAAGTCTGTGCTCAGGGAAAGGCTGTGAGTCATGTGCTCCAAGTCCAGAACACTGGTGGAATGTGAAGACTGTGGGGGCCTTTGGAAGCCAAGAGAGCACCATCAGGGCCCAGCAGAGCACCAAGGAATGAAGTGAAGCCAGGGGTGTTTACAGGCAAACACGAGGGCACACACCTGCCCATCTCCTCATCTCCCCTGCCTAGCTCGGGGCCTCCCACGGCCTCCAACTGCATCACAAGCCAGCTCTGTAGAGCTCCTCCGCCACCCCTCTCTCCACTCCCCTAGGGGCTCTCTCCTGCTCTCAAGGGTTTGAACAGAGGCTGGAGAATCCTACATGTGCACCAGTCCTTAGCCCTGAGACCCCGGCCACCGCCACCTATACCCCTGTACCCAGGACATCTACACCTGTACCTTCCTCCCCTGCCTCCGACTCAGGAGGTCCCCGGTGTTAGCCCCATCTCAACACCCTGTTCCCGTGTTACTACCTTTGAGAACACAATGTTAGAACTTTCTGCACTCTCCCCTCGTCTCCTGGCCTTCTAGGGTTTGGGTGCCTTTGCTCCCACAATCTCCCCCGACGTCTCTCAGGGTCCTTCTCCCTGTGAAACTGGCCAGGGGTCCAGGCAGGCTCATCCCTGGACGCCTGTTTCTCAGGTTCCTTTTACAAAGTTGGCTCCGCTCCCCACACCACCCCAGGATGTCGCGGCAGAGCCACTGGCGGAGGTCTGAATGTGTGAGCCAAAGCTGCCACATGCTTCAGAGTGAATCTGGGCTGCATCTCTTCAGCAGAGGAACATGAGCCTGTGTCTGGCGCGTACCTGGTGATTGTATTCCAGACCCCAGAAGGAAATGTGACATAATTCTTGCCCTGCAAATACTTCCAGACTAATGGAGCTATCATCCAGTGAAAGGACCGCACCAGAAGCTGCAGTGAGAACAGAGGCCACGGACCGACGCTCAGGAATTGAGCCTGGAGAGGAGGCAAAAGCTGCCTGCCAAGAGACAGCACAGAGATGTAGAGGCCCCCGCCGCCCCACATGCTCTCCTGCTTGCAAGATGCTCCTTCTGCCTCCCTCTGTGCTGCTGAGGTAGCAGGACCTTGTGTTAATTCTCCCTCTTTTCCGTCCAGTTCTTCCACAGTCAGGTGAGAGAGACCTAGAGATGACAAGCGTCCACATAAAAGCTGTTATGGAATTACGAGGGTATAAAGAAAAAATGAGGCCATCGCTCCAGATGGCTTGCCAAGGTGCCAAGTAACAATGGCTCAGGGTCAGCACTCGCTGTGAGCCAAGGCTGCTGGGTCCAGCTTCCCCACCACAACAGGCAGGCAGCAGCAAGTCTGATCTCCAGAGTCAAGAGCGATGGGCAGGAGCTCCACGGTCCTTGGCCCTACCCATGAAGACCAAGACTCAGCCCAGCCCACGCAGCAAAACCCAAGCTCTCTCCAGAAATACTACAGAATCTGCTCTTCTCCCAGCAGGGCACCAGTCAAAAAGAGGCCTTTGGTCAAGCAAATTCCCTCCCTGGTAATGGCATCCACTTCCTAGCACGCCCCTGAACCGGAAGATTGAGGGTGGGGGCCAGTGTGGAATCAGAGTCCTCAGCCCCTGTGTGATGCAGGAGGCTTCCGCAGGACTAGGGGTGAGACAGTCTTTTGTAACATCCAAAGCCTACTCGAAATGTCCTCAACTCTGTATTCAAAAGCTCCTCCAGACTTTCTCACCCCAGCAAACGAAGCTCCTAGGAAAACACAGGTCTAAGTCCCTGGTGGGGAGTGTGATGACATCGGCCTGGCCCACATGACCAGACTCCACTGATGACAGAGTATCCATCCTCCCTCACCTCCAGCCCAGCCCCACAGGGAACGCATGGGCTGCGCGGGAGGCTCCAAGGACACAGCATGATCCTTCCATGACAACACAGAAGGACAGCAGAGAATGAAAGGTGGTGAAGCAAACAGGAAGGCCCCCCACCGGGCGGGGAACTTTGGGATGACCCACCCCTAGCCCGTGCACACTGCGGGCGTCAGGGGCACATGGAAGGTGTCTTACACATGCAGCCCACGGCTCTTCCCTTCACACCACGGCCACAGGAGCTCAAGAGAAAGGCGATGGCCACTGGCTCCCCCCATGGCCTTCCTTCCCTATTGGCCTGTGACTTTCCCTCCTTCCATGGCCTCTGCCATCACCCACTCACTCCCAAAGCTGGATTAGGTCTCTGATCACCTTTGCCTCCTCTCTCAAGCCTCTACCTTCAACCTCCATATGGGCAATCCATTTGATAAACACACACACACACACACACACACACACACACACACACACACACACACTCTTCTGTGTGCCTGAGTCCCTACTGCACTTATTTAATCATCCTGCCCATGTGCCAGAAGCTCAGGAAGGTGATGAGGAACCCACAGGCAAGAGCCACAAACACTGCAGGTGATCCCCGAGTCAAAAGGCAAGACAAGGCACGGCGCACAGGGCAGTTCCAGAGCTCGGACTGCTGGTGGAGTTTTGCAATTACTACTCGGAGAGGTAGATGTTATGGCACAAAGAAAACGAAGAATTACGTTGGAGTTGTTGAGAATTGGATTTTTGGTGTGGATGAGAAGATGTACAGATGTAAAGATGCCGCAAAGGGTATAAAATGGTGCCGTCTCTGTGGAAAACGGGATGGTGGTTCCTCAAAACCACGTGGAAATACCCCACGATCCAGCAATGCCACTGTTGGGTATATACCCAAGAGAATTAAAAGCAGGAACTTGAAGAGATATTTGTTCACTCAGGTAAAAACGGCAGCATTATTCACAACAGACAAAGGGCAGATGCAAGCCAAGTGTCCGTGGAGGGATGAATCAATAAACAAAATACAGGGTCGATCCATGCAATGTAGTATCCATCAGCCTTTGTAAAAAGACATGCGACAACATGGATAAACCTTGAAGATACTATGCCACAGCAAAAGAGCCCAGTACAAAAGAATACTGAATCATTCCACGTAATGCCAGGAGTCAAATTCATAGAGACAGAAGGCAGAACGGAGGCTGCCTGTGGTTGGGGAGAAGGGGGTATGGGACATTATTTAATGGGTACCGAGTTTTGCCGGGGAAAATGAAAGAGTTCTGGAGACGGATGGTAGCAACGGGAGCACAGCAATGTGGGTGTCCTTAATGCCACCCAACTGCACGCTTCATAATGGCTAAAATGCTACATTCTAGCTCATGTATAGCTGACCACAGTTGTTTTTCAAAGATGAATGAAGCAAGTAAAAGCCTTTTAGCCCTAAAGTTGAATTGAAAGCATCAGCATGAAAATATGCTGTGTTTTATCTTATCTTTGGAGTACGAGGGATACAGATTTCCTAACTCTGCTTATTGAATGACTAACCCAATAGCAATCAATAGCAACAAGCCCAGCTGGCAGAGCTAGCGCTGAGATTGATCTCCAAATGCCATTCCTCACTGACACAAGCCAGGTTTCTTGAGGGAAATGGCCAAATCCAGGCCTGGCAAGGAAACACTCATAAAAAGAGATTAGGACATTTTATAGGATGGAAAGCATGAAACTATTAAACTAAGATTTTGTCAAAAGAGCTCAGTTTGAGCAAATTCCCTCTAGCAAAGATGGGACAATCTGAGCATCAATCAGAATCCATGGATAGAAACACATCGTATATGTTCAAACCCATGAGGGTTTTTTTTTTTGGACAGTCTCTTGCTCTGTCACCAAGGCTGGATTGCAGCGGCTGAATCATGGTTCACTGCAGCCCGGGCTCAAACACCCAGGCTCACGCTATCCTCCCACCTCGGCCTCCCAAGTATCAGGAACTACAGGCACATGCCACTACCTGTGATTAATTAAAATTTTTTTTTCTTTGTAAAGACAAGCTTTCACTATGTTGCCCAGGCTGGCTTCAAACTCCTAGGTTCAAGTGATCCTCCAGCCTCAGCTTCCCAAAGTGCTGGGATTATAGGCATGAGCCTCCACACTCAGCCAAAGTCCATGAGTTCTTAATCATACTGAAAACAATTTAATTTCATTGGTAATCACTGAAAGATGCTAGAGAACTAATTCATTCTTCTGAACAATGAAAAATAAAGTGACAGTAGTAGGCACGGATCCTGCCTTTCCTAGACAAACGGTACCTCAAGGTAACCAAATATTCGATAAGTTATAAATGTGCTTGTTACAGAAGAATTTCAGCTAACAAACACAGAAGAAATGATGGCATCAGAACACCACCATTGGCAATGCCTAACAAAGCAAAGGCTCTAGGCGATGAGCATCCATGGCTGTCGCCGTCACAAACTTGGATCTGAGCATGCCCATTTGAATCTGAGCAACAGGGATAGAGGAACATGTTCAATGTCACGAAGAGGATGCAGTCAACAAAATCCAGCCTGCAGAAGTCCTCTGGGAAGAGCCTCATTTCTTTAGCAAACATAATGCAAGGGGGAAAAAAGGAGATGAAAGAGAAACCCACAAATTAAAAGAAACACAGGCAATACACAGACCTTATTTAGATCCTGATGTGAACAAGGCGTTAAAGACAATTAGACAAACTTGGAAATTTGAACAGTGACTGGATATTTAATGATAGTAAAGAGTGACAATTTGTTTCAGGATGATAACATGGCACTAGGGCTGTATTTTTTTAAATAAAATCATCCTCATATTTTTCAGAGACACATACAAAAGTATCTGCAGGTGAAACGACATGCGGTCTGGAAAATGCTTCAAAATAACACCAAATGGAGGAAAGTGAGTAATGCAGAGATCAACAGCAGGTCATGAATTCATATTTGTCAAAGCTGAGGGATGAACACTCTACTCTATTATTATGTTTGGAAGTTTTCACATGATACAACTTATTTAGGTGGGTGTGATGGTTCACACCAGTAATCCTAGCACTTTGGGAGGCTGAGGCAGGAGGATCGCTTGAACCCATGAGTTAGAGACCAGCCTGGGTAACAAACCGAGACCCTGTCTCAAAAAAAAAAATGTTTTAAACTTATTTAAAAGATTTCACAGAGTTGCTTAAAGATTTCACAGAGTTGCTTAAAAGGAGGCAAGCAGCCATGGAAATCTACCCGACACCAGCAAGCATGAATTCGAGTTTGATGTCCACGCAAGCACAGGAAGGCTTGTGTTAATGAAGGGACCTCTGTGGGATGGGGAAAGACAAAGTCAGCCTGAACGACTATCATGTGGGGCATGGCCGGAAGACACCGGATTTTAAACATCCCCAAAGGGCAGTGGAGCAGCCCTTCTCACCACTAATGTACCTGGCCTGATTTCTTCACCTTACAAATGGCCACACAAGCAGGGAGAGGCACGGTGAGTCACACGGCAGGAAGAGAGGGGTCTGGGTGAGGATCCCAGGGTTTCTTGCCAAACCAATGTGCTTTCACCTCCCTGCCGCTGCTGGGATCGCTTTCACATAGCAGATTGAGAGCTGTGACTCCCATTCCCCAATGAGTCGGGGCCTTGTAAATCACACGTCCTGGGGTCACCTCGCTTCAAGGACCCTAATTTAAAACGTACAAATATGCTCTAGTTTTAACATGACTATAAATTATGTACTATAAGACTGAAAAATATGTTTTTACACGCGACTCTCCCATTCGGCTGTTATTGACAGTGCTGCTCGATTTCTCATTTCAGCTCTATTTAAGGCATCGGTATTTCAGGATCCAGTCTGGGTCACTAATTTTACAGAAACTGCCAACAGTGCTGAAAGGACTTTAAACAGTAACTTTTATGACTACTTAATAATGTAGTTATACACATGCCTGTAAATGTATGATAGCTAAAAGTCAAGGACTAATGCCCAATAGTGGATATCTTCGGATGGTAAGATTACCAATCATTTTCACATTGTTTTATCTGAGTTCTTCATTTTTCTGTAATAAATATACATTGAGTTTAATAAAAGAAGGAAGTTTCCCCGATACTATTTGAAAAAAAGAAAAAAGAAAGAAAACCTACATGTTTTTCTGAAGCCATTTCTGGCCTGGAAAACACTTTCTTTTTTAAAATAAGCAGGCTTTTCCTCTATTTGTGCACTCTGTGGGAAGCACATTCTTTATTTAGGGTCAAGTTAAGTTCTCCCTAAATGCTAGGGAAAGGTTTTATTTGTTGTTTGTTTTCCCCGCCTACTCAATTTTGAGGGGTAGCCTGTATTATTGCCTCTCTTTACCTGGTTTGATTTACGATCTTGGAAGTCAAGTCATTCTTTTCTAGGTCAAAGAAAGAAAAAAAAAAAAGGACTCCCCCACCTAATACCTGATAAAAATATCTGAAAAGGTCATTGCACACCTTGACAGAGACACATACAATTTCAACCCAAGCTGATAAAACTGCAACTAGAAAACTTTAATCAGAACAAAATGTAACTTGCCATTTCCCAGCTCAATTGATGAACTCTTTTTTATCTGAAATGACAGACATCATAAGATAGGAAAACCTTTAGATAAGAAACCAAATTGAGTTGTTTGAATGAGATCCGACTGTCTGTCCCTGGTTCAGACTCCCACACCTGCTCGGAATGGGTCAATGAGTGCCTCCTGGCATGGTCCCGAGGGGTTTGGAAACATTGCAAAAGTGGTGAACTTTGAGACTTCAGCGTTTATTCTGCGATTATAATTAACCTGCTCACCAGTTGCTATCGATCAGTTCCAAATGGAGGTGATAAGGTTTGACTGGATTTCTAGAAGTAGGAATGGAGATTTAAACTGGGGAGTAGAAAGGAAGACATTAAAAAAAACTTAAGGACTGAATTAGATTTTAAGACGCAAAACTGCATTTGCGATTAGGGGATCCCAAAACCCATGGCTCTGATCTGCCTGGAAGAATCTTGAGGAAGCTTGAGTACAAAGGAAAACCCTGAAATTCAAAGTTTCCCACCAAATTGCGATAGTAACTTCTTGATTTTTCATCCTCCAAAATAAAGCGTATCTGTAACTACTCAATGTGGGTTAAAGACAGCAGAGGTTTTCCAATGACTTTAAACACACAGAATGGCTCACCTATCTGCATTATGTTCCTCCTTTGGAGGAAAAAAGATATTAAAAACATCAAGTCCATTCTTGGGCTCCTGCAAAATTTGGAAGACCAGAAAACCAAATTCCCATCATTCAGATAAGAAGCTTGAATATCCTGGCTCAATTCTGATTACAGAGCAGTAATAGATAAAACCGTAGGCCACCTGCCAGAAACAAGAAAGCTTCCACTGATGGGCTGCTGCGTTCAGTTGAGACCCATTCCACGGGGCTTTTCCTGCCTGGGGCTTCAGTCACGGTCGTGATCCACGGCTCCCTTCTTACATTCACTAACATCCTTGTTACTGTGCTCTTCTCTTCTTTCTCAGCCTCTACCACAAATACATGTGAAATCTTCAGAGATAAGGGAAGACGGAGAACACAGTTACAGATTTCTTTTAGGAAAGGGATTTTTAAGCGAGCCATATGGTTTTGCTCCTAAGCAGCCAGCAGTTTCGGCAGAGCCAGGAGAATCCTCTCGCTGGGAGGGTCTGAATCCTGGGAAGTCTCTTTAATTCTCTGCACACCAGAATCCAAGGGCTAAAAAGGAAGTTGGTGCAACACTGGGATTCCCAACATTGCATTCCTCAACTGCACAGCTTGCAGCTGAGGAACGAGACGGAAGGTTCCTTAGGACGACATTGCACCTAGACAGACAGTGACTGGTGGGAAGCAAATGGAAACTCAGACCAGAAGCTCCCCTGGGGAGAGGAAGCGGATGGGAGTGACAAGTCAACGCAAATCCCAAGGTTTAATAGAGCCCTTCAATCACACACAGCTTCTGGTTCTGAAGAGCTAAGTGCCCTCCTATCAGATTTGGCACATACAAAGTGTGGGGAAAGGGGAAAGTACAGTTCTGCAGGTTGGGCTCACCTGGGTTTCAAACCAGGGCTGTTGACTACCCATGGGGAGCTGAGATGACAGTCTCTTTGTGGGTATCAGCTTCCTTTCCAGCAAAACGGAGATTGTCATATCTACCTCTTAGGGAAAGGCTTCAAAGTCCCTGGCATGAGATGACTTTTTCATGGATGGCGGTACACCTTACTGTTCACAATGGAATGTTGTGCCAGATACAGACTACTCTCCCTAAAAAGTTGTTAGCCAGCATCCAAACATGAAGGTACCAACATTTATAAATGTATTTTGTATAAATTAAAACATATTCAAGATTATTCCTATTATAACCCCATTCATATTATCTTCCCTGTCTTTTTTAGAAGGTGACAAAAGAGCACCTCTAGAGATAGCCATCAAATTAGTCTTAGTAACCCGTTTATGTTGTATGTTACGTGGGCTATGTCATGGCTATCAGATGTCAATACAGCAGAGCGATACTCATTTCCAAGACAGCCTTATCACCTGGTTCTACAGGCAGGCTAGACAAAGAAGCCCCTAAAAGACAAATAGTCTCAGATGTCAGAAAAGTTGCTTCAGTTCTTAAAGCAGCAGCTCTCATCTACACGGATTGCCAGCTTCTAGAATAAGGAAAGCATACTTCCTCTTTCTTATGCAAACACAAGCAGCGACTTTTGCAACTGGCTTCAGCTCAAAATTCAGTACAACTAAATTGTCTTAAACTGACAGGCTTAAAAGAAAGGTTTAAAAGAATCACCTTGCCCTGGAGGAAGGTAACTTGTTCTTCACACAATCCCATCATTGCAGTAGGTTAGTGGTTTTCAGGCAGGTAACCCCAATGTAACCTGAGGGAAAACTGCCTACCTGGAGAGGTCGGCATTGCCTAGTGTGTGTATGTGTGTGCCCACAAGGGGGGAAGCCACAGTACTGTGGGGTTGGGGGTGTCTGCCAGTTGCTGACTTAGATCTACTACCAATACTGAGACTAGGATGAGAGATTCCCTCCCTCAGTAAAGCAACATCCTATGAGAGAAACAAAATCAAAAGCCAAATACGGGATTGCCACTGAGGATGATTTTGATCTGTCCTTAAAAATCTTGCGGAAGCTCGAGTACAAAGAAAAACCCCAAAGAATTTGTAAAAGAATAGGTAAAAGACAAATTTACTAAAAAACAACTTATGCCTTAAAGCAGTTTTCCTGTGCATCCATGAACACCAAATATAGAATTTTTTTTTTTTTTAAAGAGGATACTTTCAGGAAATTGAGTCATGAATACCGTATGTCTGTTATTTATTTATTTTAATTTTAATTTTTTTCTGAGACAGAGTCTCACCCTGTCACCCAGGCCGGAGTGCAATGGCACAATCTTGGCTCACTGCAACCTCCACCTTCCGGGTTTCAGCGATTCTCCTGACTCAGCCTCCTGAGTAGCTGGGACTACAGGCGCATACCACCATGCCCAGCTAATTTTTGTATTTTTAGTAGAGACGGTTTCACCATGTTGACCACGATGGTCTCCATCTCTTGACCTCGTGATCCACCCGCGAGGCCTCCCAAAGTGCTGCAATTACAGGCATGAGCCACCGCGCCCGGCCTATGTTTTAAAACTTAATTAGTTTAATATGGTTTTAAAAAAAGGTAATATAGTCACATCCTTCGAAATTCAAAAGGTTCCATTTGCACACCCATGTTTATAGAAGCATTATCCACAATAGCCAAGAGGGAGAAGCAACTCAGGTGTCCATCTATGGAAGAATGGCTAAACAAAAGGTGGGCTACACATACAATGGAATATTATTCAGCCTTGAAAGGAAGGAAATTCTGGCATATGCTACAACATGGATACATCATGAAGACATCATGTTAAGTCAAATAAGCCAGACACAAAAGGACAAATACTGTATGGTTCTACTTATACGAGATCCTTAGAGTGGTCAAATTCATAAGAAAAGGAAAATAGCATGCAGGTTACCAGGTGCTGGTATGGAGAGGAATGGCAGTAGTATTTTAATACGTAGAGTTTAAGTTCTAGAGATGTGATACACAGCAGTGCGAATATACTTAGCACTCCTGCACTATATACTTAAAATGGCGAAGATTATTTGAATTTTTTTTTTTTTTCCCGAGATGAAGTCTTGCTCTGTCGCCTAGGCTGGTGTGCAGTGGCATGATCTTGGCTCACTGCAACCTCTACCTCCCGGGTTCAAGCAATTCTCCTGCCTCAACCTCCTGAGTAGCTCGAATTACAGGCACGTGCCACCACGCGCAGCTAATTTTTGTATTTTTAGTAGAGATGGGGTTTCACCATGTTGGCCAGGTTGGTCCCGAACTCCTGACCTTGTGATCCGCCTGCCTCGGCCTCCCAAAGTGCTGGGATTACAGGCATAAGCCACTGTGCCCAGCCAATGATTTGAAATTTTTAGATAAATTTAACTTCCCTGTATTTTTAAATGTACTTTCTAGTTATTTAATGGATTAATGAAGCACAGAAATGACTATAACAATGGTTAAGGTGGTTAAAAAATTCAAAAAGTTCCAAGGCATGCCTAGTAAAAGTCCCTCTTCCACCATTATCCCTGACTACCCACTTTCCTCCCCACAGGCAACCTGTGCTACAAATTTCTCATGAAATTTTCTATTTTCAAGTGAATATAACCCTTTTCTTCCTTTTCTCTTTTTAACACAAAGAGTTAAGTGCTATATACACCTCCTACATTTATAAATGTCTCCAAGGATTCCATACATTAGATAATGAACTTCATTATTTTTATGCCTGCAAAGCTTCTGGTTTCTATGTGCCAGGTGCATACAGACAGTCCCTAATGATGCACATTTAGATTATTTCCAATTTTGTTATTAAGAACAATGCCACAATTAATATGTGCTGGTGTATTTGTGGAATAAATCCCTAGAGGTGAAAATTTCGGAGTCAAGGCTGTCTACTTTGCAATTTTATGGCAACTACACCAAAGACTCTCCATAAAGGTCAGACCGATTTACACACCCACCCACAGGTATCAGAGTTCCTGTTTCCCCACACCTCAGAGCATGTTTGTTTTCTTAGTGCATTTAAGCAAGAAAAGAAATGGGGAGGTATACAGAATAAGGTGTTATCTAGAACTGTCTCCTGGGCATCATTCTACCTGAGTGATAGAAAGTGCCTAGCTAATGTGGCTTGACCTTTTGATGGGACACAATTGGGCAAGTGACGGGGCTCACTAGAGGTAGTGACACACCCCTGACCACCCCAACACACCTTCTTATTTAATTGGTTCTCAGCTTAGTACCACAGACCAACCCCAGCTCTGACTGACCTGCTCAGGGTGGTAACCGGAAAGTTAAACAACCTTGGTTTTCCTGAAGGCTGACAAATCACTCTCCAGTCTCACAAAGCTCCTGCACAAATGAGCCGGCTCTGAAAGCCACTGGCGTGCTTGATAAGCAGGCCCCAAAAGATCCAGAAAACACTTCAGGGTTTTTCACTGACCTGCACCATAAATGGCCTCTTGGAACACCTTGAATGCCCTCTCTCAATACCTAATGGGGCCTAACTTCTTTTAAATAAATTGTTTGGGTAACATGGCGAAATACTATACACGTATTTCACTATATTGTTATTTTTATCTACTCTAAAAATGATTCAAAGTTTTGAAATCCGTTGAGAATTTCCTAATTGCTTATTTCTCCGTTACACAAAACAATTGATATTCCACAGTAAAATATATTTTCCTAGCCTTTCTGATAACACCTACCACCATATAGCTGTCAAGGTATATTTACAATCTATTTCCATTTCAGTCTCCTTTCCAGCCTTTCCAACTCGCAAGCATTAACTGCCACAAAAATCAGCGTCATTGAGGTGTAACGTACATGCAATAAAAGACTCCCATTTTAAGAGCACAGCTCCACAATGCTGCCATATGGAGATACATGTGTAGCCACCGTGACTGGGTTCTTTTAAAGGAAACAGCTTCATTCTCCCGCTACTGCCATTTCACAGGCACAGGCAGATTCTAGCCCCCAAAATGCAAGAACTGTGTGCACAGCTCTACCACAGTGCTTCCAGCGCCCAGGAGTTTATGATGAAGACAAGCCATACTCCATATTACATTTCCACACAACTACAATCACCTACGAGTGTTCTTCTCGCATCTAATGTCTGCTCACCTTGAGTAATAAGACACAGTTAAAAGGCCATGGGCTTTTGTGTGTGTGCGTGTTTTAGAAATTTGGAAAGTCATACTCCATCTTGCTTTTATCCACCCAGTGACTTCTCCAGCCTAAAAGCCCTGCTTTCTTCCAGTGAGTTTCAAGAACCCTCTTCCATCCTGCCCACCCTGCCCTAGGGCTCTTGAGTTTGCTTCTTAAGGGACTCAACACAGCCATTCTGTGTGGTTGGACCCAGGCAGGGCAGAGTCCTGGGGCAATTACCACCAAGATCCCTATGCAAATATTTGCTAAGTGCCCCACATTTGCCAGGCACTTAAATGAGTAAGACTCTGTACCTGCCCCCAGTAAGGTCACATAATTCCATTCAAGCAGCCTAACTAGTGATTTTCACAGTTGTTTTAGGGTCGTAGCTCATATGGAACTTGGAGTGAATTAAAGTTCACATACATTGCAGTCAGGCCACACTTACTACTTCCAACCTAAGTTCAGGGCTTTACAGAGGCCGGTGTTAACTTTTATTATTTTGATTTTTGCCCTATTCAAATAACCAACTTAAGAACTATGGCAAGATATGGTTAAAACTACAGCAGCTACATAGAAAAATAAAAGTGTTCTCTTATTTCTCCTCATTGAAATTAAAAACAGTTTCTGAGTTAAGGGTGAATTAGTGTGTATAGTTTTTACCTATAGTGACAAATAATTATTTAAATAAAGGTCAGGCTGCACTGTATTATTTCATGGGTACTCCATGAAATATTAGAAAACATATTAGAAAACAAGGGTATATTCTTTCTTTTTCTTTTTCGGAGACAGGGTCTTCACTCTGTTCTCCAGGTAGGAGTACAGTGGTGCAATCACAGCTCACTGCAGCCTCAGCCTCCCTGACTCAACCTCCCTGACTCAACCTCCCTGACTCAGCCTCCCTGACTCAACCTCCCTGACTCAACCTCCCACCTCAGCCTCCCCAGTTGCTGGAGTTACAGGCATGTGTTACCATGCCCAGCTAATTTTTTTTTTTTTTTTTTTGAGATGGTGACTCACTATGTTGTCCAGGCTGGTCTTGAACTCTGGAGCTCAAGCAATCCTCCCACCTCAGCCTCTAAGTGTGGAATTACAGCTGTGAGCCACTGTGCCTGGCCTCTTATTTCTTTTTTTTCCCCTATAAAATGGTCAATATTTCTTTCTTTTTCTTTTTTTTCGTTTTTTGAGACAGAGTTTCGCTCTTGTTACCCATGCTGGAGTGCAATGGTGTGATCTCGGCTCACCGCAACCTCCGCCTCCTGGGTTGAAGCAATTCTGCCTCAGCCTCCTGAGTAGCTGGGACTACAGGCATGCGCCACCATGCCCAACTAATTTTTGTATTTTTAGTAGAGACGGGGTTTCACCATGTTGACCAGGATGGTCTCGATCTCTTGACCTCGTGATCCACCCGCCTCGGCCTCCCAAAGTGCTGGGATTATAGGCGTGAGCCACCGTGGCCGGCCTTCAATATTTCTTTCTTAAAAGAAATTGCCGGTTCTTTCCCTGACAAACTCCTACTCACCCTTCAAGACCAAAGGCAGATGATAGCACTTAGGTGATAACTTCCAGAGTCTCCCGGACAGAGAAAAGAACCACCTTTGCTGCTTCTCCTTGCTTTTAGCTCATTATCAGCCCACAACAATGAGTCACGCCCAGTTTCACATTGAGTGCCCAACCATCTGTGTCATTGGGGACTGTCCCAGGTTTAGCACTAACGATCCAAGTCCTGTGAAAACCCTCAGTCCTGGGCACACCACCAACATAGGTAACTCTACATGACAGCGATTCGCTAGTCAAAAAAATAACCATCATTTACAAAGGGCCAAAGCCAAATTCTTCACAAGTCTTACCTTATTTTTCTAATTTAAGGTATCACTAAAAATAGCTATGATGATCCCTACAGAAAAAGACATGAGACTGAGAGGAGTAACTTGCCCAAGATGACACGAGGCTCCTGAAACTGACTCTAGGTTTGCCTGAGTTTAAACCCCTGTGCTCCTCCCACCACACTGTCTGGCCATCTTAGGACCCCATGGGAACTGCTTGGAAAGCTGGAGTCAGTTGTCATCTTCCCTCCATTACCAGGCCAGCTAGGATCTGGTGCTGGTCCTCACTAAAGTTGCCAGGCAAGTAGGAGGGCCCAAGTGATGGGAAGAATATATAAAAAGCACAGTCACATGCACTGCCTTTTTTTTTTTTTTTTTTTGAGACAGGGTCTCACTGTGTCACCCAGGTTGGAGTACAGTGGCCTTGGGCTCATGTGATCCTCCTATCTCAGCTTCTAAAGCTGGGACTACAGGCATGCAACACCAGGCCTGGCTAATTTTTTTTTCTTTTTTTTTTAGTAGAGAGAGCCATGTTGGTCTTGAACTCCCGACCTTAGGTGATCCGCCAGCCTAGGCCTTCCAAAGTACTGGGATCACAGGTGTGAGCCACCTTGCCCGGCTGGCTAATGTTTAAATATGTTTTGCAAAGACAGGGTCTCACTATTTTGCTCACGCTGGCCTTGAACTCCTGGTCTCAAATGATCCTCTTGCCTCAGCTTCCCAAAGTGCTGGAATTACAGGTATGAGCCTCTGTGCCTGGCCATATGTGTTGCTTTTAACTTCAGTTGCTTTTATTTAAGTGCCACCTGCAGAACACCTCGAAGACATGAAAGCCAGCAAGTTCAACATGACCTGTGTTGCCTCTTTGAGACAGGCCGCAGCTCTCCCAAAACACTTGGCTGTGTGCAGAAGAGAAAATCCACCCTCTAGGCCCGACCCCAAAGGCTGTGGACTTTATGAGGCATCAGGGAAGAGCCCAGAGAAGACAGGTGGCAGTTCTGGCAGGTAGATGCTCAGAGAGGTCAGCTGCCATTTGCTGACACGGGAATTTAGGAACTCCCTTATTTCAATCACCTCTACATGGCATGGCTGACATTTTAAAATCTGAATACTGCGTGTAGTCACATGATCTTCCTTCCTTCCTTCCCTCCTTCCTTCCTTCCCTCCCTACCTCCCTCCCTGCTTCCTTCCTTTCTTCCTTCCTTCCTTCCCTCCCTCCCTCCCTCCTTCCTTCCCTGCCTCCCTCCTTCTTTCCTTCCCTTCCTTCCTTCTCTCCTTTCCTTCCTTCATTTCCTTCTTTCACTTTTTCCTTTTTTCTTTTTTGAGACGGAGTCTGGCTCTGTTATCCAGGCTGGGGTACAGTGGTGCAATCTCGGTTCACTGCAACCTAGGCCTCCTGGGTTCAAGTGGTTCTCCTTCCTAAGCATCCCGAGTGCCTGGGACTACAGGCGCGCGCCACCATGCCAGGCTAATTTTCTTTCTTTTTCGTATTTTAGTAGAGACGGGATGTCACCATGTTGGCCAGGATAGTCTCGATCTCCTGACCCAGTCCTCCCTATTTTAAGTCAGAGGCCCCAGAGGGCCCTGGAGAGAGAGGACTCCTCCGTCAGCGTGCAAGGCCAGGGCGGGCCCCACCCCCTGCCCTGCACTTCTGCCTTTGGGCGCCATTGTGTGGAGATGCCGCTGCTATCGAGCAAAGGTCGCAGAGAGGCTCGCCCGGCCCTCCTCCCCTGGGGGTGGCCGTCTGGCTCCCCCAAGAGGGGTGAGGGGGAGGGGAACGCCAAGAGCCACAGATCGGGCCTCTCGGCGCCACTTCCAGGGTTAATCAGTTTGCCAGCGATGTGTATTTGGCTGTACCCCTGGGGACCTTCCCTGGCCACCCAGGGCCAGAGGATAATTTAAAAGCGCTTCAAAGCCAGGGCCCTTCTCGGAGCCAGCCCAATACTGGAAACCTGGCCAGGGCAGCCTTTACTCTTCAAAGTGAGAACAAATGCAGAAGGATTTAGCACTTAGTATGTGATCAATAAACTCCAGCTCTGCTTTTCAAATCCGGGCTTCCCCTCCCCCACAGGGTGGGCTCAATCCAAACCCACTCCTCCGTCCCTTCCCGACATTCCAGAGGCCGTTTGCATTTTGAACTAGGTGTGGCCACTTCCCTTTCTCCCCCAGCCCCTGCGCCCAGGCCCCTTCTCAGATCCCGCTGCGTTTATCTGTAAATCAGTGGAGGCTGAGACCTGTTTGCCGTCCCTCCCTGTCGGATGGCGGAGGCAAACGCGGCATGGAACCTACCACAACGGTTATTTGGAACCCTGGCCCGCGCGAGAAGAGGAGGCTCCACGCGTTCAAGCGACTGCAGTCTCCGTTTAGCTCGGGCGTCATAAACAAGCCCCTTTGGCCTCTGTGTTCTTGGGCATTGACGGGGGTCTGCCCCTGCCGCCCGCACGATGCGCCCACGCGTCCGGCAGGGGACACCCGCACGGTGCCGGCTCCTGTTCGGCGCATCTCCCCGGCGTCTCCTTTGCTCCAACCCTCCTTTGTTCTCGGTGTGAGACCCCCGACAGGAAAATCATCTGCCACTCTGAGGGATCCTCCAACTGGGCCGCCAAATGGCCCAGAAGGTCTGAGGTCCAAACCACTGTCATCAGTTCCCCGCGGAGGCCCGAGAGCAGGCGGGGAGGAAATGGGGGCAGAAACCCAGCGATCTCCAGCGCCGTCCAGGCAGGGATCCCGGGCCACTGCCCCCGGCTCTCCAGGGAGCCCGCTGGCCTCCCGCGGTCACCCACAGTGCGGCGTGGCCACGGCCGACGTCCGGGGCTGCCGGGAGGCCGCACTCGGACCCCGCCACGGTCTCAGAAGAGGCCCGGACGGGCAGGCCCAGCCCCCTGCACAGAAGCCAGTCTCCAGGGGCTGCAATGTCGCCAGCCCCGCACTGGCTTCTGCCTGCTCTGGAAACTTCAGGTCTTCAAGGACCTTCCCCAGCTCAACCCAGGCATTCATGAAAAACGAAGGGTCCCCAACAGGGCTCAAGACCCACCCACGCGCCCTCGTGCCCCTACTCACCAAGATTGGGGTGTCGGGCGGCGGGGTTGGCCCGGCCGGGCAGGCTGTGCAAGACAGGGCTGTCGAAGGGGCCGGCGGAGGCGGCGGCTGCAGCGGCCCAGGACGCGCCCACGTCGGCCATGTAGGCTGGGTAGGGGCTGGAGTAGGAGCCCGCGAAGCCTGCGCGCCCATACTGCTCGCGGCCCGCCAGGCCCGCGCCCGCCGCGGCACCGCCACTGCTGTAGGCCGCAGCTTCCCGGGCCGCGGCAGCGGCGGCGGCAGCAGCCAGGGACCCGGTGGTCCCCGGGAAGGAGAAGCGCGGCGACACCGGCGGCGGGGTGTAGGCGGCTCCATCGGCTCCGGCCTGGCTCCAGCCGGGGCTGCTCTGCTGGGTCCCCGGCCCTGCACCCGACGGGGCCGCCCCCGAGCCGCCGCCCGTGGCGCCGCCCGACCCTGCGCCCGCGCCTCCACCCTGGAGGTAGGACAGGCCCAGCACGGAGGACGGCACCCGCGGCGTGGGCACGTAGACGGGCGAGGACGCGGCGCCCGCGCTGTGCATGAAGGCGCCGGGGCCGCCCGCCTCGTAGGCCCCGGGGGGGCGGCCCGTGGTTGGCGGCCATGGCCAGGCTCTGGTACATCGCCCCGGCGAGCTCCCGGCTTCGGGGTCCTGCCTCTCCTTCGCAGGTCAAGGAGCCACGCAGGGAGAGAAAACGACGGCAACAATAATGTCCGTGAAAGGCGCTGTCTCGAAGATCAAAAGTCAAGGGGAAAAAACCAAATCGCTTAAAAATATATACGAATTAAATCCGACATTGAGCAAAAGACTCTAGGCTCCTGTTGACTCCGGAAAATCCTGATTTGAATTTTTGGTGGTTCCGGAAGGCGACGCAGGCGCAGCTGAATTCATCCAGTGCCTGGAGGTCTGGAGCGCCTTTGCAGGGCAGAAGACGGAGGGCTCGTCCAGGCCTGGAGGTGGCGCACCGGCCTTCAGGTCCCCCACTTGTCCCACTGTGAGGCCTCCAGGACACCACCGCGGCTACAGGCGCAGAAGTGCTAGGCTGGCTCCTTCCTCCTCGCTGCAGCCGGGGTCCTAAAGGAGGAACGACAAAAAGACACAGCGGTTCATCCCAGAGCTTTCAGAACCCACTCTCCTGCAAACGAAGTCACCACGGGAGTTTGGGGGTGCAGCTGCGGAGGCCCCGCAGTGCGGTACCGGGAAGCGGCGGCCTTTGTTTTGTGCAGGCATTGGATCAGGCGTCCCATGCAAGCATGGGGTGGGGCGCACAGGGGACCTGGGGCTTCCCGGGTCTTGGGCATGAAGTTTACTGGTTGTAATCTTGGTCAATTATTTTTGTATTGCTTGTCCCAAAAGTCTTTAATGTTACCTTATTCTGCAAGCATATTTTTGGCACAGTCTAAGTCCAAAAGTTTGGGGTTAATGCAGAGTGCCTGGGATCTAACAAATCTCTCATCTCCTCTGTTCTCCCCATATCTCCGCAGGCATTCTTGGCCTAGAAAGAACTTTTTATTGTCCTTGGGGGCACAAGGACAAACTTTTTACCAAACAGTGACCTAACAAAGTTTTGTTTGTAATCTTAAAAATAATATATAGAAGTAGAGTCCAAATGTTTATAAGTGAACAGTGGTGTCTGCTAAGTCTCATGAAGAGGATTGAGAAACTCTCATCCATACACTACACCATGTGGACGTCAAATTGGATAAGCTACAGGTTTCTTGCAAAAAGTTATAATTTAGATGTTTTCCAAATTGTATGTCGGAACCAGAAAAGTGAAAGGAATGTACAATTTCACTTTACAGAATAATGCAGTGGACCATTCCAATTCACTGAAGGGGCCCTTCCTGTAGAATCACAAGTTACCCACAGGCAGAATCATCACACCCACGTGGACGCTTGGGGAAAGAATAGTTTGTGGAACTTGATTATATGCCTCCCAGCATCCTGCGTTTTGATATTATCAGGCAGTTTTTCTGATAAAATAAGAGCTCTGCTTTCTGAATTACCTGCTGTCTGAATTACCTCCAGGTCCTTTTCTCTACAACTCTGCTAAGTACAGGTGTCTCTCTTCATTTTACAAGAGGGAACTGAAGCACTGGAAACTTTTGAAACTTGTCTAAGATCAAAGTACAATCAGAAGGGGTGGGGGAAGGGGATGGGATCACTAGGGCTCCAAGGGCTTGAGGCTGTCCACCGCACTTCCATTTCTCTCTTTAAGAAGAGGCAACTACTCCTGACAACGGTTTCTTTTTTATTTCAATAGCAGACTTACAAGGATATTAACTATATACCGAATCCAGGCTGTGACACTTACAAAATGAATACCTTTAGACAAATTACTTAGCCTCTCTGTGCCTCAGTTTCCTCCTCTGCAGAATGCAAATATTAAAGGTACTTATTTTGTGGAGTCATCATGAAGCTTAGGGGTGAAGATTATAAATTAATATTTGTAAAGCACTTATAGCAGGTTTTTATAAAACTGTCATAAAAGGCAAAAGAAAAGCGCTAAATAATAGTTGACAATTACTACAGATTTCTAATGTAACACAAGAAAGTACCTCAGATGTATGTACTATAATAAATGGTCAGGCCGGGCGCGGTGGCTCAAGCCTGTAATCCCAGCACTTTGGGAGGCTGAGGCGGGTGGATCACAAGGTCAAGAGATCGAGACCATCCTGGTCAACATGGTGAAACCCCGTCTCTACTAAAAATACAAAAAATTAGCTGGGCATGGTGGTGCGTGCCTGTAATCCCAGCTACTCAGGAGGCTGAGGCAGGAGAATTGCCTGAACCCAGGAGACGGAGGTTGCGGTGAGCCG
>NW_022437120.1:320187-355432 GCF_009761245.1 Sapajus apella
TTAGTAGAGACGGGGTTTCACCATGTCTCTACTAAAAATACAAAAAATTAGCTGGGCATGGTGGTGCGTGCCTGTAATCCCAGCTACTCAGGAGGCTGAGGCAGGAGAATTGCCTGAACCCAGGAGACGGAGGTTGCGGTGAGCCGAGATCGCGCCATTGCGCTCCAGCCTGGGTAACAAGAGCGAAACTCCGTCTCAAAAAAAAAAATAAATAAATAAATAAATAAATGGTCATCTTTGTTATTGTAAAAATCTGGAAATGGAATCTTTAATACACACTACATAGTGCTTTTCACCATTTTTGCAACATCACTGGTAATCATAATGGAATTAAGGGTATTGTATTGTATTACATAGTCACATGGTAACTCCTAAAAGCTTATTTGCTTTCAAAATATGCAATAAACCATTGGTTTGGCGAATAGTTCACTCCAGCAAGTTTGGTTAGAGAATAGTCAGGAAAAACAAAAAAATTGACCTGAGGTCACCAACTTTTCCTTTTGAAAATAAAGTTAAAGAACTATAGGTTTGCCTTAATAAAAGATCCAGTATTTAATTTTTAAATCAAGTCGCTGATCTATTTCATTGTATTTTCTGTAAAAAACTACTCCTGTAGTTCTCCAAGATAATATAATTTTTTTTCTCTCATAACTATGGAAAAGAAAGGAGATTCAGAGTTTTGTAATCCAACTTCCAGTATACATACAGGTAGCAACTTCCAGACTTTGAAATGTAAATACCAAAAATGTTACAAATCTAATATTTGTATTTATCACATTCGCTGCCTTTTCAAATGGCTGATACATGGCTTTAGTTGGATTACTAGAACAGTAGAAGGTGGAGAAAATACCCCTCCATACCTTTCTGGAAAAACAAGAAATTAGCTACTTTTGCAAAACGCCGTGTGGCTGAAATTGATCCTGGATCCTGCATCCGGTGGAGAAAGCCCAGCAGCTCCTGAGACTGCTGGAATCTGGGAGTGTTCGCTCACCTTCTGATCACTCACCCCAGTTCACCCCAAATTCGCAGGCTCACAGGAAATGCGCTCTCCTTTCAAGAATCAACCAACAGCCCTCTTCCGATCTATTTTTGAGAATGGGAGAATTGCAAGCCCCCAAATGTCCCCGTCCCTTTCCAGGACACTCTTCGCCAGCCTGGGCTCAAGCCTCGGCTCTCCGCCTGCAGCAAGGAGGACGGTCACACGCTAGCCGGCACAACCAAGCGGGCCGCAGCCAGGGAGGAGAGAGACACTTGTGCGGAGCGTTACCTCCTCACCCCAGTACTTCTTTAAAAGCCTGAAACCTGCTGTCCGTGCCTTCCTTTTCTGGGAACACAGGAAACACTTGCCCGAGGCGCTTCCCCGACCTCTCCGGTGAGGGCCGCGCTGCCCCATGGCTTCCACTGGCCGCGGGTCCCTCACCACTCTCTTCCCCAACCAAAAGGCCCCTCCTTTCCTCAACCTGGTGGCAGTCCACCACCCCGGCATTCCCTTCTACCCACAGTGACTCCTGAGCCCAAAGCCGAGCTACAGAACGCCGCGGATCCGGGCAGCGCCGTCACCGGCGGAGGGAAGTCGCGGCTCCGGTCCAGGTTCGGGCCCTCGGCCAGTTTCAGGCAGAAGCAACGCGGGTGGGTGGGGTGGTGAGCTTCCAGAAGGGCATTCAGTCCCTGGACCCCAGCCCCGAGGGCGAGGAGGCTGGCCAGAAAGGCCATCAACAGTCCAGCAGCTCAGCAGCCGCCCTGCGCCTCGGAGCACCTCCTGGGCCCCCCTAGGCCCTACGGCGCTGCCTGGCACCGCCGCCCGGCGTCCCCGGAGTCCCTGGTGGGCGACACGCCCCTGTCTACTTCCCTACTTGTACGAGCGGAGCGGCCGTGCGGCCTCTCCCGGGTCCGTCGGTCTCGGCAACTTCACACGGCCACCATCACCACCCAGGCCCCGGCTTGCGATGTGCAAACAAGGGCTGGAGAATGTGCACCCGGGGGCAGGGACTGAAAGCGTTCAAGTTCACAAGGAAAGAATCCAAAGGCGCTTCCAACATTCCTCTGTGTTTTGCCCCCAGATCTTACTTTGACTTAAAGACGGTGGTAAGGCAAAGTCAAAAACAGAGCAGGGGTTGGCCAATTTCGAGGAAGTGGGTAGTGGATCTCTCTTTTCCTCCCTCTGGCTACTTCTCTACCTCCAGACTGGCAAGAGTTGAGGAGCTCCGAGATTGGGGGACCGCGGGAAAGAGCGAAGAAAGAAAAAAGCCCTACCTGCCCGGCCGGGAGCTTCCGCGCGCGCTCCCCTGGGCGCCCCCGGAGCTGCAGGGGCGACGAAGCCTCTCGCGGCCTCTGGGCCGGCAGCCTCTGAGTACCCAGCTCGCAGCTCGGGTCCACGGCCCAGCGCGTCGGCCCGCGGGCGCTGACTGGCCTGTGGGAGTCACGTGCAAGGGCGGGGCGGGGGAGCGCAGCACCGGCTGCACCTCTGTTGGGCGCCCGGCTGCGGGACCGTGCGGAAAGCTCCCCCACCAGGCAAAGTCCAGGCGCTGGGGTCTCCGCGGAAAACGCCAAAGTGTTACCGCCAGGGCTCGAGGCTTCACCCGCAGCCCAGCCAGGGGTCGATTGGGTTCGCTGTGGTGCCCAGGGTCAGCTTTATTAACGAGTTCCTTTTCCCCCTCCCCGCCCCGCTTCCAGTGGTCCTCATTCCGCGCGGTGGGCGAGGGGCGGGGCTAGCAGAGGGGAAGGTGACCTCTTGGGCTCAACTCCCGATCTCGTGTGGGGTACTGGGTCACCCGGGGTACCCGGGGCAGGACGCAAGTTTCTGGGCAGGGGTAATGGGGATCCACCCAGCACCGGACTCCGGGGAGGTTCAGGAGACACCCAGACTGCCTCCTTAAATCTGTGCGCAGAGACCGAAGCCTCCCTTTTGCCTTCCCAAAAGCCCAGGGAGATGATCGGGAGCCGAGGGTCAGCCCTCTGTTTATGTGTTTACGCAAAGTGTGCATCCCTTCCTGGGGACGCTTCTCATCTCCGGTGGCCTCCTGTCTTTTAATCTTTCTCCGTTTTTTCTGCAGCCTGCGGCGGCCGCTGCACCAATCCAAGGGACATAGCAAGGGCCGGGGAGCCCGGCGGTCCGGGGGCGCTCCTCCGTGAAGGGGGTTCTCCAGGGGCTGCAGTCCCCTCTCCGGAATGGGGGAGGGGAATGTGTCAGGCCTGAGTTGAGAGTCGGCGTCAGGGCCTGGAGGCCCCTGCGCAGCGGGGCTGCCAACCGGAGAGTCCCTCCGACAGGTCTAAAGGTTAATAGAGCAATCACAGGGCCCTATTACCGCGTAAAAATAACCCATCGATTACCGCAGCCTTCAGCCCCAGATAACAGCCGGCGGGTGGCTCCCAGGCTTTCGGTTAAACTTTTTTTTTTCGACCGCGTTTTTCTCTCCAGCAGAGGCTTCTCAAACCAGATTAGAGGGATGGGGGAGGGGTCGGGATACCACCCTGCACGAAACCCGTGTTGCTTCGAAAGCAGACTAGGGACGCCACCAGCTTCCGCAGCTGGAAATCAGTCGTGGATTCCCGGCCTGAGTGAAGGCAACCCGGGCTCTAAGGACAAGGCCGGGACTCGAAGCTGGGTAGAAGGAAACTCCCGGTGGGATCGTGGCCAACTCCCGGGGATTCTCAGGAAAATCCCAGAGGAAGAAACCAGCGCAGCTGCGCGGGGAATTCTCTTCTCTGAATGAGAGGTGCGGAGGCTCACCGGAGCCCAAACAGCGGAGAGGAAACTGAGGCCGCGTGGGCGCCCAGCGGCGAAAGGCCTGCGCGCAGGCTGGACGCACTGCAGCCTTCCCTCGAGACCCCGACCGGCCTGCGCCCCGGAAGCTGGGGCCGTCCATTTAGGGTTTCTTCTCCGACTTCCCCCAACTTCTAGCCTGCTCCTTAGTAGAGCTGGCGTCACGGTCCCGAGACGTGGGAACTTAAGGCTGAAGGGGTCTTGGGGATCTCGGAGGCCGGCGCTGGGGAAAAGCGGTCCCCGGAGCACTCCAATCTGCGATCCTTCGGACGCCTAGGAGAAGGAAGCAGACCCTTGCTCCGGATTTGAAACCCGCTCTCATCCTCGTGGGGGTGAGCGAGAGAGGCTCGAAGCCAAGGCCTGCGGCAGGGGCCTGCAAGGCCTTTCTGGAGAGTGGGAAGTCTGGGCCTGGGCGAGTGGGAAGCTGCCCTGGCCTCTGCTTTCTCTGAGGAAATCTTTGGCTCCAGCGCTGCCGAGTTCCCAGTCCCAGAGCTACCACCCGCGCGCGACCATCAAAGGGCGAAAACAGCTGAGTCTGAGGGGCCAGGCAGTGAATTTTCTTAGCAACAAGCCAGGGGCTTGGGCTTAGTGTCTGACGGGGCGCCATCTGAGCGTCCTCCCGACACCCAAGGACACCGGCCGCTCTCGACGCGGGCTTCTCCGAGCAGTGCGGGCTGGGCCACAGCGGGAGGTGCGGGGTCTTACTGCGAGCCTTCACCCTCGTCATCCTCGCCCTCCCTAAACTTCAATCCCCTCCTCTGTACACTGGTGGAGCTATAACAGGCTGTGTTGTCGGTGGCTGATGCCACACCGCTGGGCGGAATCGCCTGCTTTTGCTGGGTGCTTGCTGGCGAGGAACCCCAGATTCCCTGCTCCCCCGCTTCTGCCAGCCCCGGGCCACCACCCCTACCACCTCCCACCACCCCGGCCCTTTACCCACACCTTCCGCTGGCACTCCTAGTGGGCTGAAACCTGGGCTTCCCTGACCCAGGAATATTCACTGTCTCTGGAAGGCGCCTGGGACAGAAAATTTTGTTTCCTGAGGCTTCTTCCTCTAGGTGCAGCGCCCCAACTTTCTCCCCAAGGTCTCCGCTCAAGGACAGACCAGGGGTTGGCAAGCGGCCTGCTCTTTTGAGGCTGTTTCCTTTACCCTCCTTTCCTCCTTTGCTCCCCCCCTCCCTCCCTTAGGCCAAGCGGGAGCCGGCAGGTTGGCTGCACGTTGCCAGGAGCGGGGAGCATTTCAAGGCCTCGCTGGCCTGCCGGCTGGAGGAGGTTTATCGGCTGCCTCTCTCGGTTCCCAGGCTTTTCTCTCAATCCCGAGGCCGCTGGGAAGGGGGGCTGCGGGTGGAGGCTCTGAGGTCCGGCCTCTGGGCTATTTTTAAGGAAAATATGCCTGGGCTGGCCTGGGTAGAGTGGCCCAATCCCTATTCACGTCCTCTCTGGGCTTTCCTTTCCCATAGTCTAGGAAAAGAATTTAACTGTGAACGTCTTTGACCACCTTTTCTTCCCCCCCTCCCAAAAGCCTGGGTCTAATGACCCAGCGTCAGATCATCAGATTTTAGACAAATAAGAATTACTTAGCTGTACTGTACTCTTTAAAAAAAAAATCTCCAAGACAAGAGTAAATTACATCACCCTATCCCGTTAAGGATTGTGGGACTTGAGCTGGTCCAAACCCTAGAAGAAGCAAATTGTAGGCTGTGCATCATGTACAGAGGAATCTAAACTCTGGTTTCCCTCAAAATAAAAATAAACAGTGGATGCCGGAACTTGCAGTGAAACCATTGATGGTTTCCTAGTGTCGAGTTCCTGCGACTTTTTGGTGGGATGTGTCCGAGTTTGCTTTAAACCAAGTGCAACGTCTGAGACCATGATCTTGGCCGCTGCACCGCAACGAAAGCAACATCTGAAAAAAATTGGAGCCACCAAGGTTCCCAGAGTCTTATAATCGAAAACCAGAAATCCCCAGAGCGGGGACAACAGAAGTCAACCCTCGTTCTATGGAACGAATTCCTCCAAGATATGGACGCGCCTCTGCGGACCTGTCTGCGAGAGTTCCAGGCGGACCTTCAAGGTGACCCGCACCGAACGAATGCCGGGTCGGCCCCTACGCGGCCCTGGCTTCCCGCGCCGGGTCTGGGCGCCCGTCTGCGAGTCTCCTTCCCTGGGCGGCTCTAGGTCCTCATCTTCGCGGTCCGCGGTGCCCTGAACGAGCCGCCGCGGGCGCGGCGCCGAGAACTAGGGTGCAGAGCGGGACGCGTCCCTGCTGAAGGAAAAGTAGTGAACGAATTCAGCTGCAAGGCCACGTAGACCTACCTTCCTTCACGTCCGAAGGTCCGTGCCTCGGACACTCAGAATTCTTGGGGATGAGGGGTGGACGTAGAGCCCCCCGCCCTGTTTCCCCGGGAACCGTGCTCTGCACCCGGTTACAGATGACGGGAGAGGAAGGAGCAGCGCTTGTTAATGGTCTTGCTTTCGAAATTACTACTCTGAGTTGCAAAGCGAATACATGCTCTCCCTTCAGACTTCTGCAAGTGCTTCCGGGCGCTTCCAGCCCTGTGGCCCAGAGTTTGTGGCACACCCCCTCATATTTTATAGTCATTTCCAGATTACACAACACTTTCAAATCTCTTTTTTCTCTAGGGAACAACAAAATCATTAGCAAGAAGGAGGGAGAGAAGGTGTTATCGCCCTCACCTTACAAACCAGCACACGGAGGCTCAGAGAGGTTAAGGCATTTGTCCGAGGTGGCAAAGCAAGGGCGAAACTGCAGGCCTAGAACCGGCAACCCTAAATCTTAGTTATTTTTTTCCATTCTATTTAATATTGGCTTTCTATCATGAAAAACTCTTTTTTAAAAACTGTCTTTTAAGAATTTTTCTAAGTTTCCTTTAATGAGATGGTTGACATTTAAAAAATAAAATCAATGTTTAAAAAGTTTATATCTTGCCGGGCGCGGTGGCTCAAGCCTGTAATCCCAGCACTTTGGGAGGCCGAGGCGGGTGGATCACGAGGTCAAGAGATCAAGACCATCCTGGTCAACATGGTGAAACCCCGTCTCTACTAAAACTACAAAAAATTATCTGGGCATGGTGGCACGTGCCTGTAGTCCCAGCTACTCAGGAGGCTGAGGCAGGAGAATTGCCTGAACCCGGGAGGCAGAGGTTGTGGTGAGCCGAGATTGCGCCATTGCACTCCAGCCTGGGCAACAAGAGCGAAACTCCGTCTCAAAAAAAAAAAAAAAGTTTTTATCTCATAATCTAAGAGCCCACAGGAAGGGGAAAACAAGTGAAAAGGAATCTCTTAACATTTTTGCTGAGTTCAAGACAGATGCCAGAGACTTTTCGAATAGGGAGGGCCTCTTCAGGTCCAGGGTAGCTGAGGCCAGGACTGAAGCCTGCTCCCGGTGCCTGCAAGTCTAGGCAGGGGCTCCAGCAGGTTGAGGGGCACCAGCGCTAGAGACAGTGCCCACACCAGTGCCTCCAAGTATGCTACTTCTCCTGCTGCCAACCTGGCTCCCTCTCTCCCTCCTCATCCAAGGACCTGGGGACAACAGCAGCCCAAAAGAGTGGCCAACACCTACTGCTCAGGCCACTCACCACCCAGGCCCTAGGGGGTCTTGTTCCCAGACTGCAGGCTCTTTGAGTCTGTAAGGGGCCCTTTCCTTCAGGGACTGCCTCCTCTGGGATCCCTCTTGGTGACATAGGCCCCAATTCTTTCCCAGGTGGGGCCTCACTACTCCCCAGTTGGAGACTTCTGAAGTTGCAGTGCTGTTTGCTCTGACCCAGAGCAAGGGCATGGTTAACATCCTTGGACTAGGAAAATGATCTTGCACTTTATTCATTCGTCTATGCCCTCTGAAGTTATGAGGTAATTTATCTGGGGTTGGCTATCCACACACACACACACACACACACACACACACACACACACACTCGCCTCCCCTCTACACATCCCAAAAGGTATACTCTGTGAAGGCAGTGACCAAAATCCTGGTCTGCCCAGAACAAGGATTACAGTAGGTGCACAATAAATGTTGGGAAATTTTAAAAAGGCTGCTAATAGCATCCATCAGAGTTGCTGGGAGATAAAGAATGAAACATTCTCCTCAAGGGACTGGGTGCACAGGGTGCAGGATTGCCTTTTCTCAGAGTAGAACGCTGGCCAGGAGTGGAGGGTGTGCCCACCCTGGATGGCACGAATCCCCCGTGGCTTCACCCGCCAGTGGAGCTGCTACTGCCTACAAACCAACAGCCTAAATCTAGGCTGCTCCTAAGGACACCCTGGGGTCCCCAGGTCCTGGGGGCTGCAGGAAGAAGGGACTTCCTTGTGACAGAAAGGATGTGGGAGGTTGAGCTGGGAACCTGGCTAGATGCTTAGGCTGTTAGATTGGTGAGGGAGGCCGCAGCGCTCTGGGGGTGAAGCCTGACCAGCAGCCAGGTGCACCCTTTCCGAGGGACAGGGAACCAACCCGTAAATCCTGGATAGATGGAGGGACCAAGTCAGTAGGATAGAGACAAAAATGCAGGGTGAAGAGTGGAGGAGGAGAAGCAAGAAGGGGGAGAGAAAACGGGGGGAGACAGAGGAAGGCAGGCAGAGACCAGGGCAGAGAGAAAAGAGTGGCCAGCAACGGAGAGGGAGAGATGGAGATTCATTCACTCATGCATGCATTCATTCACCCACTCATTCATTCATTTCACATTTACTGAGCACCTACTCTGTGCCAGGAACACTACAGGCAAGGAACAAAATAGAGAAGAATTCTATCTTAAGGCACTTACATGCTATAAGAGAAAAACGGAAAATAAATAAGTCAAATATGGAGTGTTGAATGATGAAGTGTTATAGAAAAACCCAAGCAGGGAATGGATGGGCAGAGAGTCCAGAGACAGAGAAAGGAGAGAGACCACAGATCCTGGGAAAGAAGACAAGCTGCGAGTCGAGAGACTTGGCTAGGAAACAGAGCCCGGGACCTCCTCGGAGAGGAAGGAGGCCAGAAAGGGCCGGGTCTGGGTGGGAGGACAGAGAACCCGACAGGGACGAGATAAACGCAGAGTCCAGGGCTCCCCTCGCCCAGCTCCCCTGGAGGTCAGTGCTGATGGTGGGGACACCCGCGGCTGGAACGCAGCCAGGCCCAAGACCTCCATGCGCACATCAGGGGACTGGTGGGTGCCCTAGAGATCTGGCGTTCCCTGAGCCAGCTCCGCCCGTTTCCACAAAGCTCCCCCACCCCCACCGTGGTGATTGGAAAGCCCCACCCGCCCGGCACCCTTGCCCTCGCCCCGAGGTGACCCGGAGTTGGAGAAGACGCCCAGGCAGGCGCCGCGACCTGGCGCGGCAAGCTAAAGACAGGAAAGTGTCAAGGAAGCGCGAAGCCCAAGTGGGAAAACAGCCTCTCGCCCGCAGGCGCGGGGACACGGGGTCCTCGGAAACGGGGGCTGTGCTGGGGCCGGAGGTCCCGCCGTCCTCGGCTCAGGCGAGGACCCCTTCAGACAGGCCAGGCTTCCCTGTCGGTGGACAGGAAAGTGGCCTCCACGACCACCCCTCCCACCCCAAGCACAGCAGGTGGCCACTGAGAGCGCTGCTCCCCTCCAAACACCGACCTAAGGAGGCTCCTATTGTTAGAAATCACCGGTTTCTTCTAACAACAGCCACAGGATAGGGAGGCAAGGGGCTTGGGATAACTAGATGGCCCTTCTTCTGTCAAAAGGCTGTTCACTGTATTCTGAACGGAGTGATTTTTTTCTTTTTTTTTTTTTTTTCTTTTTTTGAGACGGAGTCTTGCTTTGTCGCTCAGGCTGGAGTGCAGTAGTGTGGTCCCGGCTCAACCTCCGCCTCCCGGGTTCAAGCAATTCTCCTGCCTCAGCCTCCCCAACCGCTGGAACTACCGGTGCGCACTACCACGCCCAGCTAATTTTTTTTATTTTTTAGTTTTTTTAGTAGAGATGGGGTTTCACCATATTGGCCAGGCTGGTCTCGAACTCCTGACCTAGTAATCCACCCTCCTCGGCCTCCCAAAATCCTGGGATTACAAGCGTGAGCCACTGCGCCCAGCAGAACGGAGTGAATTTTAAAGACGACCCTCCCACTCCATTTCTTTGTGGCCGGCTTCCACTTGTCTCCCACATTCATCCTGTGCGAGTGTTTGCAGAAGGACAGGGGCTCTCCGGTTAAGGTGGGAATTCTGGTGCTGCCCCCGGTCTTCGGTAGAGGTGCTAATGAACAGCAAATTGTCAAAGGGCAAGGAAGTGAAGAGAGAAAGTCCAAGGCACAAGGGGATTCAGTGAAATGGAGCCCTCCGCAGCTAGGTGAGTGGCCCAGCATCCCCTCCCCGCACTGGCAGGGTCGGTGCTGAGCTACCCCGACCTCGTCTCCTTCTCCCTCTCAATTTCACACCGTCTCCCTGGGAAGCCTCCCACAGTGAGGGGCAGACTCCACCCCTCCCCCGGGAAGTCTCGGCAGATGCCCAGTTCCAGAGGCCCACACTCTCCCTGAGCAAGTGGGTGGGCTTAGGGGCTGCTGAGCTCAGAGCAGGTAGAGTAAATAAAAGACTGATTCGCCACCTCCGTTTCCCAATCACCCTGGGAGCACTTTGTCTTTACTGCCCTTCCAAAGCTCGGAATTCTACCTCTCTTTCCACACACCACTTGCGGAGGCGCCTCCAAACGCCGCTTTTTGTCAGGGACCATGACGTCAGGGAGCCCGGTCTTTGAACGTGGCCCAACAGCTATAGTATTTGCAAAGAGCTTCAGGACAGGAAGAGCTAAATATAAGGTGTGTTTTAAATTATAAAATAATAGTGTTGGTATCTTCAAAACCTACAGCTTTATTCATAATTGCCCCAAAAGGGAAACCACCCAAATGATCCTTAAGCAAGGAATAGGTAAACTGAGGTACATGCATGCAATGGAATACTACTCAGTAATGAAAAGGAATGAACATCAAACACACCCAATAACACTAATGAATCTCGAACACATTCAGCTAAGTGAAAGAACACTCAAAAGATTGTTTACAAAATCCATGTTCTATGACATTCTTAAGAAGACAGAACAACAGGGGCTGAAAACAGGTCAGGGGCTGCCAGGGGCTGGGGAGGGGGAAGAGCTGATGACAGAGGGGGAGGAAGGAATGCAGAGGGGCACTGGCACTATTCTCATATCTTGCGAGGTCACGACTTGTGTGTTTGTCAAGACTCAGAAAACCATACACTAAAAGGAGTGAATTTACTATATGTAGGTTGCACTTCAAGAAATCTGGCTTTTAAAAAGGCAGAGTGAACAAGAGCACAGGTGGGCAGGATGAGCCTCTTCAGCTCCTGTTCTCTCCAGCCCCATCCTGTCTTTAGTGCCACTCGGAATCCCTGGTACACGTTTGACTCCCACCTAAAATACTTTAGAAGCCTGATTTGTATACAAAAGAAAGACTTGCATTTCTTTTTAAAGGATCATGTTTCAGGGTTGGCCCTCCCTATTGCTCATCCTAGGTCCACAGGAAGGGCCACAGTACTCCACCCTGGGGACAGCTCCAGTGCCTATCTTGAGCACTGGATGCAAACACACAAGCACACATGTACTCAGTTTCTTGGCAGGCTGCAGGAAGCGTGATGTCAGAGTGAGGGTTATCCTGCTCTCAAATCCTGAGAGTCTTGAAGTCAAACAGCAGAAGCTTAGGGATCGCTAAGTCCCTTTGAACCACCCTCGGAGAGGGCGATAGGAAGCAGGGAGAGCCAGTCAGTCTTTGGGGACTGGGTTTGGTCCAGCTGGTCCCATGAGGCAAGTGAAAGCCAAGAACTGGCCTTAAAGGAGAAACGCTTCAGCCCCTTGAGAGTAGGACTGTATTTCTGAATGGGCTAAGGGGTAAGACTCAGTGAGACATGGCCTTTTCTGTGCAAGATGATACTGTTCTGCAGAACCCATTGCTCTGGCTCTGATTCTTAAGTCAATTTCCATTATGCTCAGGTGCAGGTCATGATGTTCACATGGATGGGCTACCATCGGGGTGCAAGGCAGCAAGATGCAAGCGCTCTGCACCAGATGAAACCACACTCCAGGCTTGTACTTACAGCAGTCATAGTCTAGTGGATATCACATGAGTGCCCAATGCCACTGACTGCCCCGGCCACAGGATGTCTTTGCTACCTTTGCTCTTCAATAAAAGTGAGGGGGCTGTGTGTGTGTGTGTGTGTGTGCATGTGTGTGTGTGTGTGTGCATGTGTGTGTGTGAGAGAGAGAGGTGTGTGTGTGTGTGTGAGAGGGAGAGGAGAGAGAGGTGTGTGTGTGTGCATGTGTGTGTGTGTGTGCATGTGTGTGAGAGAGAGAGAGGAGAGAGAGGTGTGTGAGAGGTGTGGGTGTGAGAGAGGGAGAGGAGAGAGAGAGGTGTGTGAGAGAGCGAGGAGAGAGGTGTGTGTGTGTGTGTGAGAGAGAGAGAGAGATTGTTTCTACTTATTCCCAGAGTTCTTGATAATATCATTGTTTCTAACTCCAGTCAAACCTCTGTGATGATGGAAGAAAAATGGATGTGAGATTGGCAGACACCCACTGGTCACTGATTTTAATTTCATCCTTTGAATTTGAATTTAAAATCCAACACCACCAACACTAAGAAAACAACCATGAATAAAAACAAACAACCCCCCACAAGACATCGTTTCCTCTTAGGAACACAGCAGACAGTTTGGCTTCCTCGATCTTCTCTGTCCCCCACCCTGGCAGAGCTTGCAGAGGAACCAAAAGGTGACAAAGGAAAGAAGTGACAAGGATGCAGTCCATGGCTAGGAGAGCTGGTGGCAGGACAGTGTTCTGCGGGAGAAAAGAAGGGGATCCCTCAGGGCCGAGCCAGCTCTGACCTTACTGAGGAAGGCCTCAGCGAACCAGGCAATGGTTCAATGGGGCAATGCTGGGTCTCTCTCTTATGAAATGAGACTGAACACCTGATCCGTGAGTTCTCTCAGCCTCCATGCCCTCTGATCCAGGATTATCTGAATTCCCTCGCAAGAGCTACAATTCACAAAGCAAGCATGCATTGAATGTGTACTATGTGTCAGGCACCAAGCAAACTCGTAGATACAAGGATGAACACAAGTTTCTACCTGCAAACCAGAGAGCAAAAGCGTCCTGCAGACAGGAGGAGCAGCGAGCACTGGCAAAGAGGCAAGCAGGAAGGGGAACCACAGCACCTCCTTGGGGGAGAGGGCAGTTGGGAGAGGACCTAAAATAATTCAAAGAACGCATTACTTTTAATGTGGCCGTGTTTCTCCCGCTCTTTTACCTGCTACCCTTTCTGGATCTCAACACACACACACACACACACACACACACACACACACACACACCTGCGGACTCTGTGTCGTTGATGCACTGACACCACAGGCAGAACCTATGACTTCGCCCTTTTCACACATTGGATGCATATTGATCCTGGTCCTGCGGAGCGACAACGCTGTGGAGGGCATAAGGGCTGGGAGTGGGGGAAGGGTTTCTCTTTCTCTTCTTTCTCCCCTTCTTTCTCCTCTCTTTCCTCTCCTTCCTTCTTTCTTTCTTTTATTCTCTCTCTCTTTCTCTCTTTCTTTCCCGGAGTTCAGTGCTGCGATCTCAGCTCACTGCAGCCTCTACCTCTTCAGGCTCAGGAGATCCTCCCACCTCAGCCTCCCCAGCAGGGCAACAGGTGGGCGTGACACCACGCCCGGCTAATTTTCTGTTTTTGTAGAGATGGGGTTTCGCCATGCTGCCCTGGCTGGTCTCGAACTGCAGGGCTCAAGCGATCCTGCCCCCTCGGCCTCACAAAGTGCTGGGATTACAAACGTGCGCCACCGCGCCCAGGGTGCCGAATCATTTCTGAGCTTCCTTACAGCTCTTTAGGAACAAATGAAGGCCACATCGTTGACAGTCACTGGGATTAAGAGCGGAATAAAGCAACATGTTTGTTGCCGGGTGGAGAAACGCTGCCTGCGATCCGCGCGAGTGTGTTAGGCCCGGCTCCCGGGTGAACGCGGGCCCGGCCCGCCCGGCGCAGAGGCCCCGCAGGCGCTCGCAGAAGCCCGGGTGCGCGGCCGGGGTGCAGCCGGGGTGATGGATGGCGGCGGGGCCCGCGCCTGGCAGGCCTTATTGATGAGGTGCGCGCTGACGGCCGCGGCGGAACCCCAGGCGGCGGGAGGCGAGCGCGCGGCGGCGGGCAGCGCAGACTCGGCGGCGCTCGGGGTCAGCCCCCGGCCGGCCGCCCCCGCCTCTGCCCGGCCTGGCGCCCGCTGCGCCGGCCCAGCTTCCTCCCCTCGGCCGCCTCGCTTCCCGCCCCGCGCCTGTCCGCGCCCTCGCGTGGGTCCCGGCGCCGGCTCCCCCCTCCTGGCCTCCCAGACTCCTGGCGGGGCGGCCCCGCACCCCACGCCCTCAGCTCCCACCCGCGGCGGAGGGAGGCGCAGAGGCCACGCGCCCCCAGGAGGGGGTTCCAGCCCCAGCGCAGGTGCCGCGCGCCGAAGGAACGAATTCAATCCAGATCCGCGTGAACAAAGTTTCACGGGAATTACTCATGCCGTGCACAGGAGGAGAAATTCAGGACCCCGTCAACATTCTATTAGGGTTCCTTCGCATTCTATAGAGATGGATAAGATAGGTAGAGAAATCAACGTAAGTACATCTGGGTGTAAGGACGGCTAGGTCTTGAGTGCTGTTTTTGCATATTTCTAATTTTCTCACGGTGCAAGTGCCCTTTTATCACAGTGAACGCACTGTCGTGGCTGTGCTTGAAAAGGTGTGATGGGTTCACTCTCCACTCTGGGCTCAGTTTCCCCCAGTTCCACCTTCCGACCTCGGGTTGTTGCCTCATCTTTCTTCCCTCGACTTTGGGGAAGAAGCGAGCTCCTGCCTGCCTCACCTGTCACCCGCCCTTTCTACGAAGAGCCCCTGGGGCCACCTTCTCTGTTGCTGACACAAAGGTGGGGATCCTGAACAGATCACCTGCAAAGCACTCTCCATGAATGAGAATTAAAGGAGAAAGTCAACGCTGGAAACAATATGGAGCATTTTATGGTATGGAGTGGTTTTTGTTTTTTTTTTTCTTCCTTTCTTGAGTTGAGAGCTAGCCCTGGCCAGGGAAAGGTCCTAAATTCTTCCTTAGAGGTGCCCTAAGAAATGGGAAATAGGTAGTCTCTAATCTGGGGCGCCGCAGGAAAAGGAGGGAGGGACCCCAGGTTGCTGTGACCTGAGTGTCATTGCAGAGCAAAGCTTAGGCCTTGAGGATCTGGGTCCAGTTGAGGCTGGAGGGAGATCCTTGGTCTGGGAGTCAGGATTCCTGGGTTCTAATCCCACCACTGCCACCAGAGGAGCACCATGCCCACAGGTGAGTCGCCTAACTTTCTAAGCCTTAGTTTCCTGTCCATAAAATGAAGAGACTGTACTAATCTGTCTCCTAGGTTCCTTCCTATCCCAACGTTTTGTGACTTTAAGCTCCCCAAATCCAGACAACATGGAGAAACTCCATCTCTAATAAAAATACAAAAACATAGCTGGTGTGATGTCACGTGCCCGTAGTCCCAGCTAGCAGGGCGACTGAAGTGGGAAGATCACCTGAGACTGAGAGGTCAAGGCTGCAGTGAGCCATGATGGCACCACTGCACTCCAGCCTGGGCAACAGAGTGAGGCCCTATCTCCAATAAAAGGTGGGAACACCAGGTCCCCAAGTCTGAGCTCAATCTTAGCCATTGATAATGAATATGTTCAGTGAGGAAATCAAAATGTGAGGCCCATTTGAATATGCAAAGTAAAAGGCTTGGATTGCAGATGAAAACTGGGATCCATTGACTAGGCAAACATTTATTGAGTAACACAGGGCATTGCTATATGACAAGGCACAGTGCCAAGTATGCTGCATGGATTGATTATCCACATACTCACTCATCCCCACAATCACTCTGTTTCCTCCATTTTACAGATGAGGAAACTAAGGCACAAACTATTAAGCAACTTGCCCAGCTTGATAGGCGGTGGAGCCAAGACTTAAATTCAAATAGGTAGGTTGAGTTGAAAACTCAAAAACTGCTCCTCTGGGCAAGACATTGGTACCGTGCAGGGTATCTTCTTACATAACCTTTTTTTTTTTTTTTTTTTTTTTTTTTTTTTTTAAGAGAGAGACAGGGTGTTTCTCTTTCATGCAGGTTGGAGTGCAGTAGTGGGATCATAGTACACTGGAGCCTCAAATTCCTGGGCTCAAGCGATCCTCCCACCTTGGCCTCTGGAGTAGGGAGGAGTACAGGTGCGCACCATCTCACCTGGCCATTTTGTTTGTTTGTTTTTGTAAAGATGGGGTCTTGCTATATTGACCAGGCTGGTCTGGAACTCCTGGCTGGAGTGACCCTCCCACCGCCCTCCCACCTTGGCCTCTGAAAGTGCTGGAATTGCAGGCCTGAGCCAGAGCCACCACACCTGGTCAGCCTTTAAAAAAAAAAAAAAAAGTGTATATATATATATATATATATTTAACTTCCATCCTTATTCCAGAATCAGTCTCTTTCCCCTTCTGGTTTTATAGCCTTTACCATATTGTATTTTAGTTTAATCTCTCTACACATCTGCCTACCCATATACCTCTCTCCCCCAACTTTTAGTCTTTTTGAAGGCAGAAATCTTGTATTTGACATCTTTGTAATTTCCAGCTTCTAATATATAGTAGACTTTTTTTTTAAAGTTTGGTGAATTGAATTTTAGAAAGTGGAGAGTCCACTTTGTCCTAATACAGTGTAAATCTCCGTCCTTGATGACTGGAGATTGGTGTCAGGGCTGTGGCTGAGATGCAGGCACCGTGGTCTCTTCCACTGTGTGCAAACACAGAGGCTCACGTGTGGAAGATGCCACGTGACACCTCATCAGTACCTTCGTCCTCCATTGGTGGGTGATTATGGCCCCAGGTACCTTTGGCCCATTTATTAGTCCTGAGACAGCCTCTCTGTGATGCTGATGTGGAGCCCTGGAGTTGCAAGGGACCTCAGGGATTCTGGTCCAATCCACTCATTTTGCAGAAGAGGCAGTTAGTACCCAGGAAGGACTACAGAGCCACACGCCTAAGCAGCGGCACAGCCAGGACAAGGTTCCCTGGGACCCTGGCCATACTCTGTTCTTCCATTTCAACATGCTGCTATAGGAACTGATATCTCCCCTGCATACATTGAATCCCAAGGCCAAACTTCCCTCACCCTGATGCAATCACTAGGGTGAGAGGATCAGAGATAAGGCAGCCCTGGGCTCTGGGACAGAGCCTAGAAGTCTGGCAACCTGGTTAGAGCTGCTGCCCACGCCCTTTGCGGGCGCTGGAAACAGTGACCCTGGCCCAGCCAGGGGTGGGGGTGAGTGGGGGCTTGAGGATGAGGTAAAGGGAGGTCATAGACATTCAAAGCCACAGTCATCGCATGCCCTACTTAGACTGGAGGTGACACAAGCCTAGATGGGCACAAGGCACATATTACTTCTATAGACTGACTCTCTTCCCAATGGTCTTGTGGACTCAGTCTTCAAAATAAAGAAAAAAAGGTAGCCAAGTATGTGGGGGCATAATGGGTGGGTCCTTGTTCTGATTCTCATTGTTTATTGGGGTGATCCAATGTCCTGGATGACTGAAGGCCCTGTGCATGCTGCAGTTTGGGTAATCATCAGTACTATACACATTTACCTGCAATTTCACATAAATTATATGGTCATTCTAGTATAAGTCACTTGAATTTGCTGAGCCTCAGTTTCTCAATATCCCAAGTAAAGGATTTTGAGTAAATGTCTTCCCACATCTTTTTACACTGGAACATGCTTCAATTTTATGGATGCCAGAAATGAGTGGTTACTGGTCTGAAGAAACAGGCCGCCTCCCTGGGGAGGGAGTGAATTGACCCATGTGAGGCTCCAGAAGGCGTCTCACCACTTCTTGTCTGGGCAGCTAAGAGCAAAGTCACTTATTGGATTTGTTGCTGCTTTGTTATCGACATTGAACTTTGGGTCTAGGTCCACCTCTGGAAGACTGGGAGCGATAAAAATATGAGGTAAACCGACCTTTCTGAATAACACATGGGAATTCATTAGCCCTCACCTCCCAAATAAGTCATCTGTTGATTTTATTCATTTTCTGCAAACATTACAAATATTATAACTGCTATTGCCCCCATTGGGCCCTCATCCATCTCTCCACCAGTTTGTGCTTCAGGAGATTTGGAGATTAGGTTCTTAATCGGGGCCATCAATTCTTTGTGTTATTCTCTGCCTGTGAATTTTCCTAATGCTACTCACATGCTAAAGATATGTCACTGGGGAGAAGGTTGAGGCAAGACCACCTCCTCAATGTGCTCCTAGATGTGGCTCCTCCAGTCATACCAGGCAATCTTCCCATTCCCTCCTGTACCCATGCACACATTCCCCTGACACTCACTGACTCTGGGCATCATGTAAAGTCCCCACACAAAGATTTATGGGGTTGAGATTCAAGTGTGTGTGTGTGTGTGTGTGTGTGTGTGTGTGTGTGTGTGTGTGCAGTTTATTCTGTCACCTCATTAAGTTTAAAAATGTCTTGATGGCTGGAATATCATTTAATAACTGTATAATCTCCTACAGCGATCTTCACAGAGTAGGCACGCAACACATACTCAAAAGAATGAATTAATAATGAAATATGCCTGAAGATCAAATACAGAGCTCTGCATAAGAAATGTGCCTATTTGTGAAATGCAAATAATTTTCCCCAAAACTATTCTTTTTCACATTTCAGGAGACCTCAGGCATAGACGCATTATGAACGTGTAGCTTTGAAAACCAATTTGTTTTCGCTGTTTTAGTCTCACGTGTGTGTGGGGCTCTGGAACTGCTATTTGCTTCACTTTATAACTTGCACCTTGGAGAGGCTGGATGATAAATGAGAGATGAATAATTCCTTATTGCTACTTATCTGCCAAATCTATAAGCTGGTGTCAGCATTTACTCAGTTTAAGCTGTGCCTGCTATACTTATTAACCCGCTTAAAATAAGCCATAAAAGTGGGCTTGGTAGAAGGTACTTTTAACTAATTTTTAAAAATAGCATTGGTCATTTTCCACGAACTCATGGAGTGACCTTTGGCAGGCAGATCACTTCACCTCATTGGGCCACACCTGCAAAATGACACGGGGGCAGGGCTCGATCAGCTCTAGGAGCCTTGTAGCTCTGTCACCCTTTGGTTTTCGGATGAGTTCGGAATCACAGTAACCCTGTCAGAGCCTTTACATATCAGTACACGTAGGTAATCTCACGAATCCGCGGCATTTCTTTGGAGGCTGAGGGAGGCAGCACTCGGTAGTAAGAGCAAGGCATTTTGAGTTTAATTCTGTTACTTATTAGTACTGTGACCTTTGGCTTTACCATATCTCTGAGTCTCAATTTTCTCATCTATAAAAATGGGGGAAATTCTCTAATAATACACTGATTACCCCAGAGGGTTGCTGTGAGGTTCAAATGTGACGTATATGACAGCACTTTGCTAAACCACAAATATTATTCATTGCCCCCAACTTACAGATGAGGGCACAGAGCGCTGCTTGATGAAGAAATTCGTAGCAGGGCTGAGAGGAGGACTGCTTGACTGCCCTCAGTGGAAATTATTACAAAATTGTACAAAGATGAAGCACCTGGGTTACTTCTCTGGGACGGGGGATGGAGGGTGGTCTATGGACGCCTAATAAACACCTGCCTGAGGAGCCATTTCTAGGACTCCTAAATGGTACAGTGATAAGAAAAGCACTCAATGACACACTGACCCACCAACCCCAGAACTCCTAGCTGGCAGAGAACGAAGGATTTTTCAAATACAAGGGAAATCTGTTCCCTCCCAGCTCTGTCCTCATGGCTGCTCACACCCCTGGCTTTGTCTTCTCCACATCGAGAACAAAGAAGTCTGCTCAGGCTTTGGAGTTGATCCCATTCCTAGAAAAGGGGCAGATAAGACAACTGCAGCTGAGGATTTTGTTTGTAGGGAATTAAGTCAACAAAGGTGTCTGGAACTCAACCCTGCAAGAATCAATCTTCTAGAAAGTTCCTACCACTCTGCTTGTACAGTGTGGGGGCTGGAAAATGACATGAAGAGGGCTATGGTGCCTGTCTGGGCCCTGCTTGCCTCGTAGATGAAGGGGGAGACATGAGCTTAGGGAGAGCTGCCTCCAGTCTACAGAAAATTCTGTGGTTTGCAAAAATTCTGCTCATACTCCATTATCAACAACCACCCACCCACCCAACCAATAAAGACCAACCTCAAAGTTTTTTTTTAAATTGTGGAACTTAGAGAAAGAAAATACCATTATTAAATAGTAGTTTAAGTTTGTATTTCATACCGTATTCAGAATGCAATTTATTTGTTAAATGTTTATTTGCTAATTAACAAAGTGAAATTGGTCTTTACCTCGATGTTACTTTTATCTTCTGTTGACTGAGATGTGCTCCATTAAGAAAAAAAAAACCCCAGTACGAGATCTTCTGAAGGTCTCCTAAGTGTATGGTGGGATTTCATTTCTGCTTCCTTTTGTGGCCACTCTCCTCTAGCCCCATCCCACGCCCTGCTTGTAAAGTAGGAGGAAGGCAACCATAGCCTCTGTGATCTGCTATGTATTTCTCTACGAGAGCAAACTATTTCAGCTTCAAATCCAGCACCTGACATTTGTTAAGAGCTGTCTTCGTATTCCTTTGGTCTGCATTCCTGTCCTTCGCTGTGGCTCTCTGCGGCCTTCCTTTCTGAACACCTGGCTTCTTGGCCACCACCAAAGGTCTTAGACTTTCCTCCCCATCAAGTCTCCTCCTTTTCTCCTCCCTGGGGTCTGAATAATCAGCTTCTATTTGCAGCTGGCCCCGTGCACCTGGCCTCATATCCCACCACAGACTCCTGCCGGAAAAGGGAGTCGTGGAAGAGAGGAAAGTTACAAGAACTTAGACGATTATTTTCAATTTCAGAAACACTCAAGGTTGCAAGTGAAATTCTGAGACAGTTTGGACCTGAAGACATTTTCTAAATGGGGAAGGGGAATCTCTTCCTCATGGAAAAATCACTCCCACCAACTGTCAACATCTCTAGGCTCCAATCAGGAGTCCAAGCCTGTTCTCGGAGTTTTGAGTCCATTGAGTTGGGAACCCTGAAACTGAATTCTCTGGAACAAATGCTTTGCTATGAAAGCGCAACAGTCATAAACGTCTTAGGAAGCTGGATGAATCCTGGCACGTCTTGGATCTGGCCAGTCTTCCCCACCTCTCTCAAAATATTTCTTTTTTCTGCTTTCAAATAAACACGAGTTTGTCACAGTCCATTTGGAAATACAGAAAAGTATAACAGGGAAAACCAAATCCATCTTTAGCCACATTAGGCAGAAATAATTGGAAATATTAGTCTTCTCTTTCTCGATTGTGGTAGAAGTGTTTCACAATCTACTTTTTATTTTTTACACATCGAGACTTTTCATGTCATTGAATATCTTAGGAAAACATAATTTAATGATCGTGTAATGATTTAGTATAGTTCATGTAAGTAAACTCTTCTTGTTTAGAGTTATTTTCTATTTTTTACCTCAATGAATAATGTTTGGTGCATCCTTGTCAAACGTAAATTTTTTTAAGTAAAGCCTCTTGTAAACCTCTGATTATTTCCTGAGGGTAAATTTCTATTATCAGAAAAAGTGGGTCAAATAATATGATCGCTTTTTGGATTTTGTATGTCTATTGCCAAATTGCTTTTCAGAAAGATTGCACCCATAGTTTCCACAACCACCACCAGCAGCAGTCAATGTTGGTAAGCTAAATAAAAAATATATTTATCAGTCTGTCAGATAAATTTCTACCTCTTATTAATTTCTGAAGAGTTTTGAAGTAATAGGTTAAGAAACAAAACACACAAAGCCAAACAAAAACAAGGGAAACATTAGTGTCCAGCTGAACACATGATCATCTCAGGGGTTAGGGCATTCTGTCTGTCCTCCAAGGTTTATAAGGATTTTAAATTATAAGAAACTGAAACACAGAAATGTGAATTAATTGGACCAAGAAAACACAGCCAGTGAGTAGCAGAGATGGAATTGAATCACATCATGCTAATGCTGGAGTCTAAACTCTTACACGGACCTAGGACAATGTACATTTAGGATCTCATCAAACCCCAAAAGTTTCCAGAACATTCTTTGTAATGAGTTTATGGTTCAGAAGTCGGCTTTTGTGAGCAGAGACTACAGGGAGAAATTTTATCTTTGAAAAAGATGTCATCTTCAACTTTTGAGAAGCACATTCCCGCATCTTATTTTTAGACTATGCTAGAAATAGAAGTGAAATAATTGGCTCAAGGTCACCCAGCTTGTAGGTGGTTGTGTGGGAACTGGAATCCAGGCTCCGGCAATTCTTTGGCTACTGCCTGTAGAGTTTTCTCTCACCTGGCAGCAAATATCCACCATAGCAACGGAGGAAGGTCAGGTTGACTAAGGCCCGCAGCGTCTTAAAGTTTCAGGGGGTTTAGTATCCAGCAACGCAGGGAGCTCCATCTCCAGGGGAAAGCTGGTGGGAGCCGCGGCTGGCCAGTGAAGCCTGAGGACGTGGGTTGCCCTTGGGCAGTGGAATCCTTTCTCTAGGCGTGGGCAGACTAAGACCGTTTTCTCCCAAGGAAATTCTTTCCGGTTCACCCGCCACTTTCAAATGGGAAGCCCACCGGGGAGCTGCAGTTTCCTGAGCTGGTGGAGAGGACAGGTAGGGGCCTGGCCGCGGGCATTGTGGGAAGGGATTCCTGCCCTGAATGGAAGGCTGGACTAGATAACCCTTGGGGCCCTTCCAACGCCAAACGTCTCTGATTTGTGTGTCTTGGGGGAAAGAATTGAGCAGTCACGGGACTGAAATAGTTGATTTAGGGTCCCGCCCCAGTCGCCGGCTTAGTCCTCATCTTGGGCAAATAATTTAACCTGTCAGTACAAGGCATAATGCCTGGCGCAGAGGAAAGCTCGGTAAATGTTTGCTGAATGAATGAATGAAAGAATGGGCGGACGGATTTAGTCTCCCTAGTCTCAAGGAATACTGGTGAAAGTTGGAATCGAACCGCGCCCCTTGATGGGTGAGTTTGAATGAGACAATGTAAAAAGCACGTTAAGCTTCTTAAAAGAAAAAAAAAAGATCCCCCCAACCCAAAGGGATTCTGTTTCTTCCTAACACTCACAATGGGTAGAATTACAATTGACCGGCATCAGCAAGCATAATACCAGTGGTGAGTTTTGATTTCGCACAAAAGTCTCTGTTTAATTAATCCTCCCGCCACCTATGGGCCAGCTATGCGCCTCCCAGGGCCGGGTGGAGCACGCCAGCCCAGTCACTCCGTCCTCCCCAGCCTCGGATAAATGCCGAGGTCTAATGGATTGTTCCTGCTGCTGTCCAGATTAGATAGCGAGCCCCTCCATTATCTCAGCTGGAGCAAACCCCAGTGGCCACCACACCAAGAGCTTTCCAAAGCAACCCAGCGGGAAAGCTGGGGAAACCTAGAGGGTAAGAGAGACCAGAGAGCCGTAGAGAAACGCCGGTGCTCCGAGGCTGTTTCCATCTCCCAGAACTTTCTCTGAACCCAAAGTCTTGTCCCCGCACCCATAGCATTTAACAAAGCAGGTCCCCGTTGTGGAAACTAGCTACTACCTACTGAATTCTCGGAAGTAGTTCTAAGAGGGTAACTGTTAGATTCTGTGTCAACCTTTAAGTGAGGACTATTGGACCACACCCCTCCCCGCATCACCACCACCAAGGGGTGTTTTTGCACAAACGGGGACTGCTACTTCTGACCGGTAGGATAGTAACTTTCCTAATTTTTTTTTTTTTCCTGCAATCATTGCAGAAGAGGCGCAGCTGACTTTCACACCTTCCTTCTGAATTGCTCATGGTCAAGTTTTACCTGTTATAATTTTGTTTCTTTAAGAAAAATTTTGTTAGAATTGTTTTTTCTGTGTGACAATCTCTCTCTGTCACCCAAGCTGGGGTGCAATGGTACGATCTCAGCTCACTGCAACCTCTGCCTCCCATGTTCAAGCCATTCTGCTGCCTCAGCCTCCCTATTGGTGAGATTACAGGCTTGAGCCACCACAACTAGCTAATTTTTTGTATTTTTAGGATCTTTCACCATGTTGGCCAGGCTGGTCTTGAACTCCTGACCTCAGGTGATCTGCCTGCCTCGGCCTCCCAAAGTGCTAGGATTACAGGCGTGAGCCACGCCCAGGGCCCAGAATTTTTTTTAGGAGTTAAAATTTTCTTTAAGTTTCTTGAAGGGGAGAAAGCTTCTTATGAGCAAAATCCTGTCTCTGTTTTGTTGGAAATGAAAAGCATTTACTATCTATGGGCATTATTCTGTGAAATAAAATTCTCATGGATGATCTAACAACAAATTCTACATAAAACAAATAAGCAGTCGAAATCATTATTTATCTACAAGGAAAGACTAATTGTTCTATCATTATTATGATAGAACTACTGTGATCTAACAGAAAGCAAATAAAATCTTAGCTAGTGAGCAAGGAAAAGTTATCTATTTCTACCATATCAGTTTCCTGTTAAACTTTTAGTTAGTGGAAAGCTACAAATAAACGACGTGGCAGAAGAAATCATCTGACTCCGTTTTAAAAGATTCTACATTTAAGAAATTCTGCATCACGTTTTTGAGTGAATCAATCTTGTCAGACACTACCTAGTGCTTGGGAAATTATTTTTAGTGTGCCATTATTTAGAGGTAAAAATTTAAAGGCAAATAAAATCGCTACTGTGCAGGTTAATATCCAGAAATTAAAATAATTCACAGACAAGAAGCTTTCTGATTCATCAAATAAAACATCCTTATCGAGTAACTTCTGTGTGCAAACCAGACATCAGAATGAATAAAAATGAATTTATTATGAGGGGCAAGACCTCAGGTCAGGGTGAGAAAAGACCCAGTCAGACGCGGAGGACCAAATCTGAAAGCTCAGAGTATGTCTGGGAAAACCCGTAGTCCCTAAATCAGCCGGGTCTGCCCAAGAACAGCGGGAAAGAAGACCCGCAGGAAAGGAGGGAAGAAGAACCGACGTTCTGGACAAAGAACAAGTAAGCGGGGAGATTTTAATTAAGGAAAAAAAAAAAAAAAGGAATCTTTGCAACAGAATTAAGGAGAAGGGACAGAGAGAACGAGAAAGAAAAAAGGCAAGGGGAAGATGAGAAACGTTAACAAGACAATAGTAAACGAATAAAGAAAATCGTTAAGAACAGCGGGTGGGGTGGAGGAGGGAGAAATTATATATCAGCATCTACAGAAATAGCAGCAGCCATTCCCAACAGGGACCGACCCCTTCGACCACCGCGAGCGTCGCACCCCGCGCGGGTCCTCGATCTGGGGTTCGGCCCCAAGTTGAGCTAGGCGTGGTCCTGGAAGGGTCTGCCAGGAGTTTTTGTGAGACCGAGGGGTACGAGTGCTGGGAATTTGTTGGGTTCGGGTCGCAGGTCGAGAAGTGCTGAAGACAGTGGTTTCCCCGGAGGAACCTCAGTGTGCCGAGGCCTGGGAATCCAGTCACTCCCGGACAAGCCCTGTCTCCAAGTGGCGAGAAATCTCTGCCTCCGCATCCCGCGCGGCCCAGGGCCTGAGACTAACACCCGAAGGTTCTTCGCACGGAACGGAGCTGGAGATTCCCTGGGCTCGGTTTTCGGGGTCACGAACCCTGCGAGCCTGGGGTCCACCCATGCCCTTCAATGTCGCTCCAAACCCGGCCGCAGAGGAAGGCATTGGATTTGTGCTTTGCAGGCTGGGGTATGGGGTGCGGGGGTCTCTCCGCAGGGGGATATTGAGATGCCAGCAGCCTAACCTGGGGAACATAGTGACCATTTCGCTGAAACACCTACTGTGATCCTTGGCCTCTTTAGGGACCTCACACAGGCGGTCGCAACTGAGAAGAAATGGGTCAGGGGCTTCGCTCCGTGTCTCGCTGCCCAGAGCATGGGGACAGTGGCGTCAGTGGGGGCAGGGTAGGGGCCGGTGAGCGCCTTGCCCCGGAGACTGGATGCATAGAAGCCAGGCTCCTGGCCGCCCCAGGTATCCTTCCGCAGCGGCGGCAGGACTCTGCGCTCCCCGATGGGGTCTCCGAAGGAAAGGGCGACCCGAGACAAGTTCTCAACAGCGTCGGGGCTAGCCAGAGGTCACGCGACTGACCGCAGCTCCGACCCTTCTGGCCGTGGCCTGGGCTTCCTGGCGCAGCAGCCTGCGACCCCGGAGAACGTGGGCGTGACACCCGTCCGAAGTGACCTGGCCCTTGGGGCGCCAGACAGGTCGAAATGCATCCAATGCAATCCGGCTTCAGCCTTGCCAGGAACTCAGAGGCGATGAGAGGGAGCTCATCGTGAGCCCCCTCGTGGGCCGAGCGCGGGAAAGTGGGAATGAATTAGTTACTTGCGAAGATCAGGGGGCTCCAGGGCGCGTTGTGGCGCCTGTTGGTGGGGATCCTCCGATCCTCGTGCTGCTAAAGAACCCCCCTCCACTGGCACCGCCTCGTCCCCCGTCTGCCCACTCTAGCTTTGCACCAAAGGTTCAGCTGGTGGTCGGGACATTCCGGACGTTAAGCGGCCCCGGAGCGGCCTAGGCGGGAGCAGCGTTATTTACAGAGGCGCATTCTGTTTGCCCGCGGGCTGCGCGCTCCGATTGGGAGTCACTCTTGGGAGGACCTTCTCCGTCGGGAAGTCATTTTGCCACCCTGGCAGGAGGAGACCCCGGCGCGGTGACTTTGAGCTGATTAACTTGTCCCAATCTTTCTTCTCATCAAGCGGGGAGTGCGAGAAACAAAACCCCAGGGCAGGAAAGACTTGGTAAACTATTCTGCCACACACAACAGGGATTAAAATTAAAGGCCAATTAACTATACTGTTACCATCTTCCTAATTTTCCCCACTTGGGGACACTTCTCTGCCTATTGGGGGTGTCTCTGAGGCTTAATGCGTTTTCATTATTCGGGGGCGTCCATCTCTCTCCCCACCCCAACCGCACCGCTGTACAAACGTCACTTTCCGTTCGCTTTTCCAAACAGCGCAGGGCTAGGTCTCTTTGCCCAGGACCTGGCCCTCTCTGGGCTCGCCGGGATACTTTTCAGACCGCGGGTGCTCGGCTGCCCTGGGGTCGGGAAGGCGGGGCCGGGGGGCCCAGGCCGCTGGACCATCTCCTTTCCCCGGCTGGGCGCCCCGCAAGCGGCCCAGGGCTGGGCCCGAGTGTGGACCCCAGTAGTCCCCGGGTTCCTTTTCATTCCGCCGCCAGCCTGAACGGGCTCCACTCTCCTCCCCTCCCGGGCCTGGGCAGGAGCCTGACGCCTCCTGGTTTATTGGCCTTAGATCAGCTTCGGGGCTTTATCAGACCCGTCGGGGGCGTCCCGCGGCGCACGCCCCCCCACCTCCAGTCTTGAGGCGCGAGTCCTCTTTAAGCTTCTTCTAGAAACTTCCCCTTCTTCCCCCGTCCCGGAGTCTGAAAACCTGCAGAAAAATCGCCCGGATTCTCGTGACCGTGAAGATCCGAGGCAGGGCCTTCAGGGCTACGGACATTCTGCTGTATTGCACTTTGATGTAGATAATTCAGGTGAAAGTGGCCCCCCTCCCAATTATTCGGATAATTGCCTCGAATCTCCACTTCGTGCAGTGTTTAGACAATTGGAGATTGATGGCTTGAATTTAACCCTAAAACCTCTTCTCTTCTCTGCTCCAAGATCTAAAATATCTCTGAACTTTACACATGCAAACTATAACTTTCTGTCCTATAAATCACTCGGCAAATATAACAAGGCATTAGAAAGCTATTTGAAACTAATATTTTATTAGGCTTGAGAAGAGAACGGGGATAAAGCGTAATTTATAAAGACGTCCTCAATACTAAGCACACAAAATTGTCTTTAAGGCTCCCCCCTCAATCGAACTCATGAATGCAAAATCACTTTCAGAGACAAATTCTTAGAGGAAAAAGAAATTTGTAGCAATGATTATATCACTAAAAATAAACTCTGTAAAAAAAAAAAAAACTTCATAAAGTGGGACTTTCAAGTATCCTTTACTCTAGATTGATTCATCAAAATAAGACCAGCAGAAACAAAACATTTGCTAGCACTACAAATAGTACAAATACTGTCACGACTACTTAAAAAGCCAGCCCAATTTTGTGATGATGGATCACAGGATTCTAGCAACCTTACATAATCCGGCTTTCCCTCAATTCAGATTGGGACGTCCCCGATTTTCCCTGCTAAAACCCTTTCAATTTCCCTTGAATTTGGACAACGTACAGAGAAGAGCCAGAATATCAGCCCTGGGAAAACATTAGCAAGGGTGAGGAAGCCAGAGAGTTGGGCAGGGGAAGATAAGGAATGCAGATGCGTGCTGTAAGTTTTGTGACAGCTTTTCAATTCGCCCCCTAGAAGCCGACGGGACTGCTGAAGATGGAAAGATAGTCAAGGGGAACAATTTTCTGTTCTCTGCTTGGCAAAGCTAATATTTGTAGTAGGTACACCAGGACTGAGAGGCTTTGCACTCAATCCTGCCCAATTCCAGAAGAGCTCTTGCTGGGTCCTCCTGAGACTCCAGAGTGAACAAATGCCATTGTCTGCTTCCAGCCTGCAAGCATATGGACTAGGCCCAGAAACCTGGTGGCTTTCAGACTCTCAGAGCCTTGATTATGACACTGACCCATGCCTTCTCAAAACTACACTCCTCAGAGCTGTCTCTCCAAAGATCCCCCCGCCCATTGAACTCCTGAATGCAAAATCACTTCCAGAGACAAATTCTTAGAAGAAAAAGGAAAGTTGTGGCGATGATTATGTCTCTAAAAATGAACTCTGTAAAAAAACAAAAAGTTCATAAAGTGGGACTTTCAAGTATCCGTTACTCTAGACTGATTTATCAAAATAAGACCAGCAGAAACAAAACATTTGCTAGCACTACAAATACTTAAACAACTACTGCTACTATTTTTTTTTTTTTGACTCAGCCTTTTTCTCAGCTGCAAATATGATTCAAGGCTCATTTGCCCAGACTTTGGCTTTATAGGAAGCAGAGGTAAGTTGGACGTGTACGTGAAAGCCTATGCAACCGAAAACATAGCCACCAAGCTCTGCAAAGCGAGCAGTGGGCCCGGGGAGAAAAACCTGCAAGGCCCACCCCCCTCCCATCACAGGTCTGGCTCCAGAATAAACGGAAATTAAACCCTACACCAAGCCTGGCTGACCCTTGATCTGCGAATAGGCAAAGGAAACGTGGAGACCTAGTTACTAACTACCCAAGCTCACAGACGGGAAACACCATGGCGGCTTTCTGACCCAAAACCAAACTGGGCTGGGCCTCACAGGGGCCAGGAAGGGTATCCCTGACCTTTTCAAGGATGTTCTGAAGAGGACACTGATGGCCACAGGGACCCCAGGGGACTTGGGCGTGCTAGAGGAAGCAGAGGCCAGGTGGCCTGGGATACCTGGTCTGACCCTTTGAGCTCTGCTGTGTATGTATGGATTTAGGTTTCTTCTGACACACCAGCCATTCCGCTCCATTTCCAGTTGTCGGAGTGGGAACGGAATCAGGAAATAGAGAAACTAAAATGCCACCTAATTGTAAGAAGGAGAAACAGAGAAAGAAAGTGGGCCGGAAGCCGGTCTGCGGCCTGGCCTGCACAGAGCCTCCTCCTTCCTTCCCTCGGCCGAGGCCTCAGAGCCTCCGCACAGCCTCGGGCTTCAGCCCTTCAGCCCCTGGCTGGGGAAGCCTTGGCCTCCCCTCCCCCGTCTCCCTCTCCCTACAGCTGGGGATGGTGAGCCCAGTGAGCGTCCCAAGCCTTCCATCCCCCCAGCATCCCAGCCTCCCCCGGCAGCGGGGTCACCAGGAGGGCCAGGAGGGGACTCACCCGCGGTGGGAGCGGCGTCCCTGCGGCTGCTCACCGCCTGGTGTGAGGCACACTCAGCCCAGGGAGTCCAGGCTGCTCTCAGGCGGGTGGGAGGGAGACTGTGAGCTGTGTCTCCCAGCTCCCTCTGAGCTCCCAGCTTCCTTCTCAGAATTAGATAACAGGAAAAATAGATAAGAGAAGTGGTTCATTAATTCAGCAAGCCTTTTTTTTTTGGTATGTGTAAAGTGGAAGGAAACCCTGGTAGGGAATGGAGTTCTGGCTGGAGATTTTTTCAAAAGTCAACGTTCAAAAGGCTCCAGAGATGCTTCTGGAAGGTCACGCAGAAGGACGCGAGGAAACGTGGAGCCTGGGGAGGGTTGCTGAGTTCACCGTGTGCGCTTCCTGCACCCCAAGACTCACCCTCAGACTCGCCTCCTGCCTGTAGATTGAGGTGGGAGGATGCTTTGTGGCCTTGGCTTGAGTTGTGCCATTGCCCTCTGACCACGGAAATAATAGTAATCGAAGAGCAGCCCCTCCTAGCAAGGCAAGGACAAATAACGCCTTTCCCCAAGCACTGCTGTTACAGCACCTCCCAGCTCCTCACAATAGGGTCAAGCAGGCAGACGCTCTATCAGTAACTCAGATGAGGTAACCGGCTCAGAGAGGTTAGGAATGTGCCTGCAGGTCAAGTCACACAGCAAGAAAGAAATGGAACTGGCACTGAATTTCAAAGGGAAGAAATGCATGGCTTCTTAGAATTGGAAGAGACCTCAGAATTCCAATCTCCCACTTAAATCAGGAATCCCCTGCAAGGCGATTATCCGTACTCTACTTGAATACCCTTGGTGATGGGGAGCTCATTCTCTGCGTGCCATGGCGTGCAGCTCTGCTGACCACACTATGCTGCTTCCCAAATGACCCAGCATTCCCGGGCTGGGAACAGAGCAGGGCGCAGGGAGCTGCAGCTGTCATGTGATTGGAGGCACCAGGCAAACATCTCCCTTGACAGGTCCGCTGTGGAATTCCCTGCTCTCTGGCTGGGGTTGATTTAGGGTACTTGTCCCTGCTGGGAGTGAAGGCAATTTGGAGGAAAGGAAGAAACACAATATCTTTCTATTTTAACATATTTCCCAGTTCAAGGTCTCCTGGGATCCTTACAACAATTTCTGCAAAGTAGGGAGAAACCAGGCAAGTTAATATTATTTTCCAAATGTAAGCCAGAAGCTGAGCGTGGTGGCTCACGCCTGTCATCCCAGCGCTTTGGGAGGCTGAGGCAGCCGGATCACTTGAGGTCAGGAGTTTGAGACCAGCCTGGCCAATGTGGTGAAACCCCATCTCTATTAAAAACACAAAAATTAGCTGAGTGTAGTGGTGGGTGCCTGTAATCCCAGCCGCTCAGGGGGCTGAGGCAGGAGAACCACTTAAACCTGGGAGGTAGAGGTTGCAGTGAGCGGAGATTGAGATCATGCTGCTGCTCTCCAGCCTGGGTGACAGAGTGAGACCCCATCTCAGAACAAACAAACAAACAAACAAACAAATGTAGCCCAGGAACCTGAAACAGAAAAGGTAAGCGAGCTGCCAGAAATCAAAGAGTAAACATATGGATATATGGTGGGAACAGAACTAGAAAGGTGAATCAGGCCGGGAAGAGAGAGGAAAAATATGAAGGAAACATGACTATTTTTTTCCTTTCCAAGAATTTTTGGTTATGAATATTTTTGCAAGTGATGAATAAAGTGTCCATTATTGTTATCTGTCTTTAGACTCTTCCCCTGCCAAATGACTGGAAGAAGCTATGCCTCAGGAAGATTTCAGTGTAAAACTCCCTGTGCTGTCGGATCATTAAAATTCCTGACGCATGAGCCCAACAGTACAAGGCACAGATGCGGAGGCCAGGGCCAGGCCCTGTCTCTCCAGGGCCCTGTCAGTTTCACCAGGGAGGAGCCTTGTTCACATGTAGGTTTCCCTTACGGAGTTATTCTTACTACTTACCATTATTATGGCAAAATACACTTAATACAAAATTTGCCGCTTGGACTGTTTTTTTGTTTCTGTTTTTTGAGATAGAGTTTCACTCTTGTCGCCCAGGCTGGAGTGCAGTGGCTGGATCTCCACTCACTGCAACCTCTGCCTCCCAGGTTCAAGCAATTCTCCTGCCTCAGCCTCCCGACACTTTAACTGTTTTTAAGTGTACAGTTCCATGGTATTAGGTACGTTCACATTGTTGTACAACACCACTTCCGTCTCCAGAAGATTTTCACCTTTCCAAACAGAAACCCTGCACCTATTAGACACTGATTCTCCATTCTCCTCTTTCCCCTAACCTCTGGCAACCCCCATTCTGCTTTCCCTCTCTATGAATGTGAGTCCTCTAGGTACTCCTGTAAGTGGAATCCTACGGTATTTATTCCTTTGTGACTGGCTTATTTCACTTAGCATAATGTCCTCAAGCTTCATTCATGTTGTAGCATGGACCAGAATTTCCCTTTTTTTTTTAAAGACCAAGTGACTGGCTGGGGGTGGTGGCTCATGCCTGTAATCCCAGCACTTTGGGAGGCCGAGGCGGGCACAAGGTCAGGAGTTCAAGACCACCCTGGCCAACACGGCGAAACCCCGTCTCTACTAAAAATACAAAAATTAGCTGGGCGTGGTGGTAGGCGCCAGTAGTCCCAGCTACTCAGGAGGCTGAGGCAAAAGAATCACTGTCTCTGTTCTATCTTCTTTCTTTCTTTCTTTTTTAATTTTAATTTCTAACCACTATACTAACGAGGACCTGTTCTTTAAACATACACACACACGTGCATGAGTGCACGTGCACAACATTTTTATTAGTTTTTCTTATCAGGGCGTTACATATTTATTGCTGAAATTAAAAGTCCTGTATTTTATTTTTTATTTTTAGAGGCAGTCTCTCTCTGTTGCCCAGAGTGGAGTGGAGTGGCACAATCATAGCTCACTGAAGCCCTGAACTCCTGGCCCCAAGCAGTCCTCCCCCTTGGCCTCCCAAACCACTGGGGTTATAGTCATGAGCCATTGTGTCTTGCTCAAAAGTCCTGTAGAAGTTGGAAAACCAGTCTTCTGACCGTCTGCCCTTCCCCCTCACCAGCCGGCTCTGCTCTTCCGCCTTCCCATCTGAGGACTGCCCTTTTTCTGAGCTGTTTGACATTAGGCATGTGATTCAGAGACAGTCGCCAGAAATGACATTTCTTCCTCTAGTGTAGCAAATTAATGAACATCTTTAATCCTCAGTTTTCAAATCTGTAAAGTGAGTGCAGTGATAATACTTATCTCATAGGGTCCTTGCCAAGGTTAAAATGAGGTAACCATATGAGAATCACTTAGTGTGAGGCCTGGCACTAAAAACAATGAGCTATTACCACCGCTGCTAATATTATTTTTAGCTGTGGGCAAAAGGAGTCTTGCATTCAGCCAGTGACGCTGCTCTAGCCACCTAGACCCACCTGTGTTTATGGCAGAAAACCTGTGGACAGCTGCCTGGGGAGTGTTTGCCGGCTGTGACTGCCCCCAGGAGCTCAGGGCTGTGCAGTGCTCAGCAGGCAGCTTCTCGCATCGAGGTGACAGAACTCCTGGAAAGGGTATCCCCTTGGGACTAGAAAGCCCTAAGTGATGAACTGCTGGTGGGTGGCCCTTTTTTCACACCTGAGTCTCCAGAAGAGCTAAGTGACCCTGGAGTTAACTGAAGTCCCCACAGCACAGGCAGAAGTGGGAACAGTTTGAAAACAAGTGACCTGTTGGACCAGGTTCCGACTGGACTCCGCATTTCCACCCTGCAATGAGCTGTGCTCTCTGTTCTAGCCGGTTAGGCTTCCACCGTTACAAAATGAGACGTAAATCGCGTACCCTACATTTATCCTTTAAAAAAGTATGAGTCGGCTGGGTGTGGTGGCTCACGCCTGTAATCCCAGCACTCTGGGAGGCCGAGGTGGGTGGATCATGAGGTCAGGAGTTCAAGACCGCCTGGCCAACATGGTGAAGCCCCGTCTCTACTAGATATACAAAAATTAGTTGCGCATGGTGGCACATGCCTGTAATCCCAGCTACTCGGGAGGCTGAGGGAGGAGAATTGCTTGAACCAGGACTCGGGAGATGGAGATTGCAGTGAGCTGAGATCGCACCACTGTACTGCAGCCTGGACTACAGAGGGAGACTCCATCTCCAAAAAGAAAAAAAGTACGAATCTGTGGTTTTTAGGCTATGCAAGCACCATCAGTATCGAAATCCGAACGTTTTCATTCCCCAAGGCTCCAATGCGATCAGATTTGGTAAATGTTTACTGGAAGTTTCTGGTGTAACATCCCAGATACTGTAGTCAGAGTGGTCCTTGGAGTTTTGCTAGCCCTGCTCCAGGCTGGCCTGCATCACTGGTGCACCTCTGCCACTGAGCCACACTCCCTACCTCTGCTTCTACATTGACACTGGTGAACGGGGACACTGGGGAGCAGGGACTGTCTTCAACATTGACAACCATTTCCTGAATTCTCACCAATACCAGGCGCTGTGCCAAGCCCTGCGGGCATTATCTCTGATTATCGGATTTTACAAGAAAGCTTAGAATTGAGGTCTTCTGGCTTCCACTCTCATGTTCTTGTGGCTGGGCACTGTGACTCAAGCCTGTAATCCCAGCACTTTGGGAGGCCAGGGTGTAAGGGTCTCCTGAGCCCAGGACTTCAAGACCAGCCTGGGCAACATAGTGAGATCTTGTCTCTACAAAAAATAAAAAATTAGCTGGGCATGATGGCACACACCTAGCTACTCAGAAGGCTGAGGCAGGAGGATCACTTGAGCCCAAGAGTTTGAGGTTACAGCAAGCTACGATCGCACCACTGCACTCCCACCCGGGTGACAGAGAGAGACCTTGTATCCTTCCTGCTGTGCGGGGATGATTTTGACCTGCTCGTTATACCTGCCCTCAAGCTCACACTCCTTGCTAAGTAATACCGACAATGGTTCGTGTGGCAGCCTACACTTTACAAAGCATTCATTCTCTTCTGTTTCACTTGATCCTCCCGTCCACATTGAGTATGTGGGTGGAATGTGTTCAAACTTTCCCTCCTTCGACCCCACTCCTGGGAGTCTCTCTGCACCAGGTTCATCTGATCCCAGACCCTCCAGTCACTTGGAAGACCAGCTCCACATTCATTATTCACCCTTTAACGTCCTCGTCAGGTCAGTGTTTCCTAAGTTGAGTGTGTGCATATTTGCAACCTCCCATCTCTGGGGTTATGTATTAATTATGTGTTTGGATTCACCTTGTTGCTCCTCTTGGGACATAAGGAAATAAGGTCTGCAGGGGCAAGGGCCATCTGGTGACTTCCTTTTTATTTTTTGAGAAGGAGTTTTGCTCTTGTTGCCCAGACAGGAGTGCAATGGCATGATCTCGGCTCACCACACCTCTGCCTCCTGGGTTCAAGTGATTCTCCTGCCTCAGCCTCTCAGGTAGCTGGGATTACAGGCTCCCGTCACCACTCCTGGCTAATTTTTGTATTTTTCGTAGAGATGAGGTTTCACCATGTTGGTCAGGCTGGTCTTGAACTCTTGACCTCAGGTAATCCACCTGCTTCAGCCTCCCAAAGTGCTGGGATTACAGGCGTGAGCCACCGTGCCCAGCCCTAG